>NC_059355.1:47800015-48400015 GCF_019703515.2 Myxocyprinus asiaticus
AAGAACCACCCAGAACACCTTAGCAACCACGTAGCAATTCCCTCGCAATAATCTATAATACCCTAGCAACCACTTAGCAGCACCCTAGCAACTGCATACAACATGACTAAAAACCACCCAGAACACCTTAGCAACTGCATAGCAATGCCCTGGCAACCACCCACAACACCCTTGTAACCACCTAGCAGCACCCTAACAACCACCCAGAACACCCTAGCAATTGTATAGCAACATGCTTTGAAACCACCCAGAACACCTTGGCAACCTCATATTAATGCCCTGGCAATAATGAAGAACACCCTAGCAACTGCAAAGCAATGCCCTGGCAACCACTCACAACACCCTAGCAACCACCTAAAATACTCTTGCCACTGCATAGCAACATGCTTAAAAGCCACTCAGAACACCTTAGCAACCGATAATCTTGTTTTGATGTTCTTTTGTTTTGATTAGGGAGGTCAAAGCCCCCCAAACCCCCTGTAATTTGCACCCTGCACGTCGGTGCAGCTCATATCTATTTGGATGGGAAAAGACCAAAATCCCCAAAATGATAAGTCAAGATTCAATCAAAGAACATATTTCAAATCAGCAGTAAAATCTGATAACAATGGTATCATAAATTGTGCTTCTTTACCTCATATTATGACAATGTCTGTATCTTAAAGGTGATTGGCTCTTTTACCTGTAAGGCAGGACTTTCTTTTTACATCCACTGACTGTTGGACGATCCAATTTCTCTTGTTCATTTTAATAGAAGTGACCCGTCTCTGCTAAATAGTCTCTGCTTGAGGCACTTACAGTGGAAGTGAGTGGGGCCAGTATTTGGGTTTAAAGACAGAAATGTGAAGCTTTTAATTTTATAAAAGCACTTACATTCATTCTTCTGTTAAAACGTGTGTATTAGTTGAGCTGTTGTGTATTATTATCTTTTTGGGGTTTTAGGGTTTACAACATTACATCGTCATGGAAACAAAGTTGTAAAATTGGATATAACTTTACACAGACAACGTTAGTAAGTGATTTTATCTTACTTTAAGTGATGTCTTACTTTCAGGTTGACGAAAAACCAGATACTACACCACATCTTCTTAGTGTGAGGTTCAGTGTGGCGATGTGTGGAGTTAGTGGTTAAAGAGAATTATGCAACCTCTAGTTATGCAATAGATTACCTACAATAGAGCTTTGTTAGAGAAAATGGCATATTTAATTTGACACAAACAAAAATATCATATTATATTATATCATTTCTGGATATAATATGGTATGGATTTAAACACTGGAGTCATATGGATTACTTTTATGTTTACTTTATGTGATTTTTGAAGCTACAAATGTCTGATCACCATTCACTTGCATTGTATGGACCTACAGAGCTGAGATATTCTCCTAAAAATCTTTGTGTTCTGCTGAATAATGAAAGTCAAACACACCTGGAATGGCATGAGGGTGAGTAAATGATTGAGAAGTGTGAGAATTAAAAATTTTGGGTGAACTATCCTTTTAATGAAAAGTTTAATTGAAAAATTGGCATGGTGCAAGTGCAAAATCTGATGATTATGTAATCCAGCATGATTTGAAAATGTTTTAAAGAGCATCTTGTGTGATTCAGTGGAAGCGAGGAAATCTGACCATCTGTACAGAGTTAACATGATCTCTAACTTGCTTTAATTCGACTATTGACCTATATAGTGCAGAATCTTAGACATTTCTTTTACATCAAAAATTAAAAAAACAAAAACATTACATTTATATCCATGCTTGAGTAAAAAAAAAAAAGAAAAAAAAAGCCATATTTTAAGCCTGGTCTCTTTTGGACCCATTCTTATTTTCAATGTTTTGTCATTTAATCAATCAAAACTCAGCAGATGTACAGCACGATACATTCTATTGAATGGACTGTACACTTACTCTTCGCTGCCTCTTTATCATTTGCATCAAATTAAAACTCTCCATATACTCAGTTTAAGGTCTATTATGCTAGCAGCATGCAATGTGGTCATAAATGAAATGTGCATATATAATAGAGTTATAAATTTTCTTATCAGGAAAAGATGGGTGGTTTCAAATCCCTGGTTTTGTGCAACTAATGAGAATTGATTTGGATATGGCTTTCCAATACAGAGCCAAGAGGTGTATTTAACAATTCTAATCCTCAATCAGCAGAATACACTCCAGCAAGAAAAAGTTAAACTGTGGGAAATGAAGAACATAAATCATACTCATTCTCCTTATGTTACATGGACTGAGGCAGATTTTACGGTGTCTACGCAGAACAAAATGGCCCGTGGAGAGTTATCTTCCAGAAATACAGTGCATCCAGTCCATTCTCCTCCCTGAGATACTCTCTAAACATTCCCTTCAAGACTTGATTAGCATTGTTCACTTCTACATGGCCTGTTGCCAGTAAATCAATTAGAGGAAGCGGCTGGCCGAGGGAACCATCCACTGTATATATATTGGCAGCACTGATACTAAAATTCATTTGTATTAAATCTTCTGTATATCTAGAGGTGGAATGTGTACCTGACCAAATAGGTGAATGCGGAGAACATATTTAGGGCCTCGATATACTTCCTTCGAAATCAAAGAACGAATGGGTGTGATGTCATTTAGAACTAAATCTGGCCAAAAAGAAGGTGTTTTTGCGTTCATTTCGGTGGTTCGTAACAGCTCGCTGGGGCGAACTTTTAGGAAAAAATTCTTATTGGCTGCTAAACACCTTCTTACAGCCATTGGTTCACATCATAATGTGACCTGGAGCTCCACCTACCTTGAGGCCGATGGCTAATTCTGTTTACGTTGTTCAGTGAGTCAAAATGAGTCAACATGAACCCATCGAGTTATTAGCGAGTCATAGCTGGTGCAAATTTACCTACATCTGTACGATCATTCGCTTAGAGACATTTTCCAAAACCAAGCCATGTGATTTTTTTTTAGTCTAATAAAGGAACCAAATCTTCTCAAATACTCTCAAGTGCCCATTCACTCATATGCCATCTGCAGCAAAAGCCATTCACACATCTGTCTAAAGTGAGATATGCCTCTATCATCATTGTTTTATCTTTGTTCTGCACATGAACACTTTTATACACTCAATCTTTGCAATGGCATCAGTGTCATAATAAATTACTGTAAAATAACAGAGTGTAACCGGTGCATATTATTGCCGCATGTAGCATGTTAGCGCATTAGCGTCATGAATTCATAATGTAAACAAGACAAATTAAACATTTTCTACTGCATATATGGTATATTGCTTTAAATCATCATCGATTGGATAAAACAGCTTATTTTACTGACCTCATGTGAATTCTGCTCAGAATGAGGCATAAAGTCATTGATAGCACATTTTTACATGTTACAGGTTTTACATGTAGCGTCCTCATATTTAAATGTACTTCTAAATGCCTCCCACATCGGTGTGGCGGGTGTCTGAATGTTCGGAAACAGTATACTGTTGCTCGGCTGGTTAGAACTTCTTTTTACCCCAGAACGAAGAACTTCTACGGAAGTATATCGAGGCCTTTAGAGGAATAAAGGTGTATCCCAGCAAACAGCACACATATTAGTGTATGGTTCCCATTTAGATATTTTTTTTGGAATTCCTAACATTCGAGGAACATTCTTTTTGGGTTTTATTTGTTTTTTAATAACCATAATTGTTGACAACCCAAGCAAAAATATTGAGATCGTTCAAATGAAAATCATGAATCTATATTTTTACCCAGCCCTACTTTAAAACACCTTTCAGACTTTAAATGTCAAACTCTGTATGTTCGAAAGGATGTGGATGCACTGACCTATTGTACACTATGACTGCAAAATAACTTTTGAAACTCAGAATGACTGTCAGTTTCTCTTCCCTTTCCACATTAGATTCAGAGTTAAATAAAGACTTGGTGAACATAAGTGAAAGGACATGGTGATGTTTTTTTAAATATTTTTGTAAAAGGGGCACAATAGAAGTCGGCCGACATGGTTTTATTCAATGATCGAGGCCAATATCTATTGAAGCCGACGTACAATTTCATGCTGATATAATGCACTTTAAAGATAGCAAATGAGATGTACATACAATTGCTAAAATGAAATATTTATTTTACATAATATTCACAAAAATTTCATAGGACAGAACATTTGCATTATCCATTGTCAAGACGGTCAGTATATTTTTGGAACTGACACAGTTCTGTTAATTGGACAAGCAGGAATGGTAATAGACCAGTGCCAAAAATGTACACTACCAGTCACAAGTTTGGCGCACCTATTCATTCTTTATTATTACTATTTTCCACATTTTAGAGTAGCACTAATGTCATCATGACTACTAAAAACCCCCAAAACAAGCTTATATTTGAGCTTGTTTGTCTAGATTCCAGCATTGATCAACTTTCTTAAATAGTGAAGGAGTTCCAGTGTATCTTGGACAATGCTTTTCCTTCATTATCCACTCCAATTATTTAAGTTTTTTTTATACATAGGCACCTTTTAAATGTGTCTACAAAACTAATTTCAATCATCTAGCATCATCAAGTATACTCTGTTATATTTGCATATAGCGTGGAAATAGACTGGATGTAAAGTAGCCTATAGCCGTGGAATGTACATCCCCAATCGGATAACAGTCCAATCAGTTAAAATGCATGAAGAGACTAAAGGCCAACGAATACTTCGGGTGCAAGGACGGATTAAGAACTGAGAGGCCCATGGGCTGGTACACCATGAAGGCCCCCCATGACGTGTCACGTGACTATGTTCACCTTTATGCGCTACAGGACGCTTGCCAGATTTGGTTGGATTTTTCAAACTGAAGGAAGAAAAGTTTGGAGCAATGTCTTACACGGCCAATAATATGTACTTTTTAATTATGAACCGATCCAAAATCATGCGTTATTAATAGGGATGTGCATGATATTCAAATACTAAATCACTATTCACTATTCAGAGGTCTTCAAACCAATCTGAATCCGACGGAACCCGACAAACCTACAGGTTTTGGGCCAGGTTCGGATCAGTTTTTCAAGTAGGCTATAGGGCGAGTTACGGGCGGTTCACACATGTGTCGATGTTTTTTATCGTTGTGTGTACCGTGCAGGACCGTTGCATATTTTTAGAGATTGTGTTAAATTTAAAAGAACTTTAATATTTATAAATGCATCTCAAGACACCTGCGTTCTGTTTTACAATTCGTTGTGCAGGACCATTGCATTTTTTTAGACACTGTTAACTTAAAATTAATTTCTTTATTTATTAACACATCTCGAGACAGCTGTGTTCTGTTTCACCATTTGTTTGCGCTTCATCAGTCTTTATCAGTGCTGGTGTCACAAATCAACATTCTGATGAAGTTCAGGTTGCAAAGAGGACTTAATGTGACTGTTATACATGATTCCAGATTCACCTGACAAAGTTTCAGCACTTGATAAACGGTGAGTGTTTTTCCCCTCTTTTGCTCTGGTGTGCAGACAATAATTACACAAATTAAATGCTGAATCACTTAAAATCAAAGCATCCCGAAGAGGTTTATAAACCGTAGCATTCACTGCCACATGGAAAGTGAACCTGCCCGGGCAGAATTACACATTTTCCATTTATTAAGAATAGGCCTACTATGTTGCAGACAGAGATTATTTTTGTTCGACTTTAATGGGATTTTATCATTTGAAGATTTACGTATTGTGCTATTTAAGTTTACAGCTCACTGTGCACTTTATTCCCTGCTAATCTGAGTTTGTGTTTGACGCATCCATGGCAATAAACGTTCTTTATGCCCGAGTCCTGACATCCGACAAATAAAACAATAACCTTTCGTGAACTCTCGTGGTTAACCAAATATTACAAAAGGTTACCGTGCACATATTAAGGATATTAAGGCACCTTTCTCTTTATCATTAAACATTAAACGCATGCAGCAGGACTTAAACATTTTAAAGTCCTCTATACTGTAGCACAAATTCTGTCGCTATGAATTTAAACCATCAGCTTTGTACACAGCCAGGGTAAACTGCACCGTATCTTTGTGTTTAGAAGTGTTTTGTAAATCAGACACTGTTCTCTGTAGTCCTTCAAATAAATGTACTGCACCTGTGAGACATGGATTCCCTGAGCACGCACTCGAGTGCCTGTGCTCGCACTGCTGTCGTCTAGCACACATTCAGCCGAACAAATGGTATTTCACATAAGGCTGATATTTACGTGGATTTGTAATAGATACCTCAAAATAAATAAATAATTAATTTAGAGCTCGGGGCCCTTTGGGTTTAGAGGCTCGTGGGCAATGGCCCATACGGCCTGGTGGTTAATCCGTCCCTGTTCGGGTGTGCGCATTGCAGAATGCTCCACACACAGTATGTGTGATGCAAATTGCGTCATCAGCACAGCCACGCGGCTTGACCGCGGCCGCCGCCTAGATTTTCTTGACTCGTGGACGCAGTCCTCGGGTGTACGCGTCGTTTGCGCATGCGTTGGCCATTGACTGTATTAAAAGTGTGTCACAAAGCAGTTGTATTTTGCATGTGTCGAATGCGTTCCTTTTAGTTCACGGTCAGAAAAGTATACTCACAAAGGCAACGTGGTCGACCAGATGCAAGGCGATCTGGAACACTCAAAAATTAAGTATACCTGGGCCTTAAAGTCCAAAGTATACCTGGTTTAACCATATATGTTTTTTCACGTGCCGGTACGTCCCGCACACAAATTTCGTCATCAGCACAGTCCGCATGCTTCCCAGGATGCGTTCCTCTTCAAATTTTTACCCCCTCCTCTCGCTAACTTCCATCTGGCTCCGTCTCGTGGACTCACATGTACATCATTGCTTGCATTGCATGAGTGCTCACTACTGGCGAAACCTGTGCAGTGGGTTGAAACAGAACTGCCTAAGCCCTTGATCACTTGGAGCTCGTTATCACTCTTGCAATAGGACTGTTGTCATTTTGAGGAATTATTTGCTGATTTTTGCACCTGAGAAGACAATGTCTTCAAATCAGAGATTGATGCAGTAAAGTTTAGATGTGATTTCAAAGGCTTATGTAAAAAATGTGTCATGTATAAATTAACTTTTTATTAGAACTAATTGTTAGAAAGGATTAATCAAGTTTTACACAAATGAAAATGATAACACTGCAGTGAACACATAGGCCATGACTGTGTCAGTATTACACGGTTAAATCTCAATATAACTGGGTAGGTGAAGCATGATCTGCTGTTACGTCACAATTGAGTTGTACTGTGTGATATGGAGCTGCCTAACACATACATCTGAGTAGGCTCGCTCCCTCGGTCAAAATCGAGAAGTTGAGGGTCTGTCAGCAGAAACTTCCCTCACTCACTTAACAAAGTGGAACAGACTTCCAAAATGGCAGTGGGGATTCCCCAGAGGGGAAGTGCTTAGGGGAGTTAGGTGAGTGGATGTTTAAAGTGAAGTGGAACGCAGCCCCAGTTTTGCTAATCCTCGTCTGTTAACGCCAGCGGCACGTGCACCTGCTGTTGGCTGTACTAAATGAGTATCACAAAGCAGTCACAGTGTGCATGCATCAAACGCATCCGTATGCGCTCATGGTCAAAAGAGTAAACTTTGAAAAGCTGAAGGTCAGGGCATACTTTCTTGTTGTGCGTTCCAGATCGTATTGCGCCTGGTCGACCATGCTGCCTCTGAAAGTATACTCTTCTGACCACGTATGCACACTATGACTGCATTGTGATTCTCTTTTGGTTCAGTTAACGGCAGGCGCATGCAGACGAGGACGTCTGTGTGTCGAGAAAATCTGTGAAGCACGTGGAGTCCGTACAGACTGTGCTGATGACGAAATTTGCGTCACACATACTGTGCGTTGAGCGATTACCAACGTGGACAAACGAAGTATACTTTTGCCTTGAGGGTTCAACTGTGTGTGAGATGGAAAGGCTCATGGAAAAATTAAGTATACCTGAACCTTTAAGGCCCAGGAATAGGCTACTTCGATTTTCTGCGTTCCGGATCGGATCACACCTGGTCGACCACATTGCCTCTCTAAGTATACTCATTTAACCGCGAGCAAAAACGAACGCGTTTGATGCATGCGCACTACGACTGCTTTGTAATACTCTTTTAGTACAGTCAACGGCAGGAGCATGCGCCAACGATGTGCAGAGATGAGGACTTGAACAACTAGACTGCACACGGACTGTCCGCACAGACTGTGCTGATGATGAAAATTTGCTTTACATATATGATCAGCAACATGGACAACTGAAGTATACTTCGGTCTTTAGTGTAAACAGGCCTATAATTTCAGAAAAGTGTGTCCCAACTTTTGACTGGTAGTGTATCAACAGTTCATAATAAGGTTAGCAAATATTTTGTTTGATGTATACAGTAGCCCATGCTAATCTTTTTAACTTAAGGTTGAAACAACCTGTGGAGTCTGACTTTTTTTCATAGTGCACCTGATCATGCTGTTTGAGTTGCTGCTGCCGTTAATATCCAAAATCTGGCTGCTCTGATCTGCCGGCTGTTCTGAGCATGTTAACTTCATCAAGATGGATTTATATGCCACCTTAATCTTTGGGATCTTGAAAGCGTACACTATAGGGTTAACTGCAGAGTTGGCATGAGAGAGGAGGACCCCTATGTGAAAGGCAACAGAGGGTAGACTTGTAATGTAGTAATTCAAGGTATTCATGATGTGAAGCGGGAGCCAGCACACGACAAACAGAACCAGGACCAACGCTAGTGAATTGGCCAGTCTCTGCTCTTTACGATAAAACGATCTGGACGCCGCGACTTGTCCGACTCCTTTTCTAAGTTGTTTAGATATTGTATAAAAGATAAAAGTGTAGAGGGCCAACATGATGGCGGTGGGTGGAAGTATACAGATGAAAAAGTTGAAGTTGACCATGTAGGACATGGATATAACGGTAGGGAATTTGCACGTAATGGTGGAGTTGACATTTGTTGTCGGGTCATCATTGTGCCATCCAAACATTGGGATAAGACCCAGTATGGAAGCGGTGAGCCAACAAACTATGACCGCTGCCCACAAGTGTTGCTTTTTGCCCGCTCCTCTAAACCTGAAAATAAATGGAAATACTTTACAATAAGGTCCAAATTATTAACATTAGTTAATGCATTAGGTATCATGAACTAACAATGAACAATATTTTAAACAGCATTTATTTGTATTCAAATTTCCTATGTGGGTGTTTCTTCTACTTTGGGCACTTTTAGCACTGTAGACTTCTAGAAAGAAAAGTTCAAACATTTTTCACACTCTCACTAGTTTAATTCATTTGTCTACTAACAGTGTCCAACAGTGTACGTACATGAGGAGATTTATGTCATTTGTCATCTATTCTGAAAGTCATGAAAATTCCCACCACAGTGTCAGTTCCAGCAAATTCTGTGTTGTGTTGAATGAATTAATTAATTGTGTTGTGAATAATGGAAATGATGCTGATGGAAATTACATTTTAAAATTTTTTTTAAATAAAATGGTCGACTCCTTCATGGCCGTTACCAGCTATGAGGTTGCCGAGGTCCTGACCTCGGTAAATCTTGCATATTCTATAATACATTATGGAGCTATATACGACTGAACAACACGCGACTGCAACTTTTAATTAGTTCATATCAGACAAATTCATTGTACAGTGCAGCGCTTTTAATTGCAATTGTATTTTTTATTTTTTTTATTTCAGTAATTATTCAAAAGGTTTTAATGGTGGTGGCGTAGTGGACTAAAGCACTGAACTGGTAAGCAAAAGGTTGTTGGTTCAATCCCCACAACCACCACCATTGTGTTATTGAGCAAGGCACTTAACTCCAGGTTGCTCCAGGGGTATTGTCCCTGTAATAAGGGCACTGTAAGTCGCTTTGGATAAAAGCGTCTGACAAATGCATAAATGTAAATAATTGAAAAGTTTCATATGAAATATACAGTCTGGCTTTTAGAGCAGCATGACATAAATTCATAACTTTCATTACTAAATGTTGTCAATTGTTTTGTTTTGTTGCATATCCAATAACACTATCTGATCTCAGTCTTAGAGAAAACATGCATCATTTTCATTTGCAAAAGTTTGGTTTCCTGTTTATTGCTATCTAATGTAATCTGCAAGCCTGCAGTTTCACTGTCACTTGAGCAAGACTTTAAATATGAATTAAAAAAGACATTGACTATGATAAATATTCAAACCTGAGAGGGTTATAGACACGCAGGTATCGGTCCACTGCTATGGCCAGCAGGGAGTTTACAGAGGCCTGGGTCAACACGATGACCATGCAGCTGATGAAGAGGCAGCTGTGGAAAGTAGTCTGCAAATGTCCATCTACTACCACGGCGAGAGGCACGGCCAGAGCCCCCACCAGAAAATCGGCCACTGCCAGCGACATGACAAAGCAGAATGTGGTCTGATGGAGGGCTCGGCTGGACCAGATTGCCCAGATCACCAGCAGGTTGCCCAGGCAACATCCTACAGCAATGAAGACCTCCAAGAAAGTATAGGTCACCTTCTCACCATCAGCCATGATAAATGAAAAAAGCACAGGAAATTAAGAGGAACTTAGCTGGTACTAGTGGTTTAGTTTGTCTTCAGAAGAAAGTCACTGACGTAAACATGCACTCACACACACACATACACACGCTAATGTAGTGTGTGTGTGTGTGGGTGCGTGTGTGTGTGTGTGTGTGTGTGTGTGTGTGTGCGGTTGTGCTCAAAAATTTGCATACAAGGCCAAATATTCAAGGGTATGTAAACTTTTGATCAGGGCCATTTGGGTGATTCATTATGATTTAAAAAGGAGCCAAACAACTATGTGATTATAAATGGCTTCATATGATCACTATCCTTAAATAAAAGACAGTTTTTTTGCATGATCAGTCATATTTTCAAAATCAGTGGCAAAATTTTACAATTTCTGCCAGGGTATGCAAACTTTTAAGCACAACTGTATATACAGTACTGTGCAAAAGTTTTAGGCACTTGTGAAAAATGTTGCATAGTGAGGATGTCTTCAAAAATAATGAAATAGTTTTATTTATCACTTAATGTCATACAAAGTCCAGTAAACATAAAAAAGTTAAATCAATATTCAGTGTGACCACCTCTGCCTTTAAAACAACACCAATTCTCCAAGGTACACCTGGACACAGTTTTATTGGTTGTTGGCAGATAGGATGTTCCAAGCTTCTTCACCACAGTTCTTCTATCTATTTAATCTGTCTCAGTTGCTTCTGTCTCTTTATGTAATCTCAGACTGACTCGATGTTCAGTGGGGGGCTCTGTGGGGGCCATGACATCTGTTGCAGGGCTCCCTGTTCTTCTATTCAAATCTTTTCTATTTGCAAAAGTAATGTTTGGGAGTCTAACATTTATATTTCCTATTGACACACTAAAGCTGAAGACATAAATAACCATCTTATGACGAATGCTTTTTTGAAACATCTTATGTGCCTAACACTTTTTCACAGTACTGTATATATATATATATATATAAAATATATTTGTGTGTGTATATATAGTATATAGGCTATATATAAACTCAGCAAAAAAATAATAATCGTCCTCTCAATTTCAACTGCTTTTATTTTTAGCAAATTTAACGTGTGTAAATATTTGTATGAACATAAAAAGATTCAACAACTAAGACATAAACTGGACAAGTTTCACAGGCATGTGACTAACAGAAATGAAATAATGTGTCCCTGAACAAAGGGGGGGTCAAAATCAAAAGTAACAGTCAGTATCTGGTGTGGCCACCAGCTGCATTTAATACTTCAGTGTATCTCCTCCTCATAGACTGCACCAGATTTGCCAGTTCTTGCTGTGAGATGTTACCCCACTCTTCCACCAAGGCACTTGCAAGTTCCCGGACATTTCTGGGGGGAATGGCCCTAGCCCTCACCCTCCGATCCAGCAGGTCCCAGACATGCTCAATGCGATTGAGATCCGGGATCTTCCCTTACAATTATTTGGATTTTTACAAAATTATCTTTAAAATACAGTCTCCTGAAAAAGGGATGTTTCTTTTTTATATATATATACATATATATATATATACACATACACTGTATATATGTATATATACAACAGTTAGTTCCAGTCCTCGAATCTGATTGGATGAGAGACATTCCATGAGCACTGATGGACTCGCACCATCAGCACTCAGACGCTTCACTGGGTGTATCACTCCGCTTGTGTTCGTGCTAAACTAAAGTGTAGGAGCAGTGCATATGTGTTAAGAGCTACAGTATGTCTGTCTCTTTACATGTATTTTTTTTTTCTGACATTACATATGTTAGCCAGCAGGTGGTGGCAAAAGATCATTTTTGTGTGTAATATGAGCTAGCGTCAGCCAGTGTTTACATACAAGAAAGTAGTTCCATGCACAAATGCGTTTTTATGACCGTACTCAGTTTTTCCTAATTTTTTTTTTATTTACTTGTTCAATGAACTGTTGTATATAAGCAATATCACACTTGCAACCATGCTATATGGCCCTAAATCAGCACTGCTGTGATTACCATGACACTCATCCTGCCTCGGCCACTGAATCACAGCAGTGCTGATGTAGGGACATATCGCACTCTTGCTCGTGTGATATTGCTTAAATATATTGTATAAATATATACAATATACAGTATACTGTATATATATATATATATATATATATATATATATATATATATATATATATATATATTATTATTATTATTATTATTATTATTATATCATATGTTTACAAAACACACACATACATGCTGTATATAACTGTAAATAGTAATATGGAAAATAGTATGCAAAGAAAGTACTTGTTTATTTAGAGCACATAAAAAAATTAAATGAATGTTAGACCGAAGTGAAATGGATTCAAATTCTAGTTAATTTCTATACTGGCCCCTTATAGAGTTTAGCACTTCCTTTAGATTTCAATATTTCCTTGCCAAGAGTAGTGCTTAGGAATCACTACATTCATCTGGCATTACACCCACCATAAGATATCAATTATTATATTTTATAATATTTTAAATAATGTAGGTTTCAATAATATTTTATAATGTTTTAAATGTAATGATAAAATACATATAGACCTACTGCTGTTCATTGTTATTCATCTAAGGGGAAAAGAATGCGAGAAAGAAAGTGACCTTTGTGATTCAACAGGAAACAACATGGGATTCAAATTTTCTCAGCAACTTTAATCTCATACTTCTCAGTTCCCACACTGTAAAACATTTAATGTTGGTTAAAGTTAGAAACAAAAGTTCATCTGTGACCAGCTCCCTTCACATAAAAATCAGTCTACAGGCTTTAACAGGCAACCTAGGAAGTCCGGGAAGGGCTCATTTTTTCAAGTTGCGTTACAAAAAGGCGAATATTACATGAAAGATGTTACATATTGCAGCTTTAAGTTACAGTTTTTGAAAATGTATAAACTTGAGTTCAATATCCGAAACTTGTCATGTCAATTGGAATTAAATATAAGAAATAAGTTAACAACTTAATGGGGCTTTCATGTTTTACAGTGCACTTATAATACAAAACACACAGCAAAACTTTCACTGAGCTGACTCAGACTCTTTTTACAGGCAGACTGGCATAATGATGACTGAATGGCTGAGCAAAGGCTGGCATGAGTGGTAATTATACTTGTTACAGTATACTTGTCCAAAGGACAGTTTGTAACCCTATAGCACCACCAACTGTTAGTTATATTTATATATAAAGTTGAAGTTGCTTGATTTAGATGTGCAATGTTCTGTATACCTTAAGTTTGCACCTAACTTATGACAATGAAGGCAGATGTACCAGGCTGTTTTTAAAACTGATGACCTATTTGTGGGTGTACAGTGTAATTTTTGTCAGAGGAAAAAACTCCTGAGTAACATCAACCTAAAGGTAAATTCCAAATGGGGAAAGACAGTTATGACAGAGTTTCAGAAGAAACTCCCAACTTATCACAAACTAGTATTTGGGCAGTGGTGGCTCAGCGGTTAAGGCTCTGGGTTACTGATCAGAAGGTTGGGGGTTCAAGCCCCAGCGCTGCCAAGATGCCACTGTTGGGCCCTTGAGCAAGGCCCTTGATCCTATCTGCTCCAGGGGTGCTGTATCATGGCTGACCCTGCACTCTGACCCCAGCCTAGCTGGGATATGTGAAAAAGAAGAATTTCACTGTATATGTATAGTGTGTGATAAATAAAGAAAATTATAATTATGCTCAGATTTACATAAAGTTGACATTCTCAAGGGGGTGCAATTTACCAGTCAGCTGCATTCAAATCTCAGGACGTTGTTTTGTCTTTTTGCACTAAAATCTAATTGTTTCAGTCTAATAATTGGCACCTGACAAGAAAATATCAATCCACACCAGCAAACTCTCAAATCAAATAAAATCATTTTTATTTGTGTAGCGCTTTTCACAACACACTTTGTTTCAAAACAGCTTTACAGGAAATCATGCATTAAAAAAAGAAGAAGAAAAAAAAGAAACTGTAATATCTATAAAGTCTTAGAGTGATCATTGTGTAGTTTGATTAAATATGATTGTTAATTGTGTATAGAAATTAAATAATTAAATAATAATTGTATTTAGAGCCCCAGTGAGCAAGCCGAAGGCAACGGTGGCAAGGAAAACAAAACTCCATAAGATGATGTTTAATGGAGAAAAATAACCTTGGGAGAAACCAGACTCACTGTGGGGGCCAGTTCCCCTCTGGCTAACCAGCATGAGTATAATGCCAATATTAGTTATTTGTGTGCAGTGCAAGTCATGGTTTAAAATTTGTAAATTAATAAGCGTTAAGGTCCAGTGTTTACATTTTTTTTTAATGAACTTTAATGTCTTTGAAGTCCATCCTGGATTACCTGCAGAAGTTCACATAGATGCATCGTCCTTTGTTAGGTGGCTGATGAAGTCTTTTGTTGGCAATTATGTATTCCATTTTAAGAGTGTAGTCCATCAATAGACAAAGGTGATTCAGGCAGGGATCAATGAGGTGCATCGCAGTTCAACCAGCAGGTCATTTCGGGGAGGTTCAGTGGGGTCCATCCTAAATCCAAGGTTCAGGCAGTGGCATATGAAGTATCCGATGTCTTGCAGTTGGAGTTGGAATCAGTTCATCCTCTGAAGTCAAAAGACTGAAGTGATGTCTAGCTAGCACCGGCTGCATTTAGTCATCATCACTCATAGACACATAGCAGTGGAGTCTGACACCAAGTAGGAATGGAGCTGGATCTGGCTGGCTCTGTTAACCTCGGGATATGAATCAAATAGAATAATATTAGTGTAGATGTCATTCAATTTTTTGCAGAGTTATAGATCATGATAGATGTTTCTGGATCCGGCAGACCTAACTAAAGCAGCCTAATTGTGAGTTGATGGATAAATGGTGTATGCCTGGCTAAATAGATGAGTCTTTAGTCTAGACTTAAACTGAGTGAGTGTGTCTGCGTCACTAACAGTGTTAGGGAGAATATTCCATAGTTTAGGAGCCAAGTATGAAAAGGATCTACCTCCTTTTGTGGATTTTGATATTCTTTGAATTATTAACAAGCCAAAATGTTGTGATCATAATGAACGTGATGGAATATATTGTGTCAGAAGATCACTTAAGTACTGTGGAGCTAGACCATTCAAAGCTTTGTATGTAGTTAACAGAAATACAACATTTACCAGGTAGCCAATGTAACAACGATAAAATGGGGCTAATATGATCATATTTTTTGGTTGTAGTCAGCACTATGGCAGCTGCATTTTGAACCAATTGAAGTTTATTTATTGATCTTGCTGGACATCCTCCCAGTAATGCATTACAATAATCTAGTCTTGAGGTCATGAACGCATTAATTAGTTTTCGGCATCACCAAAAGAGAGCATGTGTCTTAACTTAGCAATATTTTTAAGGTGGAAGAATGCTGTTCTACAAACACTGGAAGTTTGATTTACAAAGGACAGATTGGTATCAAATATAACACTTAAGTTCTTTGCTGTAGAAGACGACGTAACAGTACATCCATCGAGAGTCAAATTATATTTTAGTGGCTTATTTTTAGAGGTTTTTGGTCCAATAATTTGTACCTCTGTTTGTTGGTATAGGAGAAATATAAAGTTGGGTATCGTTGGCATAACAGTGGAAACTTATTCCATGATTCCTGATAATATCTCCCAGGGGAAGCATGTATAAGAAGAAAAGCAGAGGCCCTAATACCGATCCCTGTGGCACTCCTGTCGTGGTAAATTCTTCAAAACAGCAATTGAAGCATAGTAGAGTCAAAAACTACTAGGAGGCTCAAAGTTTCTGATTCCAAACTAGACTTTATTATAAAAATAAAGCCAAGATGGTTCATGAAGCATCAGAAGATACATTTTAGAACATGCCTTTTTATACAGTTTCTGTTCTCTTTGAGGATGGCCTCTTCGTCCAATAAAATTAACCCATGATATCATCCAATAATATCATCAAGTGAAATCTTATGCCTCGACTATTTACGTCATCACTCCTTCTAACAGGACATCCTGGCTTAACTTACTTCAGTGGTGGCAAAAGCATAACTATTTGATTTTATATGCATAAAACACACTGTAATCACTTTATATGGTTACATATTTTATGTTAACTTACAATCATTACTTTCTGCATTAATTTGATTAGTATATTAAATGATTTCCCTTATTTCAGTTTATTGGTCTCACACATGACATCCCTGTGAATGGAGAAGTGTGTGTGTGCTGCCACAGGTGGTGTTCTTTTTTTATACTTAAGACTTCCTCTTGACGCATGCTGTCACATATTCCCTGTTTTTTGCATTTACTTTTGTGTTGAAATTCTTGTTTAGTTCCCATGTTCCTGTTACCTGTTAGTTTGTAGTCCTTTTGTAGTTTCATTTTATGACTGGTTTTCCCCTGATTGTTTCCACAGGTGTTTGCCCCTGTGTATTTAAGCCCTTGTTTTCCCTGTTTCCTTTGTCAGTCTTCACATGTATTGTCATGTTCTGTACCTGGTTCCCTGTGTTTTGTTTTCATTTTTATTCTGAGTTAGTTTGTTCATCTTTTGTTTCCATTAAAAGCTTGCACTTAGATCCTCCATTCTCACCAGCCTCATTACACATGCGTCTCGATTCACCCCAATACTCCCTATTTCTCTTGACGCATGCATCCCGATTCATTCCAAAACTCCTAATTCCACATATTGTCTGCATCAAATCATGTATTGTCAGACTCTGTTCTATTAAAAGCATTAACTCATTATTCCTTGACACAGACAAATCATGCATTGTCTGACTCTATTCTATTAAAAGCATTCACAGATAGGGTCTTACAAGGAGACACAGAGAGAGACTGTAATTCTCCTTAGAGAAGCCAAGCTGCATTTTTCCATTGATTTGCACTTTGATTATTAAACTGAGTAAATGATAATTAAATCAATAATTGAATGATTAAATATCTAACATATTGAATAACATTCATAATGCAGTTATTCATAGTACATTTATTACACATTGATCATTGCATATTGCATATATGTTAATGCAATCATCAAAATAGACTAACTGAATGATTAAATAAAAATATACTATACTTCATACTTAACTTTTGTTTGATTTAACAATTCCTTGTTTACACATACAAAGTGGTAGCGGTCTGATAAATAGCACCTAAACCATGCTAATGCAAGTCCACTAATGCCAACATAATTCTCCAGCCTATTCGAGAGAATGTCGTGATCTATCATGTCGAAGGCAGCACCAAGATCTAAAAGCACTAGAAGAGAAATGCAGCTGCAATCAGATGATAAGAGCAAGTCATTTGTAACTCTGATAAGTGCAGTCTCTGTACTGTGTTGGTGACCTAAATCCTGACTTAAATTGTTCATATATACCATTTCTCTGTAGAAATGAACATAGTTGGGAGGACACTACCTTTTCTAATATTTTCAACATAAATGGCAGATTTAAAATCGGTCTGTAAGTAGCCAATTCTCAAGGATCAAGCTGTGGACTCTTAATAAGCAGTTTGATAACTGCCATTTTAAAGTTTCTTGGGACATGTCCTAAGGATAGCGAGGAGTTAATAATATAAAGAAGTTCTGAGATTACAGGGAATACCTCTTTTAAGAGCTTAGTTGGTATTGGATCTAACATACATGTTGTGGCTTTTGATTTTTTCATAAATTTTGTCAGCTCTTCATAACCT
Source organism: Myxocyprinus asiaticus (assembly GCF_019703515.2). NCBI lineage: Eukaryota > Metazoa > Chordata > Actinopteri > Cypriniformes > Catostomidae > Myxocyprinus > Myxocyprinus asiaticus. The sequence goes on from NC_059355.1 coordinate 47,818,185, forward strand.
ATGACAGTGAAGGATTGAAGATGCTCATGAGGAAAATTATGAGACACTATTTTCTGAGGTGCTGTGACAGTTGATTGCATAGTTTCAATTTTATTTCTGATTATTTCAATTTTATCAGTAAAGAAATTCATGAAGTCATTACTATTCCTCCCCGGGCAGACCGGAGCAAGTCCTCCGACCCCTGGCAGATGGAACGCCCCTCCAGGCGGCCGGCAGCGAGCCCCTCCTCCCCTCGTGGATGGCGGCTGTTCCTCTATGTCCAGACGGCCAGCAGTGACTCCTCCGTCCTCCGCTTCTTTGGGTGGATGGCAGTGGCGAGGACTCCACGACAGCGAATCCCTCCTCCTTTCCGGGCTTCGGCACCAATGTAACATGGTTAAAAATGGGAAAGGAGGAGGCAGGAACTGGCTGAACATTCAAAATAATATTTAATGAAACAAAAAGACACACAACACAACCGCATACATGGCAGCTGCGTGTGGCTCTCTCTCTCTCTTGAACTGCCGCATCGCGCTGCATTTATCACTCTCCTCGGCTGATTAGCCCAATTGGGGGCCGGGCGTGAGTAGTCACGGGCCGGCCCCGCCCTCCTCCTCGTCACACATGTAAATACCCTTTTGTTATCATTCAGTACAATAATGAATTATTATCTCTGTTCCATGGTACCACCACACGCATATTTTTAAAATACTCTTTCAAAGTATAACCACAAGACGTGAACAATATGTCTTAACATGGTTTAGTCAAACCTACTAACCTTTTCAGGGAAAGTTATATCCAGTTTTACAACTATGTTGTGATGACAACGTAACGCTGTAAACAACTGTAAAAATTACAATTTAAACAACTTTACAGTTCAAATAATACACAAGTTATAACAGAATTATAAAAGAAGTGAAGTTTATAAGCTTCACATTTCTGCCTTTAAACCCTCCAAAAATAGTCCCATTGACTTTCATTGTAAGTGTCTCACTGTAATTTTGTTTTTTTAAGAAAAGGTGGAATGAGTCAAAATAATTTTTTGTGGAAATCAACATAATGCCACAAATGCTGTTGATTGAGCTTAACTTGTATTGAACCGGAATATTCCTTTAAACATTTAAATTAATCCAGTAAGTTTAATATATCTGATGTGTACTTAAAATAACTTTAAGAACATTTAAATGAACATTATATATGTAGCCAAGTGGAGAAATGTCATGTAATTTAACTCAAAAACTGGACGTGGCCCCTTTAAGAGTTTTGCGACGCCCCCTGTGTTACACACATGTGTGCTGGTTCGAACATGTCGTGAGAGCATATGTTGTGCAAGGTTCTGGTTTTGTTCATTGGTTGATAATTCTTTGGGTAAATATCAAATTTTACACTAAATGCTTATAAATTGCATTAAATATGTGTTCAGAAGAGTTGTATGTTAAAGTTGAGTGTATGAAGGATGCATATGGATTGCATGTGTGGAGTTTGACCACGTTTGCTGTACATGCAAGGAATTGGGTATCAGAGGTGGGTAGTAACGTGCTACATTTACTTTAGGTTTAAAAGTGGGTACTTTTTACTCTCACTCAAGTACATTTCTAATGAAATGTTTTTACTTTTACTTCTTTACATTGGGCAGCGTTCCTGTCATTACATTACTGGGTTTAATTTTAGTTAATGTGTAATTTATTAAGAGATTATTGAATGGGACTTTTACGAGAGCGGAAGTTCACACAGCTGCGCCAGACTGTCACTCAAGTCATCAATGCTGCAGCATCAAACTCTTCAAAGTGAAACACATCCTTTGCTCCGCACAGTGAAAAAAGAATAGTTTCATCATGCAATGCCTTCATTTAACACCAAGACAAGCGGATATTTCATACTGTTTTTACCATACTGTAAATTCTCCTCCCTACCCAGTAGGTGGCGATATGCACAAAGAATGCAAATCACCAAAAAGAAAAGAAGAAGAATGTAAAAGTGGAAGTAGAGAGTGACAGTAAAAAAGGACTGTTTCTCACCCACACCTATCATATCACTTCAGAAGACATTTATTTAACCATTGGGATCGTATGGATTACTTTTATGCTGCCTTTATGTGCTATTTGGAGCCTCAAAATGTTGGCACCCATTCACTTGCATTGTGGACCTACAGAGCTGAAATGTTCTTCTAAAATCTTAATTTGTGTTCTGCAAAAGAAATAAAGTCATACACATCCGGGATGTGATGAGAGTAAGTATATGATGAGAGTCAAGGAAGTAGCGTGACTACGGCCGAAACGTGACGTGAGTTCATTCCCACAGATACCAGAGCACTGAGGCTGCTCCTATTGCTTCTGTAACCTCCTGAAACATTTTATAGGGGTTTTCCCTTAAAAATTTTTTTTATGTTTTATGAATTATGTATTATAACCTGGATTTAAATGGATTTTAATGAATTTGTTGAAACTTTTATGTGCTGACTTGTCATCAAATAAAACAAACTGTTCTTACTGTTTATTTGATTTTTATCATCAAATCTTATGTGGAATTTTATTAAGTTTACTGTTAATATATATATATATATATATATATATTAACATGTTTGAATAGAGTAAAAATTTTGAATTTACTTAAAATGTTCAGGTTCATGAAAGTATTAAGTCTTTTCTGCTATATTCACCACAGAATCATTTTTTTTCTTCCCCCAGTGTAGTCGATATGTTGCAGTTACCCTGTTATACCAGTAGAGCTCCTCCGAACACCACCATCAAATCTGAAAGCAACTTTACCGCTTGTTGTTGAATGTTGATACACTGTTACAGTGGAGTATATTGTTACACGTATAGTAAAATGTGCATTCCATAGCATTTAATATGCAACACAAGTGCTGTAATGTGTAATAGAAAGCATCAACTGCTCATTTTGAATGTGTCCTTTCACTGACTTCCGCCTTTTCCTTCCACTGACTATGTGCTAAAATTTTAATTCAATTGTTTTAAAATTCATGAAAGCTTCATTTTGAAGAATGCATATTAGGAAGGAAATTAAAAAGTATAATATGAGCAATAAATAATAACAAACAAGCATGTCATTTTAGACATTTTTGTTTTTTTAGCTGTCACATTTTTGAGTGAAAGTCAACAGTTAACTGAGTAGTAACAGACATCTTTTTATTTGGAAAAGCCAATGCAGAAAAAAACACATTTAATGCAATTTTTACATCATTTCAATACAATATTTCAACTTTTATTACTAATTTTGACCACTCTTTCTCTTCACCCTTGCTCATTGTGTCTCTCAAGGAAGGCAATAGACTGTATAGTTATCACCTGATTAGGATTCAATCCTTCCCACAAACTATACAACCTACTACCTCACCTTGTGGACACACACAGATCTTTTGTTTCATTTCATTTAGGAAAACAAACAATCCATAGAGAACACCCATGCAAATTGATCAGCTTCAGAATGGAGTTGTTTTAAAAAAGTAGCTGGAAACATTATTTCAAGTCCTGTTGGTCAGCACCGTTGTTGACCGCTGGTTAGTCTGTCTCCATAAGAAAGACAGTAGATTGTATAGTTATCTCAGAGGGAGGATTTATACTCCACAACTATTCAATCTACTACCTCAGCTTTAGGGACAGCAACACACATGCTGTGGATTTTTAAATTCTTGGTTATGCCAAGTCTGCACGAGAACCTAAAAAGGCAAAATACTGTAAAAGTAAGATGGAGAGAGTAATGATTTATTATGAATCATACACAATTACATGAGAAAATCTATTTATTTGGGTCAATGACATGATGCTAAGTTTTTTCCAGATCTTTTAAATTATTCAAAATTACATTAAAAATATAATGCACACAAAACAATCACTTGTACTATGATGAACACCTTTTAAATTACTGATTTCAAAGTCATTTTCATGCTGTTTTTATTTTTTTTTTCGTTTTTTTTTTTTTTCTGGGGCTTAAAGTAAAAATTGTCATGTGGTGTAGTAACCGTCCAGAGACAGTAAAAAAAAAAAAAAAAGTAATATAAAAAAAAATATATATATATAGTCTCATTAAAAGCTGAATTTCTTGAAGAAATGTTGTCTTGAGCAGTGCAGAATAAAAATGTTTTAAGCATTATTTATAAAAAAGGAGTGAAACTTATATTATTAGGCTAACATCTGAAAAACGTTTGTCCACCAAATCAAAGCCAGGTGGTGTAACCAACATGTGGGTTGCTATTTTGTTGTTTATGATGAAAAAAAAGTTTTAAAAAGATCAGAATTTCTCAGAACAGATTAAAAATCAATATTTTGACATTTTTATGAAAAGGCACATTATGTTCAGGTCATATGGTTTAACCCTGAGAAAAATTCTTGATATGTATTAATTTTGATTTATACCTTAAATATACTTGAAATCTATTTTTAAATTAATGATTAAGTGTTTAACTCTCATGTGTTCAAGGTGTGAGGAAGGTATTTTAATTCCCTTAACTTGATGGTTAGGCCAGATGACATTCTTAAAGTCATTAAATCATTTTTATTGCAGAAAATGCTTTAAATGTTTTTCAAAAAATGTTAAACCAAGATTACATTTCTACAAACTTGAAACATGTGTTTCAAGCTAGATTTTTAAAATATTTACATTTTTTTATCACCTCGGACAACTTTATTTGTCAGTGATGTATTTCCTTACACTAAAATTTTTTTTTTTTTTTTTAAATAACCCTTTGGCTGAACTTGATTCAGTCATGGATGTGTTTGAAATGAGTTTTCTTAAATTAAAAATACCAAGCAATTTCAACTTAAATATTTCAAGTTGAGGAAACCTATGTGAATTAAGTAAACCCAACTAAATTTAACATGTCAAAATAACTCAAATGAAACTCTTTTAGTGTTATGCTAGCTAGTGAAAGGAAATGTTAGCATGCTGAATACATGCTGGTGGGAAGCACTACTGAGTAGTGATGTTTCGTTCTTGAAGGAATTAGTCTCTTTGAACGAATATTTTAAGTGAACGATCTCATTCTCGTTCACCTCCATACACTGAGGCTATTCAGAATGGCATACTACCATACTATTCTTAGACTACTCATAGACTGATATAGCAGAAGTAGTAAAAGTAGTATGTGTAGTATGCCATTCCGAACTCAACCTGACTCATATTTCTGGTTCACTGAAGTCCCTCCCTTATGAAGCCAATGAGCTCTGGTTTGAAACGTGAGACTGCTTTGGTGGTTTTTCATGCCTGTAAAGACAGATTATAGCTAGAGCCAATAACATTCGAGTCAGAATGTGAAGGAGCATATCATTGGTTTGACCCGCTGAACCAGACGAGTCAGTCATTTGAGTCTGAACGAGATGAGAGGTGTCATTCATGAATGAACTGAATGTACTGGTTAATCTGAAAAAAAATGACTGACGACCTTACAGTTAAAATGACATGAATTACGGATGGAAAGGTACCCAACACTTGAAAAATATAGGAAAATAAGACCTGCCATTTAAGGTGAAAATGGCTATTGTGTTTAAACTCTGATTTTTAAGTGTCTTTGCACATTTGTAGACATGCAAATTCCATTTGTGTTGCTTTTAAAGACTGACTTTAGCACGAGCCAATAGCATTCAAGGGTTGGCTGTGAAGGAGCATATCATTGGTTTAACCCATTGAACGAATACACCCCTCACTGAACCAGTCGGTCTCGTTCATTCATGAAAGAACTGAATGTATGGTACACTTGTTCACGAATGACATGAATCAATCAGTCATCATGATCAGCTGTCTGGCTGAACGAGAGGAGGAGCTGCATGTCATTCGTTCAGTTCATCAATCTCATTCAACAAGAAAAGGGGCCGGATGAATTATAAATAAAAGTGAGCGATGACCACGCATTGCAATGACATACGAACGTTATTGAAAGTCATAATTTTTTTTTAGTAAGCATTGTTGTTTTTTTGCACAGCTTGATAAAAAGTCATGCTCAGCAGTTCACAATATCAAATCAAATCACTTTTATTGTCACACAACAAGATACACAAGTGCAATATTGGGTGAAAGTCTTGGGTGCAGTTCCGAGCAACATAGCAGTCATGACAGTGATGAGACATATACCAATTTACAATAAACATCAGATTTACACGACACAATTTACAAATCTAATATACACATAATTACACACAACACAATATACAAATAATAACATACAATGTACATTATACAATACACACAATATAGAATACACATTATACCATAAAAATAGTATATATAAAATATACAGTAGGTTGTATTGTGCTGTATTGACATTCAGACTGTCGGTTGATAGTTGCCAGTGTGTTGTTAAGAGAGAATATAATTTATGACGGTCCAGTGTAAGATTAATAAAGTGCAGTGCTGATGTATATTGATCGTAAGAGATCAAGAGTTCAAAAGTCTGATTGCTTGGGGGAAGAAGCTGTCATGAATTCGGCTGGTGCGGGTCCTGACGCTGCGATACCGCCTGCCTGATGGTAGCAGTGAGAGCAGCCCATGGCTCGGGTGGCTGGAGTCTCTGATGATCCTCCGAGCTTTTTTCACACACCGCCTGGTATATATGTACTGGAGGGAGGGAAGCTTACCTCCGATGATGTGTCTGGCAGTTCGCACCACCCTTCGCAGGGCTTTGCGGTTGTGGGTGGAGATATTGCTGTACCAGGCAGTGATGCAGCCAGTCAGGATGCTCTCTACAGTGCTGGTGCAGAAACGTGTGAGGATTTGGCGGTTCATTCCAAACTTCCTCAGCCGTCTCAGGAAGATGAGGCGCTCAGTGGTGTGGACACCGAGGAACTTGAAGCTGCTGACTCTCTCCACCGGTGCTCCATTGATGGTGATGGGACTATGTTCTCTGTCTTTTCTCCTGAAGTCCACCACAAGCTCCTTTGTCTTGCTGACGTTGAGCGTGAGGTGGTGCTCCTGACACCAGCGTGTCAGAGTGTTTCATCATTGTCAGTGATCAGACCTACCACCGTCGTATCATCAGCAAACTTAATGATGGCATTGGAGCTGTGTGTTGCCACACAGTCATGTGTGTACAGGAAATACAGGAGTGGGCTGAGAACACAGCCCTGTGGGGCTCCAGTGTTGAGGGTCAGGGTTTCCTGCTCACTTATACTCCCATACAGTTCCTTGAGTGTCTGGTCTGTGTCGGCTTGTGGCGGGATGTACACAGCTGTGATAATGACCGCTGTGAATTCCCTCGGTAGCCAGAATGGTCGACACAGAAGCATGAGAAATTCCAGATCAGGAGAGCAGAAAGACTTGATAGAATGTACGTTCCTCTGATCACACCAGGATTAGTTGATCATAAAACATACACCACCACCTCTCCTTTTACCTGAGAGGTCTTTCGCTCTGTCCGCTCGGTGCACGGAGAACCCCGCGGGTTCGATGGCTGAATCTGGAATCTCAGCAGACATCCAAGTTTCTGTAAGGCAGATAATGCAGCAGTCCCTCGTCTCTCATTGGAAAGAGATCCACACTCTCAGCTCGCAGAGCTTGTTGTCCAGAGACTGAACATTTTCCAGTAGAATACTGGGTAGCGGGGGTCGATTTGCACGACGTCTTACTCTGATGAGAACGCCGGCTCTCCTTCCCCTTTTACTTCTGCGTTTCCACGGCCGGGCTGCCCAGACAAAAGGCTCTGCTGCCGTGTTTGTAAACAGCAGGCCGGCATTGAGGAATTTGAAGTCCAGTTTATGGTGTGCAATTGCAGAACCAATGTCCAAAAGTGTTTGTCTGTCATAGACAATAAAGCAGACAACATCCAAGACAAAAAACGTAAGAATTGTAAACAAAACAAAAAAAACTGCAATGTTGTGTCGGAGCTCGCAACACAGCAGCCATACTTGGCGCCATCTTGAGTCCATGATAGATGTCCATGATAGATATGCTTTGTTGTCATTTGTGGGGAAATGTTTATGATGCTTGAACACTCTAATGTGCTGAAGTCTCTTTGTAGAATTGTAGATGCATATTTTAATAAAGGAGAATTAGAGTTGTTCAATGCAATTACATAAAAGATGGTTGTTTGGCATCATCTACAGGCGCTAGGGCGTAACTTGCAGAAATGGTCAATGAACGAATCTGAACAAATCTTTTTGGTGAATGGAATCAGAAGACTCTAATCACTGAAATGAATCGAATTCACTACTACTGAATACAGCTCGGTCACAATGCTATGGTTAACAGCAATTGCTCTGACCCACTTTATATTAGGTGGCCTTAACTACTATGTACTTAACCATTTGATACAATGTACTTACGTACATACATGTTGTTGCATTGTAATTACATTTAAAGTACTTGCATGTAATTACATTTGTAGTTATATTGTTAACTTTACACCTAACCCAACCCTTACCGCAAAACCGAAATCTAACCCCTAATCCTAACCCTACACTTACTCCTAAACCTACCTGTACCTCAACTTCAGTAGCAGCAAATGTTGGAATTTTGCAGAACAACATGTAGTTACACAGTAAATCCATAGTCTTGTTTGTATTTAATGTTAGTACATAGAGGTTAAGGCCACCTAATATAAAGTGTGACCAATTTATCAATGGATAAAGCAATATGTAGGACACTCTAAATGTATTGGTCCTCAAACTAGGCTCAAGCTCCACTCTTCACCATGATGGTAACCCCCAAAACTACAACATTACAGAAATTCTTCTAAATCTCAACATAACAAAGCATTAAACACTAACAAGTCTCCCCTTTTATATTCATCATGCACAAAGACAAAATAACACTTAATTTTAACATTTACTCTCCCTGTCGAGTCACCTACAAAGCATGCTGGCAGCTAGAAATCCTCTGCCAAGTTTCAGTAAAACAAACAAAAATAAATATTCATGTATTCAATGCAAATGGATTAAGTAAAGCTGACAAGACACTTATTTGAGTTGAATCAACTCCATTAATTTAAGTTCCCTTGGGTACATGATTTTATGAGTAATATGAACATGGGAGGATTGAGTAAAACTTAAAATAGTGGATTTCATTTTTTTTAGTGTAATATTACATTAATTTATTTACTATTAATGCATTAATTATTAGCATTAATTATAATATCATTCATCTTTTTAAATAGGCCTATCCTATACTTCATAAATTAATATATTAAATAATGTTGCAGTGGCAGTTGAGCTACATAAACAATGCCACGCTCTAAAGCGTGGTATCTGGCATACTGGGGCCACCAGGGCGGCCAAAAGAATGGCCTGGCATGGTAAGGGATGGGGTGGCTGCACTGTCTCTTTCCATAAATTAGCATGTGAACCAGAGCAACTAAAAGACACTGGGACAGGACATTAACATTCTGAATTCCTCTTTGGTCTAATTAACAGCAACAGTGATTTAAATGTTTTGGTGTGGCAGCTGGCCGAGGCAGAGAAGCAGTGTGAGAAAGACAAGGAGGATTGAAGTCTCATTTGGATCAAATAAAAAGTGAATGCTATCAGGCAGCTTTAATTGCCTGAGGCTGAACAAATATACAGCTCAGATTGTAAATAACCTGATGGACATTTTGATCTAAAGGAGTCCCAAAAGTGATTGGGCATGTAACATCAACAGTGTGTGTCTTATCGGTCAATGGCGCCACCTAGTGGTCTAATATTTCTGAGTAACAACCGCACATCCACATTGTGAGCCATCGTTCCTGCTTCTCGGATCACTGTGCAATCTCTTCAAGTAAGCTAATAAAATAATTTCAGCTCAAATCAATGTTTCATGTGCATTTATTTATTTATAATTTAATAGTAGTCTTGTAATAAGATGCATGATAAGCAGTCAGTCATTAATTACAAAATAAACACCAACAGAACTCCCGATGCAAACCGGAGCTGGATTTCAGCTGTTCAGCAATTTATTTCTTTTCACATAATTACATAATTTCAACACAAATCAACATTTTATGTTCATGTATTTATTTAGTTAGTAGCCGTGTAATAAGCTTCACATCGGGTCCTGATCACCCTGTCAGGGTTTATTTTGTGATAACAACATTATCTCTTACATATAATGATAAAAGTCATATGATACATATAGTATTTGTAAATAAAATGTTTTTTCATATATATATATATATATATATATATATATATATATATATATATATATATATATATATATATATATATATATATACTGTGTATATATAAACAATTATTTAATATATTTAAATATTGTATTTTCTATACACTGATTTATACTGGGACAAAACAGTCTACCTGACTGCAAAAATAGAATGTAGCAAGGAATTATTTTGGATTAATCTGTTAAACACAATATAGTCACCTACGTTTTGGTACAAACTTGTACTTTTGTTAATACATGTTTATTATAAATATTGTGAAATCTAACACTTTCTTTGATTAAAGCTGAAGTATGTAATTTCAAATATCTCTGTTAAAGGAATAGTTCACCCAACAACGAAAATTCTCTCATCATTTACTCACCCTCTTTCGATCCCAGATATGTATGACTTTCTTTCTTCTACAGAACACAAATTATGATTTTTAGAATAATATTTCAGCTCTGTAGGTCCATACAATGCAAGTGAATGGTGACCAACACTTTGAAACTCCAAAAAGTACATATAGGCAGTATCTATATACAATGTCTTCTGAAGCTATCTAATTGGTTTTGTGTGAGAACAGACCAAAACATAACTCTTTTTTCACAGTTTTTTCATCTTGTGATTGCAGTCTCTAGGCGTGATCATGATTTCAAGCTTGAATACACTTCCTAGTGCTTTACAGATTTGCAGAGCGCTAGATAGAGACTGCTGATGTCACGATTTATAGTGAAAAAGGAGTTACATTTTGGTCTGTTCTCATCCAAAATCATTTGGATTGCTTCAGAAGACATTGATAAACCATTGGAGTCATATGTATCACTTTTAAGCTGCCTTTATGTGCTTTTTGGAACTTCGAAGTTCTGGTGACCATTCACTTGCCTACATGGACCTACAGAGCTGAAATACTCTTCTAAAAATCTTAATTTGTGTTCTGCAGAAGAAAGAAAGTCATACACATCTGTGATATCACAATAAAGTGATTTGATTTGATTTGATTGATTTGATGGCAAGGTGAGTAAATGATGAGAGAATTTTCATTTTGGGAGAACTTTTCCTTTAAGGTTTATTTATCTTTACATCACCTTAGCTTTTTTATTTTATTTTTTTAAGTTAATAAGCTCCCTTTAATGTGTGATGTTCCAATATCATTTCAAGTCACAAACATGATTCTGATCTGATCTTTTTCTACAGTGTATGTCTACCCAAAAAGAAAAGTAAAACAGTAAACAAGTATAGTGTTATATAGTATATACAGTATAGTGATGTGAGTTAAACCAGACCTGCACTTTGCCTGTCAATTCAAAGTAAATGTGATTAAGTACATTGTGACACGTGTCACGTAAGAACATACTGAGACAGTCTTATGTCTGCTGAAAGATAAATAAATGTAATCCTACCTGCACATTAAAAGTGTGATGACACCAACAAGGTCCTATTCGCCTGCATACTATTCACTTACCTCATCTGTACATCCATTCAAACTGTATGTGGAAACCCATATGTTGCGCTTTAAATTTCACCCGCACAAATCAGAGGCCTTTTACCAAACTTCTCATTTGCGATGACAGTCTGCAGAACTCGAGTGCTATGCCCTGGATGCAAAAATAGCAATTCTAAACAGGAAGTGCCTGCTGCCCAATGACCTTGTTTGTGTATGAGGTCTTACGAATTTCAGCACTTATCAATGCACTAGCTGTGTTGCAAACAGACATAAATTGCAACATTCACACCTATGGTCACACAAATAGAACGTTGCCACTAACCCAGTGCACACGAATGGTGGAGGTGAAAACTTTCCTTAAATGGCGTCTCATATTTTCTTTTACACATTATTTAGGCCTTGTAGTTTAAAAGAATACTGAATCAAGAGAAAAGCCATGTGCTTTAAAAAAGAAAATATTGTTGCACAGAACTTGATCTCTGTTGACTTTTAGAGACCTGACACATGTGATATGGGCAGGCACAAAATTAAACCTTGAATCATATTAGCAAATAATGTCCATTTCTTCAACTATGGGAATTTTTTGGCATATTAACTCACGCAAAACTCACTTTTTACTTTTTCTAGTTTATTAAAGTTGACCAATAATGTCCAACAGTGAATATACATGCATCTCAAGAGAATACTGTCATTTTTGTCATTTTGTCTTGAACCAATACATTTCACTTCCAAATTATGTATTTTGTTTGATAAATGACTCTAAATCTGTCTTGCTACGGCTGATTTCAAAGATAACGTTTTATGTATTTGACACACATATTTTAATTATAATTAAATCATATTGTCACACTTTTTGCATAACTCGACAAAACTGCAGCTTGATTAGAAATGACAATAAAAATGACTAAAATGCAAAGTTGTTGGTCGTGGTGGAAATGACCACACAACTGAGGGTCAGTCATACATTTATAGAAATCATTTTCCTAGTAGAAATTAAGAAAAGGTTTTTGTTTCTTTCACTCTACATTTAGACTGTCATAGTTTTAAAGATGTAATTAATAGATTTAGGATGGATTTTCATATTTTAAGATTGAAAGTCTGGGACTGGAACTAAATTAAAAACCTAAATAAGTAAAATAAAATCTGCACATAAAATGCATTTGCATAGTAGCAAAATTAAATGATGATGTTTCCAAGATAGTTATACTGTGACATCATATAACAAAAGAAAAAAGCTGAAATCTGTTAGTTTGACTAAAGATCAACACTGTTGATTTTGTGCAATTGAAAGTGCCATTAAAGTAGTTGAAAGAACACTCAAATACCTGTTCTGGTTAGTGTCAGGCAGCTGAAATTACAGGCACACAACAGCTGAACATCCGAGGGTTAGGTTGCTATCCACACGGGTCTTTTCTCCATAATGTGACGTTGTTTATGTTGTTATTGTCTCGTAAGTGAAGGTGATAACTGAAATACCATTCCTGATAAAGGCCCTGTGACTTTGTTCCTGGTTACCACGCTGACACACGGAGAGAGAGAGAGAGAGCCGGAGAGAGCACAAAATAGCAGGAAGTAGAGAGGGCAAGCTAGAAAAAAAAGCATCAAGTAACGTGACAAGTTCATCTGAGGATAGAGAGGGAGGGGTGAAGGAAGTGTTTTCCTTTTTTTTTTTTGTCTATCACCCCACCACCCATCACCACATTGCTTCTTCTCCCTCTAATTTTTTTTTCTTTTAAAGGCAGCTTTCATTTAGTTTATCCTTCTCTAAAAAAATTAAGATTATCTGAAGACAAATGATAATGAAATATAAGTGGTTAGGATAGTAAAACATGAGGTGGTTTGATATGGAAATGGAATATAGAATCTGCTGTATGTTATCAAATCATTTATGGATAAAACAAAGAAACAGAACATAAAGGATGTGCTTTATATTTCTTTGTATAAGATTTTGTTTATGATTAGAAAAATATATAGTGAACATATATATGTAGTGTACATATAGACTATATTCACTACATGTATTCTGTATATACACTCTAAATAAATAAATATACTGTACATATAATGTATACTTTTGGATTCCACAATATAGTGAATATATATATATATATATATATATATATATATATATATATATATATATATATATATATATATATATATATATTAGGACTGTCAATCGATTAACATTTGTTTATCAAATTAATTACGTGATGTGCCGATTAAATAATCACAATTAATATATCAATATTTACAGAGAAAGGCCCCGAATACAGATCATTTAGTATATAATAATTAAAATGATTATAAGTATATACATTTTATAGATAATTCAAATACATTACTCATATACGTACATATATTGTGGCAACGACAAGCATTTAGCCAATACAAAAAGTGGCTTTAAAAGTCAAAATATTGTTTGTTTTATTTCCATATCCTTGAACATAATGCCATTATTGGCCTACTTCCGTCTGCGCTATTTAAAATTTTTGGTCTATGTATTTATGCTTCAGACGGGCACTTTTGGAGCATCTTATTTTGGTTGTATCGTGTTTCACAAGTTTACAGCGTTGTTATTCATATGCGCTATGTTTAGAACTCTGTGTCAAGTTAAATGTAGTTTACAATGTTGAAAAATGTGGAGTACTAAATCAAATCTGTAGTTGGTTGCTCTTGTTGGTTTGACGAGGTGTGTTGCCTGTACAGTTGGAGCTGACTGCCCCCTACTGCAACATCAAGGTGCTAACTTGAATTGGTCTGATGGTAGGAACATTCCGGATTGGACACATGATTAATCGTGGTAATTTTTTAACGCGTCATTTTTCATATAATTAATCACACTAAATGAATATGTTAAATCAACAGCCCTAATATATATATATATCACTGTATATGTATATGTATATTAGAGGGTCCAAAAGTATGAGACCACACAGAAAATCCAGGATTTTTTTCCTGTTTAAACATGAAAATACGCAGGATTTCAAAAAGTTTTATGATTTGAAAAATGGAAAACAAAGAAACTTAAAATGAGGAAGAGACATTTAAGATTCTGCATGATTTGATTAGGTCACTAATCAAATATGAGCAAATGTGTGACATGGACCATGTTAACTGCTTTGTCGCAACACGCATGTTGTAAAGTATATCCTTCTCTGTGGTCTTAACCTCGGTTGTGTGCAAGGTTCAGTTCCTCCAAACATACCAGACTATGAGGAAGAATAGATTTGTCTGTGGTATACCACTTAACAGTCAACCCAGACCAAACAAAGACAGATTATGATACTTTTTGCACCAATTCCACTGAGATTATTAATGTAAAAAATTTCTTCCAGTGTATTTGGCAGATAGAGCGCAGCTCTTTGTTCTGAAGGCCTTGAATGTTGAATTTTGTACAAAAGTATTTTATCTTACAAATGCTCTTTATAACAATACTATGTTACTATAATGGCAAACTGCATGTTTATTAGCCAATGATTTGTGATTTGTTTAAAGCTCTTGTGCAAACAAGTTGTTGATAAACCGAAATGGTGGTCACGTATGGGGCACAAAACAAACAAGGCAAACAAAACCATGCAAAATCACTACTGCTATGTGACTTTTGCACAAACACATTAAGACTTCATCAAATATATATATATATATATATATATATATATATATATATGATATATAGATAGATAGATAGATAGATAGATAGATAGATATATATATATATATATATATATATATATATAGATATTATTAAAAACAATGTTTAATTTCTCATCGGACAGTAATGGCAAACACTTTAGCATGGCGGCGAAAGACAAACGACACGTGCATGAGGAAAATGAGGACGAGGAGCAGGTAAAGTCAGAGAAAATGAAGACAAAACATGTTATTCTGAAACAAAAAAGTCAAAAGTAAGCCAACAATTAAAGTACGAGCGTAATGAAAGGTTGTAAATACCTGAGCGAGAGCTTTTTCAGACACTGCAGGAGACTCCGGACGAAGCTTAAAGGGGAAGTATTGAAACAACGACAAAAAAAAAAAAAAAACCAGCAGGGAAGAAAGGGTGAAGACACCATTTCCACGTTTCAGTCGCTCACAAGACAAGGGAAAGGCAGAGAGAGAGTGGTGCAAACCCTTCTTGCACAAGGGCTGGAGCCTGAGCCCCTGCCAACACTAAGCAGATTCGGCTATGCCCTCCTATTCGCCTGCCCACTTTAGCCCTGTTGCCAAGAGAGAGAATCCGAGAGAGAAAGAGAAAGAGAGAGCATGAGGTCACAACAGCATGAGAAAGGAAAAGAAAACAAGGTGCTGACTTTTCGGGCCACCTTACAGCTCACTGTCCCAAGCCAAAGTGTCTCACGTTAGGTTAGTTTGTTGTAGTTGGGTTAGTAGTCCTCCATGTTTAACAAGCTAGTTCTCTGGGAGTTTGCATGTTATACTTAATACCGTCACCTGGCTTGGGCCTGGAGGCAGAGGCTTGTCCAAGCCTACCAAAATAAGCAAATCTTAGCCAATCCCTCACGAGCATGTTGCTACTCAACTATCAAAGGGAAAAAGAAGGGTACAAAAATATAGACCAATATATCTTGAGAAATAATGGCTTGGTTCCAAAACCTAGTGAGCTACCTTGCTGTCTACTGACTACATAGGCAGCTGCCTTCTAATCTAGCCTTCTAACTGAAATGGAACCTCATAAGTGAACGATTTGGAATGTTCTACATAGGCATGAACTCCAAAATAGCGCTCCTAAAAATGATGCGATGCGCACACACATATCGGTTAAAACAGTCCATTAATAAATAGATTGGACAATTTTTATTACTTTTTATTACTGCCAGCTCATCGCAGCGCATTATGGGAAGGATAATGCATTATACGCTAAAGACAAATGTGATACTGCCATAGGATTTGGCTAAAAGAAGGTATTTTGGAACAGTTTTGGAACAGTGTTTACATTAGGAGCCTGTGATGCCTTAAAATTCTCCCTATGTAGGCAGCTCACTAGGTTTTGGAACAGAATATCAGGTACATGTACTCACTTTGTCTAAGAGTGATCGTCACAATCAGCCACAGATTTGCAAGATAAATTTGGAGATTGGAGACAAAGTCTTTTGTCAGCATTTGGCATCTGTCGCAGGTATACATGCCTCTCAAGTCCTCTTATGACAAAAGCAGCATCTGTTGCTGTCCTGCTGGTGCCTGCATTTCCGTTTTGATGTGTATTCCATATTTAGTTCCAATCTACAAAAGCGCACATCTTCCATATTGGTCGTCCCATTGCAATACGTATTTTTAAACAGGAACACTAAAAGGAAACCTGAAAGAAAATCCAAAATTGTCACCTTTGCTATTCAACCCTGTGGGTGAAAGGAACCAATTCATGCTTGTTTCGAAGAGTTTGAATCTCCTTTGGAGCATTCTCCCCTCTCTTCATTGAAGGAAGCAACAAGCACAGCAAGAAAGTTAAGAACGAGAGAAGGGTTGTGACAGTACTTGTGGCAAAAAGTTTGTGGTCACGCTGCACCATATCCTGCTCAGCTGTAGAGAAAATGGGTCCCAGCCTGACCTCGAGAGAGTCAAGCGACCAAAATAATCCAGTGTAACCCTGCCAAAAGTGTGCCTCCCCTTCTTGACAGAGTAGAGATGGCAACAGGGAGTAAGAGAGAAGGAAAGAAAGAGAGAGAGATACCCAGACAAGTGCTACCGTCCTATTCTTCCTTTCAGGCATTGTCCGGGGCAGCACAGTGCATGACGTCAGTGCCCCCTCTTTTTTCTTTTTGTTGATTGTTAATGTATTTCTTTCTTCCCGCTGTACTGTCTTTACAGTCGTTTCTTGCCGACAAACATGCACACTCTTTCTCTAAACCCACCAAATAAAAAGAAAGAAATGTCTTTGGTATCCAACTGTGTTTGTCCAAGAAACAACCCTGCAAAAAAAAAAAAAAAAAAAAAGAACCATTTTATTTATATATTTACTGTAACCATAATTGTCCGAGAAACAACCCACCAGATAAAAAGAAGCATTTTTTTCAAAATATCACAACGTTTGACCGAGAAACTACCCACCAAATAAAAAGAACTGTTTTATTTTCATCGCCACGTTTGTCCAAGAAACAACCCACCAAATAAACAGAACAGTATGTTTGTCTGAGAAATCAGTCAAATTAAAAGAAATGTTTTTTTCGATATATGTTTTTCCAAGTAACAACGCGCCAAATAAACAGAACCATTTTTCCGGTATTTCCCCATATTTCTCAAAGAAACAACCCCAAAGTTTAAATAGTGAACCGTTTTTCAGTATCAAAACATGTTTTTCTGAGAAACAACCCACCAAATAAAAAGAACCATTTTTCAATATATTTCACAGCATTTGTCCAGGAAGCAACCCGCCACATTAAAACTGTTTTTTTCTAAATATATTGACACGCTTGTCTGAGAAATGACCTGCCAAATAAATATAATAGTTTTTTCAATATCTGCCCATGTTTGTTCGAGAAACAATCCACCACATAAACAGAATTTTTTTTTTTTCCCGATATCTTACCACGTTTGTACAAGAAACAATCCAGCAAATAAAAATAATCGTTTTTCGATACAAATGACGTTTGTCCAAGAAACAACCCGGCAATTAAACAGAACTGTTTTTTTATATATCGCCATGTTTGTTAGAGAAACAACATGCCAAATAAAAAGATTTTTTTTTCGATATACAGTATATCACAGCATTTGTCCAGGAAACAATCCACCGTGTTAAAAGAACTGTTTTTTTTATATATATATTGCCACACTTGTCCGAGAAATGACCTGCCAAATAAAAAGTTCGAGCAACTACAACATGCCAAATAAAAAAAGAGCCATTTTATCTCACCATGTTTGTCCAAGAAACAATCAGCCAAAATTAAAGAACTGTTTTTTTTTTATTTTGCCACATTCTTCCAAGAAACAACATGCCAAATAAACAGAACCAGGCTTTTTTTTTTTCTATTTCACGGTGTTTGTCCGAGTAACAACCAGTCAAATAAAAAGAAAGATGTCTGCATGATTGTCCGAGTAACAATGCACCAAATTAAAATAAACTTTTTTTTCAGATAAATCGCCATGTTGGTCTGAGAAACAACCCACCAAAAATGAAGAGAGAACTGTTTTTTTCTGTATGTAACCATGTTTGTCCGAGAGAGTCAGTGGATATTTGGAAAATCTGTAGAGAGAGGAACAAGACACAGATATAAATAAAGGGAAAGAGAGCAAGTGAACAGGGAAAACCTTTACAAATCTCTTACTATATCTTCCTGCCTTTCAACCAGATCGGTTGTAAAACTTTCAGCTGTGGCCTTCAGGGCCAGCCTCTATTGGCAGTGGTTCAAGAAGAGAGCTGGCTGCTTCTATAGCACTCGGTGACTGTCTCAGGGGGAGTGAGGCTTGCGTAGAAAGGGGGCGGGCTGGTATCCATGAAAGGGTGGCAGTGTGGACAGTAGGTCAGGGTAAGAGGGGGGTTGGCAAAGATGGCATACAGTATGTGCCAACGGCAGCTGCTCTGGGAGTTCACACAGAGTGCATGAATCAGAGTAGGGATAGGATGCTCTACATCCCAAAGTTCTCTTACAGATTACACTGTGACTTCCAGGACACTCTTAAGGTTCCTCAATAGTTCAAGGGTTCAGCAAAACCCTCTTCTTATACATATACATTTTTTTTTTTGCTGTGTTTGAGTTGCAAATCCAACTCAAACGGTGTCTTTTTATTTCCCTTAAACTCAATATTTACGCTTTTCAGCGGTCACACTCAGAAACTTGAGTAACAATGGCCCATCACAAAGTGCAGCTTTCACTTGCATAAAAGCCTGTTGGCACGGCTCCAACCACTGGACCGGGTCTAGGGCTCCATTTTTAGTGAGAGCAGTCAGCGGGCTGGTGACGTCCGAATAATTAGGCACAAACCTCCTATAATAGCCAGCCAGCCCCAGGAACTGTCTTACCTCCTTTTTGGTCTTGGGTCTCAGGCAGGGCACAACCACTTCGGTCTTATCAATTTGGGGGCGCACCTGCCCGTGACCCAAGTGGAATCCCAGATAATGTACCTCCACCCGTCCAATTGCGCACTTCTTGGGGTTTTCTGTGAGTCCCACCTGTCGCAGCGACCTCAGAACCACCCTAAGATGCTGCATATGCTGCTGCCAATCATTACTGTATATAATGATGTCATCCAGATAGGCAGCGGCGTACGCAGAGTGAGGTCTGAGGACTCGGTCCATAAAGCGTTGAAACATAGCTGGGGCCTCAAACAAACCGAACGGAAGGGTCATGAATTGGTGTAAGCCAAACGATGTGGAGAAGGCCATTTTCTCACGGGACACTGGAGTTAAAGGGATTTGCCGATAACCCTTCATTAAATCCAGTGTTGAATAAAAGCGAGCCACACCCAACGCATCAAATTTAGTACCCATTAATACCCATTATTAGAAGAATCCCACAGTGACTGAGCCAGCCCGGTGGTGCTTGTTCTGAAGAGCGACGGCTCGGTGCAGTTCTGTGTGGATTATAGAAAAGGTCAATGCGGTGTCTAAATTTGATTTGTTGGGCGCGGCTCGCATGGCCTCTAATTCTTCTCAAACCACCTTTTTTGGTGCTCGGGTAATCGTAGGGACGACTGCATTCCACTACCACTGGGGTTGTTTCGATATGGTGTTTTATGAGGTTCATACGACCGGGAAGGGGCGAGAACACATCTGGGAATTCTCTTTGCAACAGGGCCACATCCGTGATTTGCGATGGTGAGAGGTGGTCTCCGCAAGTGC
The DNA here is from genome assembly GCF_019703515.2 of Myxocyprinus asiaticus. Taxonomy (NCBI): domain Eukaryota; kingdom Metazoa; phylum Chordata; class Actinopteri; order Cypriniformes; family Catostomidae; genus Myxocyprinus; species Myxocyprinus asiaticus. Next base: position 47,838,486 of record NC_059355.1, read on the forward strand.
CACGATTGTCTTTTAAGTTCAACTCCAGCCTGAGCTCCTCCCTCTCCGGTACCACCATCACCACCTCCCTCCACAGTAAGAGGTTAAGGTGGTAAATCTGACGTGCTCCGCCCTTATCCATGCGTTTAACCTCATAATCGACTTCCCCAACTCACCGAGTGACCTCAAAGGGCCCTTGCCACTTTGCGAGCAGTTTATAGCTTGATGTGGGTAGTTATACAAGGACTTTATCTCCCAGTGTAAATTCCTGTAGCCGAGCTCCCCTGTTATACAGCCGGGTCTGACATTCTTGAGCCTGTAGCAAATTCTCCTGTGATAGTTGCCCCAATGTGTGGAGTTTTGCTCTCAGGTCAAGAATGTATTGAATTTCGTTTTTGCTGTTTGAAGGTCCCTCCTCCCAATTTTCCCTCACGACATCTAAGACCCCACGAGGCTTACGCTCATACAATAATTCAAATGGGGAGAACCCAGTGGAGGCTTGCGGGACCTCTCACATTGTGAATAAAAGGGGTTCAAGCCACTTGTCCCAATTCCGAGCATCTTTGTGCATGAACTTACGAATCATGTTTTTCAGGGTTTTATTAAACCGTTTGACCAAGCCGTCCATTTGCGGGTGGTACACGCTTGTCCGAATTGAATTAATGCCCAATAATTCATACAGCTCGCGTGTGTACATGACATAAAAGTAGTACCTTGATTAGTGAGGATTTTTTTCGGAATCCCCACTCGGGAGATAATTTTGAAGAGTGCCTCCGCAACACTACTTGCTGAGATGTTGCGCAAAGGCACTGCTTCCGGATATCGTGTTGCATAGTCCACAAGAACCAACACAAAGCGATGCCCATGTGCTGTCCACTCTAATTGCCTGCCAATTCTATCGAAGGGGACCTCGATCAAAGGAAGTGGGCGCAAAGGCCCTCTTGGGGTGGCCAGCGGATTCACCAGCTGACATTCATAGCATGCCGCACACCATCTGCGAACATCCCCGTGAATTCCCGGCCATTAGAAAAGGGCCATTAGCCATTTCAGTGTCTTTTCCTGCCCTAAGTGACCCGCCATTGGTTTATAATGAGCCATCTGGAATAACATTTCCCAACGGTTCTTCGGTGTCAATAAATGGGTCGTATCTGCCTTTGTCTGAGAGTCCTGCATCACTCAATATAACCGGTCTTTTATAATAGAAAAATACGAATAGGCGAGTGCAATGTCTGGCTGAAGATGGTGACAATCAATCACTCTCACTTGGTCAAAGGCGTGCCTAAGAGTCTCGTCTCGCATCTGTTCCAGAGGGAAATCCCCTGTGGGAAATCCTCTAAGGGCTGGAGAAGTCGAGACTTCCCCATGCCTTACGTCATCCTGACGTGTGACTGACGTAGACAGCCCCGGCTCCACCTCCCCAGCCAGCGATTCGCAAATCCCACACCGGAACGCTCTGTTACAGGACCCATCCACACAAACTTCCCTTAATAACGTGGAAAACGCTGGTCAATTCATGCCCAAAATTAGCGGATGGGAGAGGGGCAAACTAACCGCAAACTAACTAAAACAAATATGCTTTTTTTATGCAATTTCCCCGAAATTGAATCGTCATGGTCACTACAGGATAATTGTGGATATCCCCATGCACACACCTTACCTTCATCTTGTGACTAGTACCCAAAGCCTCATCTTGAACCAGGCATTGATGGATGGAGGTTTGGCTGAAAGAGAGAAGGGTCTCGGGACTCGCTGGCTCCCGAATATACCACCATGTGGTCCTCTGCCAACTGGATGGCTGTTTGGAGTGACACCGGGCGGCGCCACTGGACCCACTCCACTGTCCCTCATGGAAGTCGAGCGATGAACTGCTCCAGTACCACCAGATCGCTTTGCTCAGCCAGCAACCACCTCCAGTCCCGGAGCTGTTGGGTGATGGCAAACAGGCAACCGTGCTTGCCAATGGTCAGGGAGTGAAAGTGCTGGTGCTGCTGCTTGGGTGTCCGAGCAACAGACTGGTGGATTGTGTCTGAGAGATTCTGGCCACTGGACTGAGCTACAGGCTGGACTGGACAGGATCATCAACGATCCTAGGGGACTGGACAGACTTGTCGACAGTCACAGGGAACTGGACAGGCTCGTCGACAGCCTTGGGGAAATGGATGGACTTGTTGACGGCCACAGGAAACTGGACAGACTTGACAGCCACAGGGAACAGGACATGCTTGTCAACAGCCTCAGGGAACTGGACAGACTCAATGACCACATGGAACTGGACAGGCTCATCGATGGCCACAGGGAACAGGACAGGCTCTTCGACAGCCTCAGGAAACTGGACAGACTCGATGACCACAGGGAACAGGACAAGCTTGTCGATGACCACAGGGAACAGGACAGGTTCATCGACAGCCTCAGGGAACTGGACAGACTCAATGACCGCATGGGAACTGGACAGTCTGTGCTACCACCGCTGCGGTTGGGAGCTCTGGGAGCGACTTGGAAATGGCCTCTGTGGCTGGGAGCGCTGGCGGCGACTAGGGAACAGCTTCCGTGGCCGGGAGTGCTAGCAGTGACTGGGGAACAGCTTCCATGGCTGGGAGCGCTGGCAGCGACTGGGGTATGGCCTCTGTGGCCGAGGACTCTGGCAGCAGCAGGGAAACGGTCTCCGTGACCAGGAACTGGAGAGGCTGGACCTGGTAGTCAGCAGAGGGAAGACTGAGCGCCGGATGTTGGGGGTTGTAGGAGATCAGACAGGGCGGCGGCCACTTGGGACAGGACAGACTGGATGGCAGCCGCTGGGAACAGTAGGAGATCAGGAAGGGCATAGACCACAAGGCACCGGATGGGGTCAGGCTTGGAACTGGCCATTGGGCACAGGACTGAGTGAGTGGCACCTGCTGGGGACTGAACAGATGGAGAAACAGACTGGTAGGTGGTGTTTGATGGGTGCTGGTTACTGGGCTGAGCAACAGACTGGTGGATTGTGTCTGAGAGATTCTGGCCACTAGACTGAGCTACAGGCTGGTCGATGACCACGGGGAACTGGACAACCTCGTCGATGACCACAGGGAACAAAACAGGCTCGTCGACAGCCTCAGGGAACTGGACAGACTCAATGACCACGGGGGAACTGGACAGTCTGAATGGCATCTGTGGCCATGAGTGCTGGCAGTGACTGGGGTACGGCCTCCGTGGCCGAGGACGTTGGCAGTAGCAGGGAAACGGTCTCAGTGACATGGGGAACTTGGCTGCCGTGGTCGAGAGCGCTGTAGCAGGAATGGCCGCTGCCTCCTGGTGGTTGGCAGAGGGCTCCTCTGCCTCTTGGCGGTCACCAGTGAGCTCCTCCGCCCCCTGGCGGTCACCAGCAGGCTCCCCCGTCTTCTGGCGGTCACCAGCGGGCTCCCCCGCTTCCTGGCAGTCAGCAACGGTGGGCTTAGCCGATGGGCTGGGCTTTGTCCTTCTCCTCCTCTTCTGAGGTACGGAGGCAGTGGCCGAGGCATCCACTTCCGTGTGGGGTGTCCCCATCCTTGGGTTGGGATGAAGATTGGAAGTCTTCCAAGGCACAGACTGTGATGAACTCAATACATTTTATGGCCAGCCTGATCATCTCGAGAAGACTCCCACCCTCACCCCGATCTGGGACGCAATATTTACTGGGCTCAGTCACACCTTCCCTAAAAAGCTCAATAAGGCAAACCTGACTGTATCAAAAACACTGAGGCATATACCCACACTGACTTTCTGGTGAGCAGAAGAACCAGGTATTTAAAAAAAAAAATCAATCTTTGCTGGGTCCGTCTGTGGCCAGTTTGTTATGTCACAGGATGAGAGAGCAAGGGAGGACCCAAATGCAGGAGGTGATGTCAAAAGGCTTTATTACAAAAAATAAACAAAAGTACAACCAAAAGTCTCATGATGGAGAAAAACTAGAGAAAATAGAAAAGCTCAAAAACCAACTAACCAAAAACCGACCGAAGTCTTCAGCATTTCACTGGAACACACCAACTGGAGATCAAACAACTGACACAAAACTCAGCAAAACAAACTGACAAAGGACAGAACACAAATGGGACTTGATATAGGGAGTGGTAATTGGGAGAACAGGTGCCGCGGATGATCAGCTGATTGGTAATGATCATTGTCAAGGCAACTGGAGCTGGCAAACTCAAAGTGGCACTTGTAAGACACAAGAGGGAGTGAGAGACAAAAACCAACACATGCAAACACTCAGACATGACAGACAGACAGTCAGGGGAGGCACAGTCAGGCCAGAATGTGACAACTATACCATACTATACTGTGTCATACTAAACAAAATACTATAGCATACAATACCATATCATACTATACTGCACTATACTATATCATATTTATTTATGGTCTACTTTGTCTTTAAATACTTGTTACTCTGACTTTCCATTGTGCACTATTTTGCACTGTGTATTCTGTTAGGATACTGTAATGTATCTTGTATGGCACATTGTCTATTGTATAGGTCATTATCACAAAATAAATTCAGAAGGGTTTGAAGGACAACGAAGGGCTTTATTTTGCTATAATGACCAGCTTACTCTACATCAGGGGTTCTCAACGGGGACGGTACCGCCCCCCAGGGGTGTTCAAAGAATGTCAGGGGGTGATGAGAGCAAATTAGTAGAGAGGGGGATGTTAATTTACAAATTGGGGGCGTTTATCAGTCATAATAATCAAATCTATCGAATCAAATCTATTGCATCAAAAAGTTTCTCTAGACTTGGAGTATATCAGTTGGTTCTCAATTATACGGGTTGGTGCGCATTTGTACCATGGTTCATCTGATTTTGAAGTCTAATGAGCATCTGAAGTATCTGGTTTAGCAGCGTCAAATACACAGGCGGAGGCACAACCTCGGATAATGCACCTGTATGGCTCTGTAGATGGATAGAGTAGTGCAAGCTCTTAAACTCACAGCTTTGCAAGAATCAGTGAGAAGCACGCCACGAGAAGCGGAAACCATTTGAATTCAACACAGAATTTTACATCACCACCCTTGAATTTACTATAGTAACACTAACTGTACTTTAGGCAGAAATAGATTGATAATAAACATTATCATATCACTACTTGTGCTGTTTGTTTACTGTCTTGAACTCGCGTCGCTTAAACGTGGGTTGATGTGTGTGTGCTATATTGTTTTGACTTGTCCCAGGTTATTCACTGCTAGATTTAGCGTTGGTTGTCCAAGGTGTGTAAAACTATCATGGTTTTTAGTGTCTATAAACAGTGCTTCACTTGTTTTAGAGTATTATTTATTGCTAAAGTGAAGCATAAATTATTTACGGAAGTCCTTTCGATTGACCACGTGACTAGCTTTGTTGTGTTAAGTAGCATTAAGGCGTGTCCTGCTTTTTTCATTGAACGGCTTATTATCATCGTGTATATATTTGACTTGAATACTGACGCGGAAGCGGCAGCGGAAGTGGTAGCCCTCATGTAAAGGCCTCCTCATGTGAAGACCTACTTGGGTAAAGACCGGTGAGTCCACCGAGCAAGGACACCGACAAGGGGCCACTCACCATAGCACTTAAGTATCTTGTTATTGTGTCTCTTTTCTTATTTTCCTTCTATATACTAACATGTCTACTTCATGAATAACACATGCCTTCAAGCACATCCCTGTTATCTGTAACAGACCGTTTACACGATATCGATGCAAGACCAAACACAACCCACACAACCTACGGCCACTTTGCTCTTCAGCACCTGCTCCGCTCTCTTTCTCAGTGGGACTCTGGAATTGCCAGTCAGCTGTGAACAAAGCTGACTTCATTCCAGCCATTGCCACGCATTCCACCCGCAGCATCCTGGCACTGCCAGAAACATAGATATGTCCAGAGGATACAGCAACACCTGCTGCTCTCTACAACTTCTCCTTCTCTCACACCCCTCGACACACCGGTAGGGGTGGGGGAACAGGTTTGCTCATTCATAACAACTGGAATTTTTCACCACACTCTTCACTATGTAACAATACTAGTTTTGAATTCCATGCTATTACTACAATGCAACCCACAAAAATCCATGTTGTTGTCATCTATCGCCCTCCAGGTCAGCTGACAAACTTTCTTGAGGAGTTGGATGTCCTGCTGTCCTCCTTGCCGGAGGATGGTAGGCCACTTGTTGTTCTTGGTGATTTCAACATACACCAAGACAAGCCCCAGGCCACTGAACTGAATACTCTCCTGGCCTCATTTGACTTGGAAAAACTACACACCACAGCAACTCACAGATCGGGCAACCAGCTGGGCCTCATTTTTACACGTAACTGTACTAACACAAATATTCATGTTACTCCTTTACATGTCTCTGATAACTACTTTGTTCAATTCAACATGACCCTCCCATCTACATTAAAACAGTCTCCACCTTTGGTTTCCTTTTGCCGTAACCTCCTTTCTCTTTCACCCTCACGCCTTTCCACTGCTGTCTCTACCTCTCTTCCCACACTAAATGTATTTACCACGCTTGATGTAAACACTGCCACAGACACACTAAGCTCTACTTTAACAAACTATCTAGACAACATCTGTCCTATCTCCTCTAGGCCAGCACGTGCTACACCACCCAGCCCCTGGCTGTCTGACGTCCTTCGTGAACATCGGACTGACCTCAGGGCAGCTGAGAGGAAATGGCGGAAATCTAAAGATCCAGCAGATCTAGGTAAATATAAGTCTCTGCTTGCAACTTCTTCAGATAACGTTAAATCTGCAAAAACCTCCTATTACCATAACAAGATCAACAGCACCACAGACACTCGCAGCTTGTTTAGAACATTCAACACACTTCTCTGCCCTCCCCCTCCACCACCTGACACCTCACTGACAGCTGATGTCTTCACCACATTTTTTACTAATAAGGTTACAACCATCAGCAATACTTTCTCAGCACCACACCCTGTCAAACACCTGTCTCCTGTATGCAACTCTTCTGTCTCTATGTTCTCTCCTCTGACTGACACTGAGGTCTCTAAACTCCTCCTCTCCACCCCACCACTTGTTCCCTTGACCCCATTCCTTCTCACCTTCTCCAGGCCATTTCTCTCTCCATCCTACCTGCACTCACACACATAATTAACACATCTCTACTTACAGGCACTTTTCCCACTACATTTAAGCAGGCTCGAGTAACCCCGATGCTGAAGAAACTCGCACTTAATCCCACACAAATAGAACACTACAGACCAGTCTCTCTCATCCCATTCATGGCAAAAACACTTGAAATTTTTCAATCAAATCTCTGCCTATCTCTCACAGAACAATCTGCTGGATGACAGTCAGTCAGGCTTCAAAAGTGGACACTGCACCGAGACTGCCCTGCTGTCTGTCACTGAGTCGCTGAGACGGGCGAAAGCTGAATCCAGATCATCCGTCCTGATTCTGCTGGACCTTTCTGCAGCCTTTGACACAGTCAACCATCAGATCTTACTCTCTACCCTCTCCTTGCTGGGCATCACAGGAACTGTGCTTGACTGGTTTACTTCCTATCTCTCAGGTAGGTCCTTCAAGGTAGCCTGGAGAGGTGAGGTATCCAAGCCACATCAGCTACTTACTGGGGTACCTCATGGATCAGTGCTTGGGCCACTTCTCTTCTCTATATACACAAAATTACTGGGACCCATCATTCAGGCACATGGTTTCTCTTACCACTGCTACGCTGATGACACGCAACTCTACTTGTCTTTCCAGCCCAATGACACCACAGTGACTGCTCGAATTTCTGCCTGCCTGGCAGATATCTCGGCCTGGATGAAGGAGCACCACCTGCAACTCAACCCAGCCAAGACTGAACTCCTTGTCTTTCCAGCCAACCCTGCTGTTGAACACAACATCACCGTGCAGCTGAGTGCAACTACAGTAACGCCTTCCAAATCGGTCAGAAATCTAGGGGTAACCATCGACAACAGACTAAATTTCACAGACCACATCTCAAAGAATGCAAGATCATGTAGATTTACACTCTACAATATCAGGAAGATAAGACCCTTCCTCTTTGAACATGCCACACAACTGCTTGTCCAGTCACTTGTCATAACTAGACTGGACTACTGTAACGCTCTCATTGCAGGCCTCCCTGCAATTAGACCCCTGCAAATGATCCAGAATGCAGCAGCACGTCTGGTCTTTAATGAACCAAAGAGAGCACATGTTACACCACTCCTTGTCTCTCTCCACTGGCTGCCGGTTGATACACATATCAAATTCAAGGCTCTGATGTTGGCTTACAGAACAGTCACTGGGTCTGCTCCAGTATACCTAAAATCATTTTTGCAGAGCTACGCGCCCACTAGAAGCCTGTGGTCGGCTAAGGAACGTCGCCTTGTTGTACCAACACAAAGAGGCAGCAAAACACTTTCCCGGACTTTAAGCTTCATCATACCACATTGGTGGAATGACCTTCCCAACTCCATCCGTGAAGCTGACTCACTCTCTGTCTTCAAAAAACGACTAAAAGCAAATCTTTTCCATGAGCACTTAACCAGTCATTTAAAAAAAAATAATAATAAAAAAAAAAATTTTTTTTTTGAATACTATTATGATGCTAGTGAAAACTTTGTAATACAGCTTTGTAATTCATACCACTGTCTCCTTAAGATGATTCGCTTATGTAAGCATCTGCCAAATGAATAAATGTAAATGTACTTCAGCTCTATTAAATTTGTCATAGGGTACATTAGGGGAGCGAAGGAATATAATAAAAAAAATGTACAACTTATAAATATTCATATTTTGTATTTACTGTTTTTACATGTCTTTAGAGTATGTCTACTGTTTATAATTACAAAAATGCCATAATGTGTTTTATAGAAATCATGTTAATCTAATCACGGTAGTGAAGAAGATCCATGCTTCCATGTGTTTACTATGGTCTTCTTACAAATACCACTGTTAAAACTATAAAAGTAAATATTTAATGAATAAATTAACATTTTAAAAAAGGCAAATGTAAAATATATTAACAATATCACCGATATTATTAGTTTCTGTCTTCGTATTTTCATTTTATAGGCCCCAGATATAGCCCTTCATCTGATTGAATTCAAGAAATGCAAGGTTTGGTCTCACATTCATGACATGTAAGCCTGCTGAATTCATTAACAAAACTTTAAAATTATGCAATGCATCGAAGTTGCATTGAGCAAATAACAAAAATACTGAGTTTTGTGTTTTTTGTTTTTTTTTTCTTTTTCTTCTTCTTTTTTTTTTTTTTTTGGGGTACAACAAAGGTGGGGAGTAGGGGTAAGGGAATGAAGCAGAGGGGCATTCATCAAAAAAAAGGTTGAGAACCACTGGTCTACATTATTCCACTTATTATGGGGCTTTTTACAATTTGAATACAAAAATGTGCATTGGTGTTTTATTTATTTTCTTAGAAGAAAGAGAATGAGAAGAGGCAGACGGACAGACAGACAGACAGACAGACAGACAGACAGACAGACAGACAGATAGATAGATAGATAGATAGATAGATAGATAGATAGATAGATAGATAGATAGATAGATAGATAGATAGTGAGTTCCAAGTAATGGAGCATCAGTTCTCAAGTAAAAGGGAAAGACTGTTTTCTTTGTGGTTTAATGTTCCTATACTGCCTCTTTAAGAGCTTGAGTCCTGCCTCTTAACTTCCCTGAGTTCAGTGGCCCTCCTCAGGCCTTCAGCCAAACTCTGCAGTTCTAGTCAGTGTGCATGAACTGTAAACGGGGCCTGTAGTCAAGAGAACAATCCGTGAAGAAGAGTACAGCACCATCTTGCTTTTGAATTAAGCATTGTTGCCCAAATGGCTTCATTTGACCACAGAATAAGTTCTGTGCCAGTTTCAGTTTGGATTTTGCACAACTGGGTCACCACCAAGGATCAGGAAGGGAATATTTATGTATACATAGGCCTATCCACAGTTATAAAAGTGATTTGCAAAAAGAAGAATTTACTTTTTACACAGGTTATAAGCTAAAATATTTATGAATTATTGTAATGCATAATGCTTAGGGATGGGTGTTTTTGATAAGGATTATGCTTTATTGAGAGGGGTGGGACAAATGTTTTTGTCCATGTTAAATCCTATTAAAGGCCAGTAAGCCCTAGCTCAGGTGCAGACTGGCCATAGGGAGACCCCCCCCAACATATTTTGGGCAATATTTTATTTGAAATCCAGGTCCGATTTCTCCTCCCAGTCCACCCCTGCCTTAGCTCAAGAGTTATATGGGTTGTTCCACGCCAAATCAAGCATTTTTCAGAAACGTATTCAACTGAAAATGATTCTGTTAATACTCTTTCTGAAGTAAGTTACACATAAATGATGCTGGAGCTAAACCAGAAAGAGGTGAAAGCTCCACAATTTAACCCAGCAATAAGCTTAACTGCAGGTTGGGCCTGCTTTAGTCAGCTTTAACACCCCAGTGACTGACAGATAGTGCGGCCTAAATTTGCTTCAGCGCTTATCATTGGTGACTATACAACATACACAACAGTAGCTGGCATCACATTTGGCCATTAAATGTCAGTATTATCATTTCTCATAGCCAAATCAAGTCAAGGCATTTTTATTTGTACTGCACTTTTCACAACACACGTTTCAAAGCAGCTTTACACACAATTATGAGGTAACAGAAAATGAAGCTATGATGTCTGTAATGTTTTAAAGTCCTAATTATGTCTTCAAAAGGGGGGTACTTGAGCAAACCTCTAACCCTACTGTAAGTATTATAGTTTGATGTGAAACTCATCATGCACTATTTGTGCTACAGACATGAATGATACCTCAAACTGTGCAGCTTGTTGAGGAGAGGTGTTTTATTTACGTTTTTAAGCGATGATCAAATGGGAAGACAAATTCCTTAGACTTATTTGGGTGTTTCTTCAACTTATGCTACTTTCAGCCCTTTTCTGTTTCTAGAAAGTAAAAATTCTGTATTGTGTTTAATAGAATTCTGTGGTGGAAATGACGCTGATGGAAATTACATTTTTAATGTTTTTGAAATAAAATGGCCCGCTAATTTGATAGCTTTCACTGTATGTATTTAAATGCAAACATTTAGATAATATTTTCAGATATACTGTATTTTTTGCATAATTTGAGTGGAAATGACACCCAATACAAATATTCTGCTCACAAGTGATATTTAGCTCTTTTCTTTTTTTTCTTGAAACATCACTTGTCTAATATTTAATCTAAAGCATGCTCTTCACTGACATTTATGTCCAGTTGGTTAATAAATACACTAACTTTTTATAAAATCTTATTAGGAGCAGAATTGTGTTGGATAGTTGTAATTTTTTGAAAAATGGATAGAAATCACAATAAATGTTGAAATGGTTTATGTTTATTTCACCTTTTGTTTAGATAATCATAGTTTTATACAGGTAGTAGTTGTATTTTTATCATTTAATTATTATTTTGATTTCAGTTTTGACTTTTGCAAGTTCCTAAATCAGTTTTAATGTGACATTTATTTAACAAAAATAAAAAGTAAAAAAACATTAACATATATATATACATATATATATATATATACACACACACCAATCAGCCACAACATAAAACCACCTGCCTAATATTGTGTAGGTCCCCCTCGTGCCGCCAAAACAGCGCCAACCCGCATCTCAGAATAGCATTCTAACATGATATTCTTCTCACCACAATTGTACAGAGCGGTTATCTGAGTTACCGTAGACTTTGTCAGTTCGAACCAGTCTGGCCATTCTCTGTTGACCTCTCTCATCAACAAGGCATTTCTGTCTACAGAACTGCCGCTCACTGGATGTTTTTTGTTGGCACAAGGGGGACTTACACAATATTAGGCAGGTGGTTTTAATGTTGTGGCTGATCGGTGTATGTACTGTATATATACTGTATATACTGGTACTGAATGATTACCATATTCATGCACCATGGCATTTACATTTGGAACTCCACTTTGAAGAACACCATGGTATCCTGTACAAAAAAGCATGGTACATTTATTTTAATATTAGTGGTTTTGTTTCTGATATTTATGTCTCCATTGGTGATGCAGCATAAATCTATAATGCAAATGTTTCTGAAATGCATCAGCAGGGTAAGTGTCAACACACATTTAACAATGACTCATTCAACTAAATCGCTCACTTTACCTGACTCTCCCAGCAAGACAGGTGAATTAAACATTCATCAGCAACAAGGATTAATTCTAATTCACATCAGTTAGACTTCACAATTAATATGACTTAGTTAATTGAGGTGTAGGCTGGCATTTAACAAACACATGTTTGTCTGTCCCTTGCTTGAACTAACTGGCCAAAAGAGCAGCGAGATAATTCCATTTCCAATCCTATAGATCTCCACACTCTCCCCCCATCTTTCAAGCCCCGTCACGTCCGGTTGATGTGTTCCTGTGACAGATGGGTCAGTGGGAAAATCCTCTTAGCAACTTTCTGCTGATTGCGATTCATTGAGTAAATCTGCACACTTTCTCATTACAAATGAAGCGCCTCCAGTGTCAGGCCTCTGTGGCTTTGTATAAATTACACCTTTTATTTCAAGCTGAAGTTTAAAGATAAAGACATGTCTGCCGAAAAGGTGAGTTTGTTTACTTGTTTGTTGAATCATCACTTGATTGATGTGATGTGAATGCTTGTGCTACTGTTGGTTGCAGGAACATTTTGTGATATGTTTTCCTTTGAATCTTTCTATTCGAAATGAGTCAAATTCATAATTTGTTTAATTTGTTTTAAAGTTTCATTTACAGCTTTACATTTAGATTAGAAAGTCCATGTTATCAGAATGGATATATTTAGTATTAATAATTTAAAAACATACAGATGTGAACACATTATCATGAGATTGTTGGTTGATGTCACATGTTGTCTAGAATTGTGAGCTATTGTGAGGTCAGTTCTATTTGTTCAAGAAAGTTCAGTGATGAATATTTGAAATGCCTGTTACACTCAAAAACATATTTTAGCCTATTTTTAAGATTTACGCATTTCAGTTTATTAACAAAATTCCATCAAATTGAATGAAGTAATCTTTAAATAAAATTAATAAAACATTAATACATTTAAGATTTATTAATTTAAATTAGTTAATTATGAAATTAAATATGATGGATTTTTGTTATGAATCTGAAATGTGTAAATCTTCAAAATAGGCTAAAACATGATTTTTGAGCATTCACACACTTGCAAATTATTGAAAAACAAAATTTGAGCCTTGAATTTCAATCATTCAGTTATTAATTTTTTTGGTTGCTTGTGATAAAATGCATAATACCAATGAGATATTTAAATGTTGCAGTACATTTGTTTTATAAATAATAGAATATGATAAAATTAGAACTATAATGCAAAAATTGTTATATTTTTGTAACTGAAGATTATTGAGAGCATTAAATAGCAGTAGTGTTTGTAACTCCAGTCAGGTCTCCTAAGCAACCAAATTGGCCCGGTTGCTAGGGAGGGTAGAGTCACATGGGGTAACCTCCTAGTGATTGCTATAATGTGGTTCTCGCTCTCGGTGGGGTGCGTGGTGAGTTGAGCATGGATGCCGTGGAGAATAGCGTGAAGCCTCCACACACGCTATGTTTCTGCATTAATGCGCTTAACAAGCCATGTGATAAAATGTACGGACTGACGGTCTCAGACTCGGAGGCCACCCGGATTGAGGCGAGTCACTACGCCACCACGAGGACTTAGAGCACATTGGGAATTGGGCATTCCGAATTGGGGAGAAAAAATAATAATGATAATAATAATAAAAGCAGTGGTGTAAAGTAACGAAGTACAAATACTGCGTTATTGTACTTAAGTAGCTTTTTTCAAAATTTGTACTTTGAGTATTTAAATTTGTTGCAACTTTTACTTCTCTACATTTTTTAGAAAAACAAATACTTTTTACTTTGATACAAACCCTCTCACTTCCCCTTACCCAGATTAAAAAAGTTTGTTTCATTATTTGTGAAAAGAGAGCATAGAGCAGCTGTTTGATTGACAGCAGCGCGCGGACACACACTCAGCGCATGCGCCCATCAGAGCAGCAAGGCGCGCTGAACTGCCTAAATATGCTTCCAAACACACAGATCAGAGATGTAATTTACCCTAGCTGTGTACAAACCTGACAGTCTAAATGTAATCATTACTGTACATATGCCACAGAATACGAGAAACACAGAAACAATGGAGGACTCTTCTAAGATACTGTGGAATAATGACAAAAGGTGTTTGTTTTTTGTTTTTTTTACCACATTATTTTGCTTAATTTATGAATGATAGTGAATGGAAAACTGTGTGCCATGTGCTTTTGATATTTTCTACGGACTCAATAGTATTGACTCAATTTGGTACCCGCGAGCTGTTTGTTGGCTGCTTCGAAACTATCATTTGTGTGTGCGTATGTCTCCGCGTGCTGTAAAGAGCGCTCATGTATTCCCGGGTTTTGGCCGTCTGTCCTGGAAAGATAAAATTCCATTCGCAAAATGTCCCGGAATTTGAACATTTGCCTGACGCTCTCACCCATAAGAGCACTTGTTTATATGCACACTGTTCAAAAAGACTGATCAAGAAGTTGTTCTCCTAAACCGCTCTTTTATATGAATCTTTAGAAAGTCTGAATCATGTAAGTTAATCGGTCATTTGGACGATTCATGTTTATGAAGCTCTCCTAAACCACTCTCTCATTCTCATATGAAGCATTGGGAAGTTCGATTCATTTTAGTGATTCGGTTTGTTCGGAGGATTCATGTACATGAACTGTATTAAAGGACGATTCATTTGAGTTTCACACAGAATACACCACACATGGGGCAGTGGTAGCTCAGCGGTTAAGGCTCTGGGTTACTGATCAGAAGGTCAGGGGTTCAAGCCCCAGCACTGCCAAGATACCACTGTTGGGCCCTTGAGCAAGGCCCTTGACCCTATCTGCTCCAGCGGTGCCGTATCATGGCTGACCCTGCACTCTGACCCCAGCCTAGCTGGGATATGTGAAAAAGAAGAATTTCACTGTGTATGTGCAAAATGTATAATGTGTGATAAATAAAGAAAATTATAATTAATTATTGTAATTATAATTACACATTATTTCATATCTTCTAATTTGTTGCTGAATATTTAGTTAAATGCTGCTGTTCACCACTGTTTTCGATTAATTTATTTACATGAATGTGTTTACATTTATTTACACTGGTGTATCTGTTCAAATGCTGTTTAATACTGATAATTATATTTTTTAATAAAGGTAGGCTAATACTTTAGTATAGGCCCTATTGTTAATAGCTTGTAGTATAGTAACTTTTATTAAAAATGGTAGCTTCATCTCAAAATTGCTCAGAGACAGAATAAGTAAATATGTTTAATTTATACATAATACAATTATTGATATTATTGTTTGAATTAATTATATTCTGTTCATGTTCATTTGAACTATAGCTTATTTTAGCCTCAGCTTAACATATTGTATACTGAACTATTTTTTTTATTATTATTTATTTATTTGTATAGGGAGAGTACAATAAAAACAACAACTAAAAAGCATTGTACATAGAGATTATAGCACATGCTAATTTGCATCTCAGTTCCCTAGATAGGCTTTTTTACCTAGCAAAAAAAATTAATAAATAAATACAACTAAACAAAAGTAAAGCAAGCATTTGAAAATTGAAGAGAACATTTTAAAGGGATAGTTCACTCTAAAATGAAAATTCTCTCATCATTTCTCACCCTCATACCATCCCAGACGTGTATGACTTATTTTGCTGCTGAACACAATTGAAGATTTTTAGAGGAATATTTCAGCTATGGAGGTTCAAATATCACATAAAGGCATCATAAAAGTATTCCATACGACTCCAGTGGTTGAATCGATGACTTCTGAAGCGATCTAAAAGGTTCTGGTTGAGAACAAACCAAAATATATCTCATTTTTCACTGTACATTTTGCCATTGTAGTCTCTAGGCACAATCATGATTTCCAGCTCGATTGCACTTCCTAGTGCTTGACGCATGTGCAGATCGCTAGGTGGCGCTTTAGGAAGTGTAAAGGAACTTGAGATCACAATCGCCAAGGAGACTGCTGTCAATATTTATAGTGAAAAAGGAGTTACATTTTGGTATTTTCTCACCCAAAACCAATTGGATCGCTTCAGCAGACATTGATTAAACCACTGGAGTCTGGTGGATAATGTTTATGCTGCCTTTATCTGCGTTATGGAGTTTCAAAGGCCTGATCACCATTCACTTGTATTGAATGGACCATCAGAGCTGAAATATTCTTCTAAAAATTTTCATTTGTGTTCTGCTGAAGAAAGAAATTCATACACATCTGGGATGCATGAGGGTGAGTAAATGATGAGAGAATTTTCATTTTTGGGTGAACTATACCTTTAACTAGAAAAGTTAATATTTCTTGTATCCAATGTAATTCATATGAGCAGTGCCGGTCCTACCCCATTTGGCACCCTAGGTGAGACCCTCCAGTCACCCCCCAGTCACGTGCTAAAAATGTATGTATTAATTTTTACACCAAAAAGTACAAATTAATTTATAATTAAATATATCAGAAATGGGTATAAACTGAATCTAGCAAAATTAATAAAAACAATGTTGGGAAGAAACACGTCATGGCTTCTTAAGTACCCCACAGTATGTTTCACAGCAGGGACATTTGTAGGTTTTCATCATTACTGGGGCCCAACAAGTACACCATGATGTTATAAGGGGGTCTGGGGGCATGGTCCCCTGGGAGATTTTATGTTTTATTTATTATTTATTTATTTTATTGCAAAAACAGCACCAAAGCATTAATTTGTGGTTATTTTAAGAGCATCATTTGAACATTTTCTTTAGTAGCCTACATACTGAATATTGTGTAGCATTAATGAAACTATGGACTAAAAAAATACTGATGCCTTTTCACATTAGGACACAGCACAAGATGAAGTTTATCAAACTTATCTTTCTCAAAAGCCTGCTGTGGCAGTATCATGGTACAGTGATGGTACAATATGGTAAAACCTTGGTATTTTTATAATATATTATGGTATTTATATGGTAGGCAACTCTAAGGAACATGTCCAATAAACATGGTATTGGCTTTGTCATTTTTGGTACTTCATGTAATGTTAGTGTTTTGATACACGTTTATTTAGAAAATGTCTTCACCTGCAGTAGACAACTGTTCACAGACTGCACTCGCATGTGACGACTGAATGCAGCTGCAGGTTTTGTTTCAGTGAATTGCATGTAAATATCCACTTCATTCAGCGTTGTTTTTGTCTTCCGTCTTCTAAAGCATGTTTTACTGCATGACAAAACGTTTCAAACGATTCAGCCCGCACTTTAGATAAATTCATTGAGAAGAACCGACTCAAAACAGAGATTATTTCACCCGTCCATCGGGCATCACTCCGATTCACGAGCCCTGTGCTCGCAAGTCTATGGCCGTGTTCACCATGGCATACTATCCATACTTCTCTCACTGTTATGCCAAACACAGATATGACAGAAACAGTAAGAGTAGTATGGTAGTTAGTAAGGCATTTTAGTACACTGTCTATATGTTCCGTGGGGGGCGCCACAACGCGTTATCGGAACGCACAGGGCCCATTTTGATCGACACAGATTGGACACATGCTAAAATTGGCTCGGTAGATTGGCACCCGCCACGCCCCCGAAGCGATGCTGCCCTAGGCACACGCCTATGTCGCCTAATGGGTTGACCGGCCCTGCATATGAGACTCAGTTATATGGCTTTAAAAATAACAACATATAGATCACATTTGGGTTGTATTTTAAAACATGAATGGATTTGAATTTGTAGTACTTTTACTTTTTGATACTTAAAAGCAGGAACTTTTTACTTTTACATAAGTTGTTTTTCAATGGATGACTTTTACATAAGTAATACATTTGTGTGGTATCTGTACTTTTACTTAAGTGTTGAAATTGAGTACTTTTTCCACCACTGTTAAAAAGATGATGTATAAATGCATGATGCAACAAGTTCATTTTTACAGTGCAAATATTTAAATTTTTAGCATCAGATTATCTGTGGCCTGAAAGATGTCTTTTGTAAAGGTTTATCTCTTCGTTTATTTAATGGAAGCATGGTTGAATAAGTGTCTGTGTTTTCCTGCACACCTGTTGATAGGGATTGTTTGAGGTGATGGTATTTATAGCCTTGTTCTGACTGTGTCTTAATTAGATCACACACGCACACACATAGACTCTTAGATAGCCGACACAGTGCCCACATTTCAGTGGGTGAAAAGGCGGGTGGATAATGTAAGACTGGGCATTTCTGAGAGTGTACAAATAAGCTTTTCTAAAAGTTTACAGACATGCCAACTTAGACCCACAGTTCCATATTTATGAAATACTGAGCACAAAGAAAAAAATTGTTGGGTAATGCAATGTGTTTCCATGACTGACTTCAACACTTTAAAGAGTATTAGGCATTAAAAATCTGATCGACACCATTTCATGTGCTATACAAAGTGTAATTGTGAATGTGTAACAGCTTACAATGTGTATTACTATGCATTATGAACAGCTTGTTAAAAATTAATAAGGCATGAAATATATACAGGCTTCATAGAAAGTATTGTCCGATTGGTGTTTTGGATGCAATTGCAACTGAAAACTCAAAATTGTGTCAGTTTTTGTGTCAACTTATTAGAAGGAAACTGATTGAAAATTATATATATATATATATATATATATATATATATATATACATACTGTATATGAAATTGAACTTATATGAAAATGAAGCACATGATCTTGATATTAAAATATGTTGTTGTTTTTGTCTTTGTTCCTTTCGCTTGCTCCCCAACTGGTGAGTTATATAACTTTTGTTTTCCTATTTCAATGTAAAATGAATCGCTTTCAGTGTTTCACTGTTAGTTTACTTATATTTTTCATAGGTACTCTCCATCACGCATTCATATAATCCATCCTCAACATCTATTCAGCCACTCAGATAATTAAAATAACATAATTTTATGTTTGTGCACATTAGATTATTTTAGAAGCCCAAAAAGAAGTCTGAGTCTTCAACAGCAGAGACCAACGGAACCGAAGCCAAACCCAAAAAGACAAAGAGTAAGAAGAATCGAGATCTATCGGCCGAGAGCAGCCCACCCACTCAAAGTACGACAGAGAGATCATACAATCCTGTGAGTTCTGTCAGTGTATTTACACGGAAATATTTACACAGCTCTCACAAAAACATTCTTTACAAAACTTCCTCAGATGGAGAGAAAGTGAAGAAGAAGAAAGTAGAGAAAGAGAAGGGATCGCCAGAGAAGGACAAAGAATCCAAAAAGAAAGCTAAAAGTGCTCCAAAGAAAAAGAAGAGTAAGTGGACTTTCTCACCATGTGGCACAATTTTAATCCCATATTTTGATCTCAGAGTTGTCAGTTATTATTTCACAATATTGTCACATTAGAAGGCAGTTGAGACGAAATTATATTTGAATAGCATAGTACAGATCATTGAGGCTCGGGAGTTCATATTGAAATCTTTCACTTTTGATTGTGGACTTTGGTATCTCGGCAAATCTGAGCACATTTTGAGACATTGTTGAGAAAAAGACCCTTAAAGTCTGCATTTTCTGTCCATTTGATGTCATTGCTGTGTTTAGGATAAACCAAATCAAATCAAATCAAATCAAATCAAATCACTTTATTGTCACACAGCCATATACACAAGTGCAATGGTGTGTGAAATTCTTGGGTGCAGTTCCGATCAATATAGCAGTCGTGACAGTGATGAGACATATACCAATTTACAATAACATCAAATTAACACAACACAATTTAAACATCTGTTATACACATAATTACACTCAACAGTATACAAATAATAACATACACTGTACAGTATACAATACGCACTATATAGATACACATTATTCAATAAAAATAAAAAAATAAAAAAATATAAAAAAGTATATATAGTAGTATATATAGAATGTACAGTAGGCTGTATTGTACTGTATTAACATTCAGGCTGTCGGTTGACAGTCAGTTGTTAAGAGAGAGTATAATATATAATAATATAATTTATGACAGTCCGGTGTGAGATATAAGAGTAAGAGTAATAAAGTGCAGTGCTGATGTATTTTGATCATGGGAGATCAAGAGTTCAAAAGTCTGATTGCTTGGGGGAAGAAGCTATCATGGAGTCGGCTGGTGCGGGTCCTGATGCTGCGATACCGCCTACCTGATGGTAGCAGTGAGAACAGCCCATGGCTCGGGTGGCTGGAGTCTCTGATGATCCTCCGAACTTTTTTCACACACCGCCTTGTATATATTTCCTGGAGGGAGGGAAGCTCACCTCCGATGATATGTCTGGCAGTTCGCACCACCCATATTACGATACTAAGAAATCTCATGCCAGCATGCCAACAATAACATGTACCAGATTTGGTAGATTAGTGTAACTAAGCACTTAAACGTCTTTGTTATGAAAACAGGCTCTACAGAAGATGATGATGATGAAGAGGATGATGGGGAGAGTACACCTCAGAAGAAGATGACAAAAAAGTCTTCAAAGGAAAGTTGTGATGGAAAAGAAAAAGATAAAGAAAAGGAGAAAGACAAGAAGTCTAAATCCAAAGGTAAGCATGGCCCACTTCACAGCTAATGCTCTAATAAATCTCTATTCAGATTCATTTATTTAGAGTTATTAAAGACCCAATGAGATAAAAACTGGAGTTTTGTGGCTGTTAGTCCATGTCTGTTAACTTATGAGCCAATCTATATGCTAGTGTACTCCTAAAACCTTTTAATATGCCCTGCCCCAACTTCCTGATTAAATAGGAGATTCAACCAGGGACGTTGGACACATTCTGAATCTCATCAGCATCTCTTCACAATATGTGTAGAATTTTTGACAATATGTGATAATAATGTGTGATTTTTTTTTTTTTTTAGAATATGTTTTATGTTTATATATCATATGAAAAAAAGCATATCAACATAGCAACCATGCATGAATAAAAATGTCATATTAAACAAAAGTTTGCTGTCAAACCTTTCAATCATTGGTCCACTCAGCCAGAACCAAATAATAATTTAGTGATTTCTGAAAGTGAGGGGGACATGACACCCTCATCATGACATTTCATGGGGTCTTTAATCATGTCTATTATGGGAGCTGTTGCCAGTCTCAACAATAACTGCTCTCTGCATCTATTTATTGATTTGTTTACCGTTTTGTTGCTTACTGTGAACATTAAGATGTTAAAGAGGACACAGACAGTAAAGGAAAATCAAAAGCCAAGAAGAAGGAGCCAGTCTCCATGTTTCAGATAAATGGAGACAAGCCGGAAACCAAGAGTAAAAAGAAAGGTAGGCTGAGAGAAGGGCCATCACACACATTGTTATTATTTAATTCATATGTGTGCCATTTTCTGGAGATTTTTATGATTGCCTTATCTCTGCTAAATCTGCTAAATATGACAGCTTTTTTATATATGGGTTGTTTTTTTGTTTTTTTTAAACATGTATATATATTTAGAAGAGCATGTGTATAACTTAGTTGTGCAACTGGCCATTATTGCTTTTAAAATGGTGAAAAACTTTAATCACTTTTTTGTCTTCACTTTTTTTAATTTTTTGTATTATTATTATTAATGTTATACACAACTCAATAGAAACATATATACGAATAAGGACAAAGATATTAAAAAGACATAGACCTACGTATATAATAACATCACTATTCTTTTTTTGTCTTCACTACTTCATTTTAAATGGTCATGCGGTGTGACAAATTACTTTTTAAAAGTATATATAGTCTCTCAATTAATATGAGGTCATAAAACTAAATGTTGCCTATAATGATTATAGAAGAATTGTAAAAAAAATTTTTTTTAATAATTTTATATTGATTATAGCATGTCACAGTGCAAAACACTGCTGAAACTGTTGAAATGTCACTACCCATGTCTAATTTATGATTCAGAATGAACTAAACACACTTTTGTTGTTTGACACAGCTGCAAAATCTGAGAATGAAGACGAGAGTGAACCAGAAACTAAAAGCAGCAATACAAAGAAGAAAAGCAGCTCAAACCCAGCATCCATGTTCCAGACCGGAGGAGACAAAGACAAGGACAAAAAGACCAAAAAGTCCAAAAGTAAGTCCTGTTGTAAATCGTTTAGAGCTGGGAAACTAAAAAAAAATCACAATTCTTTTTAACTGGGTAATTGAATATTAAATTGAATGATTTTGACTGTGAATTCCTTATATCTGTGTCTACTTTAAATTCTTTTTATAAAATCAAAAAATGTTAACCTAAAAAATGTGCTTCAAGTGGTAACATCTAAATGAACTAGTTTGATTTAAGTGAAAACTATTATTTAGCATATCTGAATAAACCTGACTGCCTAATATTAAAAGTTATATCATAGATCATAGAAATTAACACCTTAAAGTAACAATTGCAGGTTACCACTCTTTACAGTGTGGCAGCACACAGTTGTTTCCATGTCTAATTGAATGTTGCTTCTTCTCAGGTTCTGCTAAAGCAGAAGAGAGTGAAGAATCAGATTCAGAAGTGACACAGAAGAAGAAAAAGGGAAAGGGGAAAAAAAGCAAGAAGGTGTGTTCATTTCATTTTAAAGAATTCTGTATTCTAAAACTACATTAATACAAAAATGTGTTTGGAAAACACTGGTTTATTTGGTAGCATGAGGCAGATTTATATGCATCTGGAAAGCTATAAATATAAAAAGTATAAACATTACTTAAAACATATTTGAGCCTATTTTTAAGATTTACGCATTTGCATTTCATAACAAAATTCTATCAAATTGAATTGTGTAATGTGTAACAGAAATTAAATTAATAATTAAAATATATTTTTGTTTTATCTTATGAAAGATTAATCCATTCAATTTGATGGAATTTTGTTATGAAATCAAAATGTGTAAATCCTAAAATTATAATTGTGTATACAGTATATCAAAATTATTTTATGACAAGAGATTGCTAATCTATAAATACCACAAATATCACTGGTAACACTTTACAATAAGGTTCCATACATTAACATTAGTTAATGCATTAGCTATCATGAACAAACAATTATCAATATATTTATTAATCGATTAATTAACGTTAGTTAATAAAAATACAATTGTCCATTGTTAGTTCTTATTAGTTCATAGTGCATTAACCAATCTTAAAACATTTATTAGTATATGCTGAAATTAACATTAACCAATATTAATAAATGCTGTAAAAAATTGGGCCTGGGTAGCTCAGCAAGTAAAGCAAGCGAGTTTGAATCCAGGGTGTGCTGAGTGACTCCAGCCAGGTCTCCTAAACAACCAAATTGGCCCGGTTGCTAGGGAGGGTAGAGTCACGTGGGGTAACCTCCTCGTGGTTGCTGTAGTGTGGTTCTCGTTCTCAGTGGGATGTGTGGTGAGTTGTGCGTGGATTCCGCGGGGAATAGCGTGAAGCCTCCACGTGCGCTAAGTCTTCGTGGTAACGTGCTCAACAAGCCACGTGATAAGATGCACGGATTGACGGTCTCAGACGCGGAGGCAACTGAGATTCATCCTCCGCCACCCGGATTCAGGCAAGTTACTACGCCACCACGAGGACTTAGAGCGCATTGGGAATTGGGCATTCCAAATTGGGGAGAAAAGGGGAGAACAAATATAAATAAATAAATAAATAAAATGCTGTAAAAGTATGTTCACTGTTAGTTCATGTTAACTAATGCTGTTAACTAATGTTAACAAATGGAACCTTATTGTAAAGTGTTCCATACAATTTATCCTTAGGAGACAGTTTAAAAGGATTAAAAAATGTAAACAAATAAAAATATATATATATGTCTACACATCCCTTCGGAGTACTATTTTTCCAAACACTCCTGTTGAAACCACAAAACATGTACTGTACCTTTATATGTATTTTAATTGTGAAGCACTTTGGACAACTTTGTTGTACTATTGTTATTGGTACTAGAATAAAACTGTGAAACATGGTAATACTGACAACAATAGTGGCACTAAGTGGCACTGATGGTGTAGTAACTGTAAAATACTGTATTTTGTAACTATGGTATTTTGACGGAAACTATATGGTTACTGTGGTTATTTTTTTTTTCTGATCCTCTATCGTATGTTATTCTTGAAAAGGAGGAAAGGGCATCTTCTCCCGTCATCGAGTTTGACAATCTGGAGGAGTTTGTACTTCAACCTGCACAACAAGGTGTCACGGTAAAGTGTAAAGTAACCCGTGACAAGAGAGGAATGGACAAAGGCATTTATCCTACATACTACCTACACCTGGACAATGAGAAAAAAGTATGATATTTATTGTGATGTTTGTATTTGTCCATTGAGTTCCTGATGGTGTGAAAAACTTGTATGATTAGGACCAGTTGAAACAGGTACATTTAGTCATAGTGGCCCATTGAGTATTTGGACACTTATGTCATACTCAAAAATGTCTCTGTTTTCTTTATTTTCTTTTTTTTTTTTAAACCTAACAAACACATTTGTGGTGAAATGCTTGTGCTATATATCTATAAATAAATGACACATGGTTTAATATTTTGTAAATCAATGACATTCATTCATTTTTAGGTTTGACATAATATGTTTTGGGGCCACTGTAGATTTTTGATTTCTGTAATTATTTTATTTTATTACTACTATATATTCATTTAATATTTTATTTGAATGATTAAAACCAGAGGCAGATCAGTTGTGGATTTTTCTGATATTGATAACTAAGGTGGTGAAAAAGGCCAATAACCGATTAATCGGCTGATTGATTTTAAAATCTATTTCTAGGCTAAAATGTAAAAGAAAAATTCTTAGTCTTTCCTTACAATGACGGACACAGACACAGAGGCTAAAAAGAAAAGAAAAACTAATAAAATCCCAGATGGGGTTTATTGTGATACCAAAATGTAGGTTTTGTGCCTAACGCAGGACTTTTAACTATAAATAAGCCTGAAATACACTTCTTTATTTTTGGACTCTTATTTTGAAATAATTGAGACTTGGCTCTGTTAAAATGCTCTATTTTTAAGTATTCAAGTTTAGCTTTTTGGCCTATATATATTTACCAGATTTAAGGATTTTACATACTAATATATATATATATTTACAGTTTATACAGTTGTCAGAAGTTTACATACACCTTAGCCAAATACATTTAAACTCAGTTTTTCACAATTCCTGACATTTAATCGTAGAAAACATTCCCTGTCTTAGGTCAGTTAGGACCACTACTTTATTTTAAGAATGTGAAATGTCAGAATAATAGTAGAGAAAATGATTTATTTCAGCTTTTATTTCTTTCATCACATTCCCAGTGGGTCAGAAGTTTACATACACTTTGTTAGTATTTGGTAGCATTGCCTTTAAATGGTTTAACTTGGGTCAAATGTTTTGGGTATCCTTCCACAAACTTCTCACAATAAGTTGCTGGAATTTTGGCCCATTCCTCCAGACAGAACTGGTGTAACTGAGTCAGGTTTGTAGGCCTCCTTGCTCGCACATGCTTTTTCAGTTCTGCCCACAAATCTTCTATTGGATTGAGGTCAGGGTTTTGTGATGACCACTCAATACCTTGACTTTGTTGTCCTTAAGCCATTTTGCCACAACTCTGGAGGTATTCTTGGGGTCATTGTCCATTTGGAAGACCCATTTGCGACCGAGCTTTAACTTCCTGGCTGATGTCTTCAATAAATCCACATAATTTTCCTTCCTCATGATGCCATCTATTTTGTGAAGTGCATCAGTCTCTCCTGCAGCAAAGCACCCCACAACATGATGCTCCCACCCCCATGCTTCAAGGTTGGGATGGTGATCTTCGGCTTGCAAGCCTCACCCTTTTTCCTCCAAACATAACGATGGTCATTATGGCCAAACAGCTCAAGTTTTATTTAATCAGACCAGAGGACATTTCTCCAAAAAGTTAGATATTTGTCCCCATTTGCACATGCAAACTGTAGTCTGGCTTTTTTATGGTGGTTTTGGAGCAGTGGCTTCTCCCTTGCTGAGCAGCCTTTCAGGTTATTTCGACATGGGAATCGTTTTATTGTGGATATAGATACTTGTCTACCTGTTTCCTCCAGCATCTTCACAAGGTCCTTTGTTGTTATTCTGGGATTGATTTGCACTTTTCACACCAAACTACGTTCATGTCTCAGAGACAGAATGTGTCTCCTTCCTGAGAGGTATGATGGCTGCGTGGTCCCATGGAGTTTATATCTATGCAAACTACTGTTTGTACAGATGAACGTGGTACCTTCAGGCGTTTGTAAATTGTTCCCAAGGATGAACCAGACTTGTGGAGGTCCGAAAAAATAAATTCTGAGGTCTTGGCTGATTTCTTTTGATTTTCACATAATGTCAAGCAAGGGTAAAACTGATAAATCGGTCTCTTTTAGCACGGCATTGCTGAGATTGCTAATAGAGAATGATCATCGGCAAAATGGTCAAATATCAGCAGAATATTAGCAGAATACTCCCTTGTCATTACTGTATGGTTCTATCACTAACAAAGAGGTAGACTATATATCGGTTTACCAATTTATCTGTGCTGATAGTTGCCGACAGTTCTTTTTTTATTCCTTCATGTTTCATTTTGGACTGCGCTGGAGGATTCTACAGATAGAATGGCTTTGTCCTAAAATATAACAGTGGCCTCTAGAGGTGAAATAAAAACAATCACTAAGGAATTTCCTGTATCTAAATCTTTCATTCATCCAAATTTTTATCCCCACTTTAATGCATATTTTGATTAGCACTATAGTTTTCTAAATTGAAGCAAGGGCGTGCAAAGAAAAATATGTTATATGGAAACGTCTCCTGTTAGCACATACATTGTGTCTCCAACTTCATAATAATTATTAACCTTATTCCTCATTTAACCTCATCTGAAGAATAATTTGGCTATAAAAAAAATCCTGTGTGTGTTTTGTGCTTCTTCTTTGTTAAAAGTCCCATGATATGCACAATATCATTCGTTTTGGACTCTAATAACCTCTTTGTCTATGCCCATCACAGTAACAAAAGACTTAGATTTTTGTTTAGCATTCTTTAAATAAATTTTACAATTATCGGCTGATTAACGATTGTCAGCTTTTTCTGCCACCTTAGTTATCGGTATCGGCAAAATCCACAATCAGTCAGCCTCTAATTAAAGTGAAACATTTTAGCATTTTTATGTCTTATATCCAGGTATTTTTGTTAGCGGGGAGGAAGAGGAAGAAGAGCACAACCTCAAACTACCTGATCTCCATCGACCCCACTGACCTCTCCAGAGGTGGAGAAAACTTCATTGGGAAGTTGAGGTAAGAGGACTTTACACTGCTGGGTTTGGCTCTTTCATGAGCTTATTCTGATTTTGAAATACATTTTCAAATCAGTTATAATTTTGTACGAATATAAAGATAAAAAATGCTATGCACCATTTCCAACTCTTTTATAAGTCTATGGTATAGTCACACAAGCACCACACAACATCATTTATTTAAAGTTTGTTTGCATTTATGTTTAAAGGTCCAATCTGATGGGTACTAAATTCACAGTGTTTGATAATGCACTGCATCCGGACAGAGCACTCCCTGACATGTCCAACGCACGACAGGAATTAGCGGCCATTATCTATGTAAGGCAAAATCCACTAACAGTTCTGGTTGAGATGCACTAATCAATATCATTCAAGTTATACATGACACTTCATTTATTAGCTTTACATTGGTATCTGATTCTAGGAAACAAATGTTCTGGGCATGAAAGGACCAAGACGAATGATTATAGTTGTCCCCGGCATGACCAAAGATGGTGAACGGGTGCCCATACGACCACGTAGTGTAAGTAAAGCACAGAAATGCGCATATCCAACAATTATTGGTGTTTATAAAGCTCATTAAAGAGTCTAAAGCGAATAATTCCTAGTGAGATTTGGTATTCTGCATATTGTGTTTTGGTAAAATTATTGGGGTGAAGCAAAAATTACTGAATGCACCTTTAATTGTCATGAAAATAATGTCATAATGGTCTTAAAAGATCTTAATGGTCCTAAAAAGGCCTCGTTTTCTTTATGAAAGATTATTATTATTATTTTAAATGCAGACTCTATGTACTCCTTTCCTACAGGACAATAACGGTCTCCTCATGAGACACCAAAACAGAAATATGGAGAACTTGATAGAGCTGCGCAATAAGACGCCAGTGTGGAACGAAGAGACTGCGTCACACGTGTTAAACTTCAATGGCAGAGTCACACAGTCCTCCATCAAAAACTTCCAGATTGTCCATAACAAAGACCGTAGGCAACTCAATGCTGTCTCTGTAGAGCTGTTGATATAGCACTAGAAGACATGTTCAGAATAGCGTGTAGTATGAATAGTGTGCACATTTACTGTATACATAAAATACATGGATGACCCACTAGTAGTACTACATTTGGCAAAATATGCAGTACACAACAGAAGAAATTGTGTGCAATAGTGCATCTGAAAATGACCTTCTATTTCCAGTGTGAAGGATGAATTGTAATTAAAACAAATTTTTAACATTTGTCTCTATGAAGCTCCTCAGAGGACAGGGCGGGAATGTTTTTCTGAAATAGTTTGCATTCCCTCGCAATGAATTTATCATGGTTTTACTACAATATTTAACCATGATATTCATAGTGAAACCATAGTAATAATACAGGAAAACAAAAACAATGGTAATAAAAATACAAATTTTGTGGTTACTATGGTTTTACTACAAGTATTTGTAATAAACCATAGTAGATTAACCATGCTTTATCTATAGTATAACCATGGTTACTATGGATACAGTATACTGTATTAAAACAATGGTTTTCAGCAAAAAACATGGTTACTTGTTTATCATTTTGCATTCCCTCTGAATACATTTACCATGGTTTTACTATAGTAATACTGTAGTAAATATGTTTTATTTTTATTATTTTTTTGTTTGTTTGTATATTGGAAACCATGGTTTTACTACAAATACTTGTAGTAAAACCATAGTAAACACAAAATTTGTATTTTTATTACCATTGTTTTTGTTTTCCTGTATTATTGCTATGGTTTCACAATGAATATGGTTAAGATATGGTTATTGTAGTAAAACCATGGTAAATTTATTGAGAGGACAGGCAAAACTATTTCAGAAAAAAAAAAAAATACCCTCCCTGCCCTCTAAGGAGCTCCGTAATTTCTTGACACAATGTTTAATCAGACTTTCATGAGTTAAGACTTTTTTTTAAGACATTTTTCACAAAATGTTCCTAAAAATGCAAAATAACCATTTTTATTTCCATAATGAGAACTAGACGCCTCTAACACACAATGTGATGAGGTCATTTGACAGCAATGTAGCGTGCTGTTTTTTGTAATGTTTATCGTGGAATAATTCCTACTGTTTCACTTACTATTTTTAGAAAATAGTAAGCAGTAAACAATGTATACTTTGCAGTATTCAGTAAGTAGTAAGCAAGTATTTCATTCTGAACACAGTAATAGCAATGTGATGACATTTTTTTAACCAAACTGCAAAAAATTATGAAATATTTTCCAAAATATTGGATAAAAATGCTAAATAACCATACTTATAATTGGATGCCACTCGCTGAATTAAACATACACTATAATGAGGTCATGTGACCATAATGTAGCATACAAGCTCTTCATATGTTTGTTGTTTTGCATACTTCACATACAATTTTTTTAGTTATTTTGTTTTTACATAGTAGGCTGCTACTTTAGTTTAATTAGCAAAAAGGAACACTAGTGTACCGCAATAAGTTTTTAGGCAAACTAAGCAAGTTGCTTAGGGCACCCGATCTGTCAGGGGGCCCCCACACTGTCAAAAACAATATAAGTAATGTTACTAACAAACTCACGGGGGCCCCCACCCAAAGTTTTGCTTAGGGCCCCCAAAAGGCTAGAACCGGCATTGCACTCGTGTTCTATTTTGCTAATTAAACTAAAGTAATCAATGTATTTATTAGCTATGAATAATCAAATTAACAAAGACTATTAAATCACGTTGATTTTATATTCCAGAGGACTACATTGTGATGCAGTTTGGAAGAATTGCCGATGACGCCTTCACTCTGGATTATAAATATCCTCTGTGTGCCGTACAGGCGTTTGCCATCGCGCTTTCCAGCTTTGATGGCAAAATCGCCTGCGAGTAAAAGAACCAAGATATGTAGCTGATATCTTGCTCCAAAACCACCATAAAAAAGCCAGACTACAGTTTGCATGTGCAAATGGGGACAAATATCTTACTTTTTGGAGAAGACTTTTTGTGATTTTGTCACATGCAACGAATGGGAAACATTGTCATTCAGCAACAGCTCCATGTAATACACCACAAAAAGACTAAAACCCATGAAAATAGCCTCTGGTGTCCTGAGTGGTTATATCCTCTCAAAAAACTCCTTAAAATGCGCTAAAATCTAATAATGAGTATATTGGATGAAACACAGAGTGCATTGAGATGTTTATTTTGAGAGTATTAAAGATGCAAATGACCCCTGGTGGTGAGGAGGTTGCATTACACTCGGTATGTGCTTGACAGAGGGTTGAGTAAGAGCTCAGAAAGGAGAAATGTTTATGCTTGACTGTTGTCATCAGAAATGTGTGTAATTTTATGTTTAGATTATCTATACAGTGTAATGAAAAGAAATGTATTTCAGTGTTGTGCTTCATGTTACAAACCAGAAATCAGCATTATTACCACAGCACAGGGGTCTTAAACTAACTGCCTGTAAGAAAGTTTCATACGGTCCCCCACCATTGCACATATAGAAATTACTTTGTTAAATGAAGGTAAAAGGAAAATAAAATGTGTATGTATTTACAACTGTCATGTTCTTTGTGTGCATGTAACTGTTTGTGTAAGAATGCTTATCAGAGAGCGAGTAAGAGAGAAAGAGGTTGTTTGTTGTGTGCTGAAAACAGTAGCAGATTTAGGCATGGGCGACATGTGCAGTTGCCCAGGGTGGCATCTTGCGGCGGGGGGGGGGGGTGTTTGGCACAAGGCACCCACACAGACCCCCCCCCCCCCCCCCCAACATTGGGGGTGTGTTGAAGCGGGTTTCACACAGGGCGCCATACAAGCTAGAACCACCACTGGCTGAAAGTTTCAGATTATACCAAGGTCCAGATAGTAAAATTCAGATTTTTGTGCATGCAGAATCACTCGCGTGACCGATGCTTGGAGTATGTCAAACATCTCAACCACTCATGCCATTTCTTTCTTGCTTCAGCAAAAATGACTTGGAAATCTCTTTTACAGATGCATAATACATGTCATTGCAAAAATATTTCCACAACAAGATAAATATTGGTGATTCTTCCGAAAGCTAAGAAAATGTCCTGGTCATATTTATCTCCAAATCAATTAAAAAATATTAAATAATATTTTGCATGAAGCAAATGTAGCCTACTTTTAGGACCATTAAAGGAATATTCCATGTTCAATACAAGTTAAGTTCAATTGACAGCATTTATGGCATAATGTTGATTACCACAAAAATGTATTTCGACTCATCCCTCTTTTTCTTAAAAAAATAAATAAAAAAAGCAAAAATCATGGTGACATTGAGACAATTACAATGGAAATGAATGGGGCCAATTTTGTTTTTAATAAAAGCACATTAATTTGTTAATTCTTCTGTTAAAACTCATGTATTATTTGAGCTGTAAAGTTGTTTAAATCATAATTTTTACAGTTCAGGGTTTGTTGACATTACATCATCATGGCAACGAAGTTGTAATATTGGCTATAACTTTACACAGAAAAGGTTAGTAAGTGATTTTATCACACTTAAATTATGTTTACACACATACTGTTTATGTCTTGTGGCTATACTTTTGAAACAGTGAGTAATTTTAACATTTATGGATTGGCCCCATTTGTGGTAATCAACATTACGCCACAAATGCTATCGATTTTCAAACTTAACTTGCATTCTTCCGGAACAGCCAGGAATATTCCTTTAAGATTTTTTGCTTTCTGGCATTATTTTCACGACACTTAAGCACCTTTTACCCCCGAATTGTCATTACTGTAACATATCCAGACATTTTAATTTTACAAATGGTTTTCAATGATAATTCTCATTACCGTAACACTGCCATTTTTTACTGTTGTACAATTATTATTTTTATTTTTTTTTTTATTTTTTTTTTTTTTCAGTTCTTCCACAATGCAGTAGTGAGAACTGGGGGGTATTTTTTTGTGCTGTAACTGTCACAAAAAATGTAATAATGTAAATAATGTTATGGCCCTAAAAGTAGGCTGTATTTTCTATATACAAAATATAATTTTTTATTTGTTTCTTTGATATTCAAGTAAAATAGGACCAGGAATTTTTCTTGACATCACTGATGATTTTTTTTTTTTTTTTTTTTTTTTTGTCAAGTGTTTATTAAACATTTGGTGTATAATTGTTTTGCCTTTTATATGTCATTAGTCTTCTTGTAGCAAATATTACTTGTATAACATACAGTAGAATGTATTTGATGAAAACCCATAATTGTCTTATGGCATGGAGTAATAAATCCAATAGAAATATTTCCCTCTATTTTTATTTATTTGGATGTAAAAGTAGGAAAATGCAATACACTGAAATTAAATAAAAGTGTTTGTAAAAATGTGCTAAGTTTAGGATATTCTTTTACAAGGGACTTGGACTGCCATAAAAAAGTCTAGCCCCACGTTTCTCTAGGAAATGCATCACATTAGAAGTAAACTAATTACAGTTACATTAGAAGTAAAATGTGTTGCAAATGCTGGTTCATGTTTAACTCTAAATTGCTCTCTAAAACTAATAAGGTAAAAATATAGATCTTACAGTACAGCCACTGTAAGGGGTAAAATGTATGAATGGATTGCGCATGAATTAAAGTCTCTCTAGAACCACTATCGCCTTAAAGTCAGCTTTGGCTGTGATATTACACTGGAGACCATTCTTTGAACCAGCCAGGGATCTGATCTGTCCCAGCCTGCTCAGTTGGTTGTCCAAACTTGTAGGTCTTAGAAAGTTTACCACGTATTTGCTGTGACAGATGTTTTAGTTTTAACTACTTCTCTGTTTTGTCCCCATTGCCTTGTTGTAATTTTCTAACTTGGCTTAGTTAAACTTTACTCAGCACTGTAATCACATGTTTCCTGTTTGACCAATAGACGGAGCTCTGTGCCTGTAAAGATGTGTGTTAAAGCAGTACATAAAACAGAATTTCACAGAATGAGCAATATAATCTTAGGCTCGCTTCCAGAGTATTACATCACTCACTTTGACTGTTTTGCTCTCCTGAGACAGTGGTGATGAAGAGGTTTTGCCATTCACACTCATCGCTCTGGAATTCTGAATGGATTCTATTAGAATTCCTGGACGATGATGAAGATGATGATGGCCTTCTAAGGGGTTCAGAACCACACAGTTTATTACAGGTAGTAGAATAAAAATTAAAAAAAACTTACTGTTTCAAATCATTTTAAATGTAGTTATAAACCATTTAAATCTTATTGGAAATCTTAAATCTTATTATATAGAAGTTTTCAAATGCTACTGAAAAAAAATACCCAATAAAAATTAATAGTTGACTAAACCGAAAATGACTAAAAACACTATTAGTTACGTACACTCAAAAAATATTTTAGCCTTTTATAATAATTGTAAATTTAATTAATTTAATTTGGTTAAATATTAGGTCATTCAATTTGATGGAATTTTGGTATGACATTAAAATTAGTGTATTTTAAAAATAGGCTAAAATGTTTTTATGGGTGTACAAAAAAGGAAAGTTTATTGTATATATATTATTAAATATATAATTTATTATTAAAAATAATTTATCCAGAATATTTGTTTTATCTTGTTAATATTAATACTGTTAGTATTATATTAGTATATACCTTTTTATTAGTATATAATATAAACATAGTAGTAGAACAAAATTGATTTACTGTTGCAACTTGTTTTAAATGCAGTTATGAACTATTTAAATCTTTACTGAATCATATAGAAGCTTTAAAATGCTGTTGAAAAAAAAAAACAATAATTAAAAATAAAAGTCGACTGTAACACTGTTCAGTGGAAAGGAGAACAGGGAAGCGAGGTTACCAGGTTCAGGTAAGCGTTTAATTTGGCCACCTTGATGCTTACAGTTTCACAAACTCAACAGTCTCTCAGGCACAGAGTTATTTAAACACAACAGCTTCACAGGCAAATAGTTACTTAAACACTAACTTCATAACACAATAATCACAACAGCTTCTGTAGCACCGTGGCCTTCCTTGTGCCAGTCTCTCTCCCCCCGTCTGCTGGCGGTGTGGCTCTTTTATGCCGCTCTCCCCATGCTCACTGTAATTAGAGACAGGTGTTAGACATAATCTAGCTCAGGTGCAAATGCCCTTACCGCTTTCTCTCTCTCTGGAGAGACGCTTGACCACGCCCCCGCTGCCACATATCCCCACTGCCCGACTCAGGCCGGGGAGGCATCTGGCCTGCCTACCACTCCCCACCCATTTCTGGAAAGGAAGTCAGCAACAGCCATCTGCGCTCCCATTCCGTGGACCACCTTGAACTTAAACGGCTGAAGAGCTAGATACCAACGGGTGATCCGCGCGTTGGTGTCTTTCATGCGGTGGAGCCATTGGAGCGGGGCGTGATCGGAACAGAGGGTGAAGGCCCGCCCCAACAGGTAGTATCAGAGAGTGAGGACCGCTCACTTGATGGCGAAACACTCCTTTTCCATGGTGCTGTACTTAGTTTCCCTCAATGAGAGCTTATGGCTCATGTACAGCACCGGGCGCTCCTCCCCCCACCACCTGCAAGAGTACGGCCCCCAGCTCCCTGTCTGAAGCGTCTGTCTGTAAAACAAAAGGGAGAGAGAAATCAGGTGAATGTAAAAGCGGCCCTCCGCAAAGTGTGGCTTTAACTTGCGTGAACGCCTGCTGACACTGCTCCGTCCACTGTACCGGGTCTGGAGCTCCCTTTTTAGTGAGATCAGTCAGCGGGCTGGTGACGTCCAAATAGTTAGGTGCGAACCTTCTATTATAGCCAGCCAGCCCCAGGAACTGTCTCACCCCCTTTTTGGTCTTGGGCCTCGGGCAGGTCTCAATCGCTGCTGTCTTATCAATTTGGGGCACACCTGCCCATGGCCCAAGTGAAACCCCAGATACCGTACCTCCACCCGCCCAATCACGCACTTCTTTGGGTTTGCTGTGAGTCCCGCTCGGCGCAGCGACCTCAGAACTGCCCTCAGATGCTGCATGTGCCGCTGCCAATCATTGCTGTAAATGATGATGTCATCTAAATAGGCAGCGGCGTAAGCAGAATGTGGTCTGAGAATTCGGTCCATGAGACACTGAAACGTAGCCGGGACCCCAAACAAACCGAACGGAAGTGTCACAAACTGGTGTAATCCAAACGGTGTGGAGAAGACGGTTTTTTCAAGGGAAATTGGTGTCAAGGGTATCTGCCAATAACCCTTCGTCAAATCCAATGTCAAATAAAATCGAGCAGTGCCCAACCGATCAAGCAACTCATCAACGCGAGGCATTGGATACGCATCAAATTTAGACATCGCGTTGACTTTCCTTTAATCCACACAGAACCGTACAGACCCGTCGCTCTTAGGCACTAGAACAACTGGGCTGGACCAATCGCTGTGGGATTCTTCTATTACCCCCATATCGAGCATTCCATCCAATTCTTCCTGAACGATTTTCTTTTTGTGTTTGGGTAATCGGAAGGGGCGACTACGTACCATGACCCCCGGCTCGGTCTCGATGTGGTGGTGAATGAGGATTGTACGACCCGGTAGAGGGGAGAACACATCCACAAATTCCTGTTGCAACCTGGCAACCTCCGCGAGTTGACTCGGTGAGAGGTGGTCTCCGCAAGTGACCGGGGTGAACTGTTTAT
Source organism: Myxocyprinus asiaticus (assembly GCF_019703515.2). NCBI lineage: Eukaryota > Metazoa > Chordata > Actinopteri > Cypriniformes > Catostomidae > Myxocyprinus > Myxocyprinus asiaticus. The sequence goes on from NC_059355.1 coordinate 47,874,415, forward strand.
GTTTTGAATTCTCCTCGGGTCTGAGCTCCGCCTTCACTGGAACTACCATAGCCAACGTCACCCGGACCACCTCCCTCCACAATTTCAGGAGGTTGAGGTGGTATATTTGACGTGTGCCCCCTCTATCAGTTCGTTTAACCTCATAATCGAGATCTCCCACTCGTCGTGTGACCTCAAAGGGCCCTTGCCACGTGGCGAGTAATTTAGAGCTTGATGTGGGAAGTAATACAAGGACTTTATCTCCCGGTGCAAATCCCCTTAGCTGAGTTCCCCTGTCATACAGTGGAGGCTTGCGGGACCTCTCGTACTGTGAATAACAGGGGGTCGAGCCATTTATCCCAGTTTCTAGCATCGTCGTGCACGAATTTACGAATCATGTTTTTAAGGGTTTTATGAAATCGTTCCACCAGGCCATCCGTTTGAGTATGGTACACGCTGGTGCGAATCGATTTAATGCTCAATAATTCGTAGAGCTCGCAAAGTGTCCATGACATAAATGTTGTGCCTTTATCGGTGAGGATTTCTTTCGGAATCCCCACCCGGGAGATTATTTTGAAGAGTGCCTCCGCAACACTGCATGCTGAGATGTTGCGAAGAGGCACTGCTTCCGGATATCGCATTGCATAGTCCACTAGGACCAGTGCAAAACAATGTCCACGTGCTGACCATTCTAATGGCCTGACGAGGTCCATTACAATTATTTCAAAGGGGACCTCGATCAATGGAAGAGGGCGCAACGGTGCTTTTGTGGTGGCTGGTGGGTTAACCAGCTGACGCACACCACCTGCGGACATCGCCGCCAATGCCCGGCCAATAGAAGCGGGCTATTAGACGGTTCAGTGTTTTTCTTTCTCCTAAGTGACCCGCCCTGTTATTATAATGAGCCGCCTGGAATACCATTTCCCGACGGCTCCGTGGTATCAAAAGTTGGGTTGTATCTTCTTTAGTCTAAGCGTCCTGTGTCACTCTATACAACTACTCATTTATAATTGCAAAATAGGGGTATGAAAGGGCAATGTCCGGCTGGAGTCGTTGACCATCGATGACTCTCACTTGGTCGAAGGCGTGTTTGAGGGTTTCGTCTCGCGACTGCTCCAAAGGGAAATCTCCCTCAGGGAATTCCCTGAGAAGGGGAGGGGCTCTCGTCATTAGGACGTGGAGCTTTCGAGGATGTCCCCGGCTCCGCCTCCCCTGCCAGAGCATCGCACATTGCACATCTCCCTAATTTAGTACAGGACCCATCCGCACAAATTCCCTTCAATAAATCTCTAAAGTCAGGCCAATCCGTCCCCAAAATCAGCGGATGGGTGAGGCGGGAGCTGACCGCGGCCTCCACTCTATGCTTTTTCCCCCGGAATTTAATCGTCAGAGTCACCACAGGATACTTGTGAATATCCCCGTGCACACACTTCACCCTCACCGTTTTAGCTGTGCCCAAAACCTCGGGTTGAACCAAGTGTTGGTGGATAGTGGTTTGATTACATCCGATGTCCACCAACGCTTGGTGAGTACCCCCCTTGACACTTACCGGTATCCGGTACACTCCGGCCAGGTCGGGGGCAGCCTGCGGGAGGTCAGAGACCCGCACCACCATCCCCAGCTCCATCAGAGGACACTGATCCCGGAAGTGGCCCGGGTCCCCGCACCTCCAGCAGGCTGGCCCAGGTGCTACGACTGCACTTGCGTCGGCGGGCGCCCCCACCTGAGAGGAAGAGTGGCGTGGCATCGGGGTTGGGGGAGGTGTCGCCTCCCACGCCTGGGGAGCTGGTCTCAGTGGCTGAAGACCTCCTCACCTGCATGGGGCAGGAATGGGCCCTGGGGAGAGAGCAGAACGAGAGGAGAGAGGGGTAGGGGATGAGACAGGGGAAAACACAGGGGGAGGAGAGTGAGAGTAGGAGGGCTCTTCCGCCCTTGGGATCACCGCCATATGGTCCTCTGCAAGCCGGACAGCTTCCTCCAGCGACGCCGGATGGTGGCACTGGACCCATTCCGCCGTCCCTTTTGGCAGTCGAAGTATTAATTGCTCCAGTACCACCTGGTCGATGATCTCGTCAACGCCGCGGTCCCCCGCTAGCAGCCATCTTCGGCAGGCGTCGTGGAGCCATTGGGCGAAGGCAAACGGGCGGTCGGAGTTCTCTAGCTTCAGGCTCCGGAAGAGTTGACGATTCTCTTCTGGACTCCGACCAACTCGTTGCAAGATGGCTTTCTTCAGGTCACCATAAGCCAGGAGGCTCTTCGCCGGCAGTTGTTGAGCTGCGAGCTGTGCTTCCCCGGACAACAGCGGAATAAGTCGGGCCGCCCACTGGCCAAGCGGCCAGCCCCAGATCTCGGCGGTGCGCTCAAACAAATCCAGGAACGCCTCGGGGTCATCCGCCGTCCCATCTTCTGTAGCGCAGGCGGGGGCAACGGCATGTGAGTGTCTGGGGTCGCGGCTGGGGACGCCTCCTGGCTGAGGAGGCTCCGGATCACCTGCTCGTCCTCTGCTTGAGCATGTAGGAGCTCCACAAACCGGCGATCTTGATCTTGCTGGAGCTCAAGCAGGGTTTGCTGGTGGTTCAGATGAAGGCCAGCGAGGGCTTGGAGGATCTCAGCCAACTGGGAGGACTCTACGGGGTGACTTCCATCCATCTTCAACCAAAAAAATTTTCCCGGGTTTCGGCACATCGACTAAAACTAAACTCACTAAAAACAAATTGCATACATAAACCTTTATGAATTATTCAAGAATTTTTTTTTTTTTTTTGCCCAAAGTTTTCTTATGGTATATTAGTACTTAAGTTTTAGTATACTGTATATGAGTATTTATATTATGTACATTTTTATTAGTGTATAATATAAACAAAAAGTAGAAGAAAATTCACTTGCTTTTGCAAATTGTTTTAAATGCAATAATAAACTATTTAAATTGTTACTGGATCATAAAGAAGTTTTTAAAAGCTATAGAAAAAAAACAATTAATAAACAATACTAGTTGACTAAAGCTGAAAACACTACAAGTTACATCCTGTACATTAAAGGGAAACTTACAGTGCATCCCGAAAGTATTCACAGTGCTTCACTTTTTCCACATTTTGTTATGTTACAGCCTTATTCCAAAATGGATTAAATTCATTATTTTCCTCAACATTCTACAAACAATACCCCATAATGACAACGTGAAAGAAGTTTGTTTGAAATCTTTGCATATTTATTAAAAATAAAAAATGAAAAAAATCACATGTACATAAGTATTCACAGCCTTTGCCATGACACTCAAAATTGAGCTCAGGTGCATCCTGTTTCCACTGATCATCCTTGAGATGTTTCTACAACTTGATTGGAATCCACCTGTGGTAAATTCAGTTGATTGGACATGATTTGGAAAGGCACACCCCTGTCTATATAGGGTCCCACAGTTAACAGTGCATGTCAGAGCACAAACCAAGCCATGAAGTCCAAGGAATTGTCTGTAGACCTCCGAGACAGGATTGTATCGTGGCACAGATCTGGGGAAGGGTACAGAAAAATTTCTGCAGCATTGAAGGTCCCAATGAGCACATTGGCCTCCATCATCCGTAAATGGAAGAAGTTTGGAACCACCAGGACTCTTCCTAGAGCTGGCCGCCCGGCCAAACGATCGGGGGAGAAGGGCCTTAGTCAGGGAGGTGACCAAGAACCCGATGGTCACTCTGACAGAGCTCCAGCATTTCTCTGTGGAGAGAGGAGAACCTTCCAGAAGAACAACCATCTCTGCAGCACTCCACCAATCAGGCCTGTATGGTACAGTGGCCAGACGGAAGTCACTCCTCAGTAAAAGGCACATGACAGCCCGCCTGGAGTTTGCCAGAAGGCACCTGAATGACTCTCAGACCATGAGAAACAAAGATTGAACTCTTTGGGCTGAATGGCAAGTGTCATGTCTGGAGGAAACCAGGCACCGCTCATCACCTGGCCAATACCATCCCTACAGTGAAGCATGGTGATGGCAGCATTATGCTGTGGGGATGTTTTTCAGTGGCAGGAACTGGGAGAGTAGTCAGGATCGAGGGAAAGATGAATGCAGCAATGTACAGAGACATCCTTGATGAAAACCTGCTCCAGAGTGCTCTGGACCTCAGACTGGGGCGAAGGTTCATCTTCCAATAGGAAAACGACCCTAAGCACACAGCCAAGATAACAAAGGAGTGGCTCCGGAACAACTCTGTGAATGTCCTTGAGTGGCCCAGCCAGAGCCCAGACTTGAACCCGATTGAATATCTCTGGAGAGATCTGAAAATGGCTGTACACCGACGCTCCCCATCCAACCTGATGGAGCTTGAGAGGTCCTGCAAAGAAGAATGGGAGAAACTGCCCAAAAATAGGTGTGCCAAGCTTGTAGTATCATACTCAAAAAGACTTGAGGCTGTAACTGGTGCCAAAGGTACTTCAACAAAGTATTGAGCAAAGGCTGTGAATACTTATGTACATGTGATGTACATCGTTTTTTATTTTTAATAAATTTGCAAAGATTTCAAACAAACTTCTTTCACATTGTCATTATGTGGTATTGTTTGTAGAATTTTGAGGAAAATAATGAATTTAATCCATTTTGGAATAAGGCTGTAACATAACAAAATGTGGAAAAAGTGAAGCGCTGTGAATACTTTCCGGATGCACTGTATAATTTATTCAGAATTTTTGTTTTATCTTGTTTGCTAAAACTTTCCTTTTATAGCCTATTAGTAACTGCTTTAGGATATTTGAGTATATTAGAATATACCTTTTTATTTATTAGTATATTATATAAACACATGTTTAATAGGTAAGGTAGACTTAAAACAGTGACAAGTGACACTATTATAACATTTATTAATTATTCAGATAAATTTAATATTTATTGGATAAGTATAATACAACCCATTTCAAAACAGTTTTGTGTGACTGTCCACTTTACCTTAATACAGACCTGTCTTTGACAAAAATAAAATAAAATATAATAAAATATAGCTGCAAGCAGCGATGACAGGCCCAAGCACCGTGGGTCCATTTCCTCTCTGGCTTTCGGAAAACAATGCATGATGGGCACAGCAACAACTCAACATTAATGTAAACTTTGACCCTAATCATACAATGTGTAATATATATATGCCACCATTCCATTTTGACTACAACTTCATGTAATTTAATTCATTGCCATGACAACACTATTAAAGCTATCAAGCATCCCTTCAAAATTCTACATCAGCAGTGTCTAAACAATTTTGAAGTGATTTGGGTAAATGTAAGAGGACTATTTCAAAGTCTGTTGTAAGTGCCACACTTCCTGCTGCCAGTTGGTGGCACTATGACCGTGACCCACAATAGCCACATTCATGTGATTAGCCCCAAAGAAAAAACATACATCTCAATTTTTATCTAAATCACACAGTGCACACAGAAGATATGAGACACTTCCTGTTTCCCTATTTTTGCCATTAATTTAGTGCATCACCATGGCAACACCATTCGATATTTGTGAAACTCTTTTCACAATTTAGCATCTTCAATGTCTTGGCATAATGTTGTCTAAATGTAGTGACAGTCTCATTAATCAATTTTTAATTGTAATTTAAAATGTTTTTGCTAACTGATTAATTTTACATTTTTACTATAATTTAATATAGTTATTTATTGTGAAATATGTAGATCTAAAGAATATATTGTAATGAAGTCATTTAACATTTTTATTTATTCCTAAAATGGCTTTAAATTAAATTAACAAATGTAATTCAAGGCATTAGGTGTTAAGATAGTCTAAGTAGATTTTAATATGAGCACAGAAGTCATTTAGGCTTGTAATTTCGTTGCAGTTCTGTGGCAATAGGTTTCAATTTCTTTTACTGTTGCATTTTTTCTCTGTTCACTGTCAAAATAAATGAACTACATTCACTTTGAGTCTGCAATCGTTATTCATACGCACAACTGTTTAAATAGCCTCTAAATGAATGCTGGGCAAATGAGGATATAAATTAGGTTAGAATACTGCATGTCCGTCCATAGAATAATTATTAAAAGCAAAAATTACAAACTGGTTACCAACAAACAAATATTTGTCACGGTTCCGACGTTTGTGCTGGCTCATACTCATTTTTCTCTCTCCCTCGTGTCTCACAGGTGGAGCCGGCACACGTGATCAGCATTTCCATGGGAATGCTGATCGATCTCGGGAATCCGCTGATCACGGCAATGATTTACTCGCCCGTTACCATCTGCTTCACTCTGATTGCACTCCCTACTTATTCCTTGTGTCTCCCCTCTTTCTTTGCCAGTTTATTGTTCACTGTCATGTTAAATGTGCTCTCTTGTGTAGCTGGAGCATGCTTGTGTGTTTGTTGGTTGCCTGTCTGTAGAGGTGCGTTTACCTTCCTGTTTGCTGTCTCCCTCGCCAGTTCTGTGCCCAGTTCATGTGGAGGAGGATTCCTCGGTCTCTGCCCGCGTCTCAGGGAGTATATCATCTGGGCTTTGCCTCGTACCACACCAGCTTCAACAGACTGTCTTCGGATTGCTCCTGACTTCCACAACGCACACATTTATCATACGAATACACCCTTCACTAGCCCATTGCGGCTCGCAGGATTTCAGCTTTCTGCAGCCGGCGCCGGGTGCGCCTTATCTTGATATCGAGAACTTTGTTAATAAAACCATTGAACCGTCATCTCTGCTTTTGGGTCCTTCCCCACCCCCAAACAAAAGTACCATACATTTAGGTGAAAGCTGTGGGTATTGAAAGACCCTTAATTATTTTTGTATTAACATTTTCTGCCTCAGAGAATGCAAGAAAACATACTACGTTTAAATTAGACGTACAATAAATCTGTAGGCTAAAAACACAAATGAGGATTCAGTAATTAGGCCTTTTGCCATTATTACATTCTCTGATATTTAAATCTGGTATTTGGCCATATACGAACAAATACAATAGGAGTTAATATATTTGAGCATTTATGTACACATTTAAAACAAATGTTTAAAAAAACATGTTACATATATGAAAATTGCAATTTTTGTCATATTATGTATATTGCATTTATCTGTATAAGACATTTTTATATCAGTAAAAACATTTATGAACATTTACTTTCAGCATACAAATGATCAGCATATATTGCCATTTTCAGATTTGTAGCCTACTGTATTAATAACACTTCAAATTCTAATCACATTTTATTACACAACTAATGGGGATTTTAAGTGAATGTTAGGGATTCTTTGTACAAAGTGTGTTTTTGTGTCTCATTCGCAGCACGCAGGGTGAAGATTAAATGCTAGCTGTGATGTATGTGTGCTGTCTGCTGTCCCGTGAAAGTTTAGAAGGATTTTAGAGTGAATGCACAACGTGGAGGAGATGCTTACACTGTTACTATGGAGACGATACAACAGCAGCTGTGCATTTGGACATGCTGCGACTGCTTCAGGCTTTTCAAGCATTTCTTTGGCCACTGTCAAACATGAAGGAAAGTGATGGGATTCCCTCAGGTTTGCGTTTTTTGTGGAAAATTTGTGGGAATTATAAAAAAATTTTACTTGCTTGCTTTGATTATTGGCAGGGTGGGGTTACCTCCGCCCCATCCCCCCTGGAATCTATAGCATTGACTGTGTTTATGAAAAGAACGACATATAGATTTAAAATTCAGTTTAAGATGGCTAGCAAAATAACATCATGCTCATGATACACGGCGTTTGCAGTCGCACAGCAACGATGAGTGCGAGAAAAATATTATTTTAAATAGTCTGCTTTGATAAAAAAAAGTCTTTCTTGATGATCAATTCAAGCTCTAAAATATATATTTAGCATAACATTTTTTATAACTTCATCTCTATGTGTGCTATTGTCGGTCATGAGATATTGTAAGTCAGTGGAAAAGTACATCAATCAACTCCGATAAAAGGAGTCTGATTAGGTGGTCTAGTCGTAATTAATTTGCTCATTGCATAAGAGGTTAAAATTTCTAATCTGGCCATATGAAACTTTATATTTAAATTAACAAAGATTGCATCCGCACCTCAGTGGATGTATATCTTGAGTGGGGACACATTTTTTTGCATTTTTCTATGGGATTCGACTGGAAAAAAGCAGAAATCGCAGCAACGAGGAGCGCTCAACGCCCATTCTTGATTCTTCAAGTACATCACTGCATTACATATGTTGCTATCTTCTTAATACTGTATAATTAACACTTAAATTGTTAAAAAAATGTAAAGCAGTTCATGAGCATGATGTTGTGATTTTGCTAGCCATCTTAAACGGATCTTTAACTTTATCTGTCATTCTTTTGATAAACATAGTTAACTGAAGAGCGTAGTTACACATACTTAGACGATACATAATGTACGAAAAAGAGGGATCCCTTCTAGACATTTCTGGTACTGCATCTCAGTGTAACTGCCACTCAGAACTGGGTTAGACATATGGCTTTGATTTTCTAGTATTTTTACATTTCAGTTAATATTTTTATTATATTTTATTTATATAAAAAATAAAACATTTGTGCTGTACATTTTCATTACAATAAACTTCTATAGCTTTTTTATTTCACTTTAAAAACTGCTTTCACTTGCAATGGCAACAGTATTTAAGATATCTAATATCCCTTTACAATTTTACATCAGCAGTGTCTTGACATTATTCTAACGAATGTCTTGGTATAATATTGCTTGTTTGGTGCCAGTCACATGAATCCCCAAGGAAGAGTATTCAAAAGTTCAGGGCCTGCAATTTTCAAAAAATACACATTCAATCCAAAATAGCCGACTTCCTGGTGGGTGGAGCTAATGACTGTAATTTTGAAAGTTATCTGGCTTGCTGAGAACAATATATGTCACAAGTTTGGTGACTGTACAAGAAACTGACCCCACCACTTTTGTCAAAAGGTGGCTCTAAATAGCTCCCCAGCCACGCCCATGTGTTAACTGTTGCCCAGGCCTAATGGCCGACAACTCTGATGTGTGTGCAATATATCATGAAAATTCAAGCATGCCAAGTACCTCAAAAACATGTGAATATACATAAAAAAGAATAATGACATTTAATGCATTGCCATGACAACACTGTGTAAGATGTCATGACATTATTCTAAAAATATATAAGGCAATTCAGGTAAATATAAGAGGGATATTTCAAAGTCTGTTAAACATGCCACACTTCCTTCCACCAGTTGGTGGCGCTACGACCGTGACCCACAATAGCCACATCAATGTGTTCAGTCCGCAAGGCCAAACATACGTCTCAACTTTGATGTAAATAACACGATGCACGCAGAAGAAATCAGACACTTCCTGTTTCCCTTTTTTTTTTTACATTCATTTATCGCGTCGCCATGGCAACACCGTTCGCTATATCAAAAATCCATTCGCAATTTAACATCGTTAATGTCTTGGCACGATGTCGCCCACATTTGCTACCCATAACATGAAATCCTTAGGAGTATTTCAAATTCCAGAGCATGCATTTTTCAAACAATCCAAAATGGCCAACTTCCTGTTGGGCGGAACTTACGACTGTCAGCATGAAAGTTGTCCGGCTTGATGAGATCTATATGTGTACAAAGTTTGGTGACGGTAGCTCAAAAGGGATGTGCTACAGAGCCCCCCCCAACATGCCCATCTTCTAGGTGGCATTAAAGAGCCCCCTTGCAACTTTGCCAAGCCCTAATGGCCGACGAATCTAATGTGTGTGCAAACTTAAGAGTTTTCACGCATGTTACGTACCCCCAAAGTACCGAAAACCTTGAAAAGAAGCAGAGTAAAGAAAAATTCTTAGAAGAACAATAGGGCCTCTGCACTTTCAGTGCTTGGGCCCTAATAATAATAATAATAATAATAATACTCCTTAGAAGAACAATAGGGTCTCTGCACTTTCAGTGCTTGGGCCCTAATAATAATAATAATAATAATAATAATAATAATAATAATAATACTCCTTAGAAGAACAATAGGGCCTCCGCACTTTCAGTGCTTGGGCCCTAATAATAATAATAATAATAATAATAATACTCCTTAGAAGAACAATAGGGCCTCCGCACTTTCAGTGCTTGGGCCCTAATAAATAATCGCATGAATCTAACGATGGTGTGGCATTGAGAACATTTCTCTGCACAATGGAACAAGTGTGGCTTCTTTTCTCCTTTGCAGCTCAAATGGGAGGGGCGTATGGAGAAGTCTCCGCCCCATGTCCTGTTGATTGACGCTCACAATGGCCCCTCCTTAAACTTTTTTCCCTCCTTCGTTTTCCCACTGAAGTGCGTGAATTTCATACCAAACCCATACTTCGCATTCCACCTTTACTGTCAAACCCGGAGAAATATTACTGAAAACAATAGCACCAAGATAAATATAACTTTAAAGAAATAAACCTCGTCCTTTTCCTATCGGTAGAGGTTTTTCCCAATAAAGGTGAGTTTTTTACGTTCACTCGTTCCCTTTGTCTGATCGCGTTTTTGTCGCGGATTTCATGCCGCTCTAGTGAAGTTTTCGGATCTTTGTCATATTTCGCATTTTTCCTCGGAACTCCCTGCGTTGGGTGGGATGAGGGACACAGTTCCTCGTGGATATGTTGTAATTGTGCATGTGTGAAAGTTTGGAAGGCAATTTTAGAGTGATAGCCGCGAACTTGTTTTTTTGCTTAAACATCTTTGAACAACAATTTTAAGTTTGAAACATTGTTTCATCTACCGCTCCCATTGTGGCACGTTGAAAATGTCATGCTCTCATGCACAAGCTCTTTTTGACTTTGATAACATGATTTCACAAACTCTTGTCTTTGAAAATAAGAGATTTTATTTTTCCAGAGTATTGACGGGAGGACGAGAAAGAAACGAGAATCGTGTTTGGAGAGATCGATCACTCCTTTCTTTACGTTAACAGGTAAGTGTGTTATAATATTTGTCACATTGACCAAACTTAACAGGCTCAGAAAAGTTTCATTATTTAATATTTTAGTGATTCCAATCACATTGGTGACGTGAAGTAGAGAAATAGATCTAAATAAAGGAATTTACATGTAATTTTAATTTACAAATGTTTTCATGTGACGTGAAATACCCTAGAAGTAAGAAGTTGACTCAGTAACCTATGTAGTAAGATTAAAGACACAACTCACTATGATATTTAAGCATACTACCCCTATTGCTTTAAAAATGTCCATGTTGTCCTTCAGGCTTCTATCATATTTATTTATCCTGTCATTCAAACTTGTTTGTCAAAAGAAAAAAAAAATATTTTTTTCTTTTGTACATTTTTATTTTTTTCTGGTTTTTATTTGTAAACCCTTGGTTATACCTTAAAAAAAATAAATAAAAAAAATAATGTTTATTCGTCCAAAAAAAAAAAAAAAATGTCGTCAATTAAGTATCGTGACGTTGTTATCTTCCCAGCGATATTTACTCAGATTTAGTATTTATTAACGAATTATAGATCTGATGAAAATAACATTTGCTTATATGGATTAATTTGTTTTTTTACAGTTATTTTATCTAAATATTTATAGTTGTTTGTTCTCATAATCATGTAAATACTGTTTTAGTATGCGGGTGTTTTGCATAATCGTATCCAAATCGTCATTGTTCGGCTGACTTACTATTAATGGACAGGTTTCGTTGAGAAGAAATGCTGCACTTCAGGTTCGACCTCGATAGTTTAGCCCAAACTGCTTCTTCAAGTTCTGCTGCTCTGGTTTGGGTTGTTTTATAATCTACCTCCTTTAAGAAAAGCTGGGCCTTCTGATCTTACCTCTCAAAGCCTAACAAAAAAGGTCAAAATCCAGCTTGATGTGGGTCATGCAGTTTCTAGGTTAAATTGTGTTCCAGTTTATACAATTTGTTAAGAAGACCTTGTTTTTGATAAAATGACTGTTGGTAATCCATGCTGAATCTTTTTGAGTGATTGAGACTGTGGTGTACAGGTAGGCCGATATATCAGACTTCTTAAAGGTGCACTCAGTAATTTTTTTTCCCCATTAAAAAGTTTTGCTCCTAAAGAAATGAACTGTAATTTTGAAATATATGTATAAAATCATGAGGACTCTAGTCATATCAGTACACTTATAAATGCTGTTTTATTCTACATGGGAGTGGGGTGCCCTCATGGGGGCTGCCATTTTAGAGTCACATGACCAGCTGAATACTACTCGCTCAATCTCAGTAACCATCTTGTTATTGGACACTTTCACTTTTGGATTTAATTAATCATGGCTGAATGTGAATATTGAATTTCTACAATGGCATCTGTAACTGAAAACTATTGATTTTTTTTAATGATGCTGCATCCACACCACTAGGTGTCACTGTAAGACCAAGATGGCATGAACAAAAAGTTACTGAGTGCACCTTTAAGACTTGATCACCGTTTAATGAGTGCATTGTGCTGGTCTTTGGCTTTTTTTTTAATCAACTGTTTTGTTTTACAAGATTTGTCCATTGGCTAATTAGCTCAATTGGAGGCAAATCCTTGTTGTTTTGTTTGGCTTTTTCTTTCTTATTGGTCCAAAAACAGATGCCATGCTTGTGAGTTCCCTTACAAAAATTGAGAGTTCTGGCAAACTTACTGCAAATTTGCCACACATTATTTTCACATGCAAATGCACTTTGCGGCATACACTTTATTGTTGCCACAGGTTTGCCATAGAAGATTTTGCCAGTAGTAGCAAATTGTCCATTTTTGCCAAAGGTTTGTTGCAGGTACACCACTACTGGTGAAGAGCTGCAAATGTCTGGATATGGACTCTTTTTCACAAACAGTAATGACACGTTTCTGCCTTATTTAGCAGCGAATATCGAGCAAACTTTTTTGCATTTGCAGTTTTTTAATTATTTAGCGTATATTTATAACATTATACTTTTTATAAAAATAACCTGGAATTAGTTTTTAAAAAACGAGTTTCCACAGATGTGATGAGGTTTCTAATGCAGCTGCTGAGGGGGTGACAAATTTGCCATCTTTCAGCTTTCTTAATTTGGAAAGTTGTGGAAGTGTAATAGTGGCATTTTTCTTTTGATGTCGGAGCAAATATGTAAGCAAAAATTATATTTGCTGTGATCTCCCATTCACTCCTATTCACCGTTATCGAAGTTTACCCTGCAATCGTCTACTTCCTCACTCCAAAACCTGGAAGTTTAAAAGGGGTCCATAATTTGTGGCAAATAACAAGCTCATTTACATGTAAAAATAATGATTGTCAAGTTTGCCAGAATTCTCTACATTTGTATGGGTTAGTCTGAGGAAGTAGGGTGAATTAGGGCATTCTGGGGCATTTTTTTAGGGCGTGCTACACCAACACTTTATCACTAACAAATGAGACCTCAATCCAAGGTTTACACAATGATGGAAATATCAAAGATTCTTATTGTGATTTCTATACTTTTATTTTTTTATTTTTATAATGAATATACATATGCTCAGATCTAAACTATTTAATTAGCTAGAAGTTGCAATTTGTGAGTGCATTGCTTATAGAAGGATTTTAAAAAATCCACTTTATCCAATAATCACTACTATATGTAAATGTATTGGTTGAAAAGTGTGGGAACCTTGGAATTCACAGACCAATTACAATGTTGCCATATTAGCCTAGACTTGTTTGTGATGGAGTAAGAGATACACACACCAGAGGTTAGTTGTCCCACATTAACCAATGTCTCAGATTACCCTAGTAACCCGTTTGGCTTATTAAAGTTGAAATGAACTATGCTGGACACCGAGGCTGCAAATGTTGTAAGGTCGCGCACTTATTTTGGACACAGACACACTCAAACACCTTGTTTTAGCTTTGAGTTTAGCATGTACTTGTATTGCTGTATTTTATTTAGAATATTCAATGGCAATGTTTCACCAAGTAACTAACACATTAAATTAGAGAGATACTAAACATTGCTTAACTTTGTCTGTCATGGGAAGTTTGTAGCTTAACTTGTGATGTGAATTCTCAGCTAACTTTCCTGGTATTTGCCACTTACGTGATATGTGCACTTTGCTGTAAGTCACTACGGTAAGAAGACGTCTTTTAAAACCTGCATATAACCTACCTAAATAGAAATTTCGCCATTTGTATAGTCTCTGAGAAGTCACTCATTTGGACAAACAAGGTTAGCACTCTAATATTGGTGTCATAGAGCAAATCTAAGGCCATGTCCACACTGAAAAAAACGGGAAAGCGCAGGTTGTCCGATTTACTAAATCATATAATTTGTGATTTACACAACAAAATGGTGATTCTCTTCTAAACTTGTTTTCTTTGCTTTTGATTGATGTAATTCTTTAAAATGTGCACTCTACTAGATTACATTATGTAGGGTGAATGTGAACCAATCAAGTATGTTCACCAACATGTAAGATATTTAATAGTGTATAATGTTGTATTTTGGGATTAAGAATCGATTCTGGGTTGCCATTGTAGTGAAGAGTCAAGCTTTTTGCTAAGGTTGAGGACGGGTACACAGAAAAACATACTGTATGTTGCTTTACTCGGGGAGCAATTATTACTTAGCTAACTTCATAGCTAGCAATAGCATGCTAAATGATAACTAGCATAACCTTATATAATGGGTGTTTTCCAAACTGCATTTTTGCGGTCTTGAAGGGCACTGCGGGAAGGGAACACCACTCAAAGGATCGTTCCAAACTAAAGAAAATGAACCTTTTCACAAAGGGCCTTACCGCAAGTCTGTTAGTGAGGGGTACATGCAGTATTACTATGCTCCCTTCAGAGTGACCACATCACAAGCTCTGTGCTTTAGAGTGAGTATGGAATAGATATGATCACTTTTGTTTGGAATTTGCCCAATAAATCAGCAATGACACAAAAATATTACGTAAAATTGAATAAATGAATCATGTTAGGGACACAAATTATTTTGAGGCTACTTAATTGGGTCATTTAAAAATAAATGTATTCAATTATGTTGAAATTTAGTGAACAAATTAGATTTTCTGACACAGAATTAAAGAGCTAAACCAAGAGGAACATTTTTTGATGTAACTTAATTGATTCATGTGGAACTGATGTACATGTTTAAATCGTGTAAATTAAAAAAAATGTTTTGTGCACACTTATACATTTTATACCTCTTATCCACACCAGAAAGGTGTTTTCCTCCACTGAAAACAGAACGTTTTGAAAATGCGCTTCATTATCGCATACTTTGGCAAACAAAAATGTTAGGAAACTAAAAAAACTGAGTCCTCAAATTAAAACGGTTTAGTGTGGATGTGGCCAAAATGAATTACACACTAATATTAGCATTCGATCATGCTGGTATTTTTCTGACCAATTCACCTTTTACGTAGGAAGGACTTTCATAATACAAACTTTCAGCATGATCCCATAAACAAAATTATGTGCTGCTTTACATGTTTCACTGCAGTTACACAGTGAAATGTCTAGCAGGGGGGCTCCAAAAGCGAGTGAAATGGTGTCCTAATCAGACAAGGTTTTTAGGTGACTATAAGATGGAGGTTTTAATGAGTAAAACTTACCTCCCTAACCTAAAACTTTAACCTAAATCTAACTAGGGTTTTCACAATACCATAATCATATCTTACAATACAATACCGGCTAAAGTTTCACGATACCATACGAGAGTGTGTTCATTCTTAACGCAGTTTGTCATAGCAAAGGTGGTTCTTAGAAACTAGCCATTCCACTTGTTGCTCCGGAAGAGGTAAAAATAACTGATGGATGAATAGGGAGGAGGCTCAAATGGACTAACTTGTTACCTAATACGTTCTTAATTTGATGTAAAAAAAAAAAAAAAAGAAAAGAAAAAAAAATCCCTTTGCCGCATCAAATTAGCCAATTCAAATGGCAATGGCTTTAAATTTTTGTTCTATTATTTCTGTGATTATTTGAATGTTGGTAACATAAAAATATAGATATTGTAATGTTGAAAAGACTTGTTTTGAGCAGTTGTTTCATTATTACAACCGCTTCCCTCTCTCCTGGTAAACAGTAGCGCATATGCAGATTACACACACACCGGTTTGATCGCACGCCTCAAGGACGTGATCGAATCAATCTAATCATAAGTGCGAAGTTACCGCCACCATGCATTTGTAATTGGAAAAAATTCAATGAGTGCAACCTTCAATTATTATTTATTTATATCTTTTTTTCAGAGAAACAGTAAATCTGTAAATGTCAAGAAAGCCTTTAGGTTAAATGAAGTGGCACTAACCCGTGTGTATTCTGCAGAGGCAGTGGGATGGGTCAGAAGGTGTTTAATAAGGTTGCTGGTGTTTCCCCCTTTGGCTTGAAATCTCTGTAGTCATTCACAGCAGATGGGTTTTCCCAGCCTCATCAGGCAAAACCCAGCATAATTCCAAATCTTGCTATGTGAATTGTGTTTTTTAATCCATATAATCCATTAGGAGACACAACTGCCAAATTAATATGCTGGGATTCAGATGTGTGTGTTTGAAGCATGGGAAAACCACACACTGAGAAATAAAGGGGCGAATTCTAAACAGCATTTTGCGTTCTTAAAGGGCACTGCGTGAAGGGGACGGCACTCAAAAAAACTAAATTTTTAATGTTATTGCAGACATAGGTCTGATTCAAATGAAGGCTTTAGCAAAAATAATATTTACTACTGCATATACAACACAACTTATGGTATTACCGTATTGACGGTACTATGGTTTAAAAAAATACTGTGGCACCACCAGTATTTTGAAGCTTTAGTATCGCGATGCTACCGTAGCACCGGTATAATGTGTCAATCCTAAATCTAACCAATAGTGTCCTGAAAGCTAATAAGAGGTGAACAAAACAGACATCCTAACCCTAAACCAACGCGTAAACCAACCGATAGTGTTTTGGAAGCAAATGTGACATGAAAAGCTAATTATTTTGAAGCAACCACATCGTTTTGTGTTGCTTCTGTGACACTTCCATCTAACGTACCAGCTTGCGTGTTTGGATGGACTCGATTTGCAGTCTTCTGAGTCCTAAATCCAACACTCTATCAGGTGAGATACCGCAGAAGCTAATCTTGTGGAATAAGTCTGTAAATGTAAGTGGGTCTGTAATACAAGCGTTAAAATGTATCGTTTTTCAAATGATGTTGCATTAAAATGAATGCGTTATTGTATATTATCTTAAGATAGCAGTGTGTAACTAATAGTGCAAAAAACGAGTGTTTATAAAGTCATAATCAGCCGTTGTAGTCATGATTTGTGGAAAGTCAATAAAACGCAGTTGTTGTAGCGCCTCTAGTGTTATTTAACCGAGAAACTGCTGCGAAACAGAATGTGGCACGTAAAACTCAGTTTGAAAAAATCTAGTTGTAGTAACTTGTATTCATTCTATGAGACTAGGTTGCATGACTGATTCTGTTTTTCTTTTTCTTTTCTTTTTTTTGCATCTTCATAATCTTCTTGTCCATTTTTTTTTGTCTTGGTTCATTTGAGTTTGTAGTGACTGTTGTTCTTGTATTGAAGAGGTTTTTTGGGTGATTTATTGGAACAGGGGGTGATTTTCTGCAGTAATTTAGCCAAAAAGGTAATTTTGCGTTGTTGTCTGAAAATCCCTCATATTGAGGTTGATTTGAGCGCAACACATCTGTGCATTGCAAGTACACTACATTTTTTTTGTGATTTTGAAACATTGCCACATATTGCCTTTTATGGCTTTCGCAATGCGCCACATTGTTGTTCAGTTGCAAATTTGCTGTTCTCATTTTCAGACATCACAACCAACCCCGAACTCCCTCCACTGTCAGGCTTTGGCGAGTGGGTATACGCCATTTCAGTGTCTGCTTTTGCTCTCCCGTGCTAAATAGAGCTTTACTGTTTAATTAGCTAACAAATCCGTTTTAATGATTTGTTTGTTCTGAGATTTCACTCTCTGCACCCAAACCAGGCCTGAAGTTTGCAATCATCTTCTCCACTCATTTAGCATAGAAAATCACGCACACCCGCATTGTTCTAGATGAAGAAATAATGAAACTTTTTTTTTTTCCCAGGTCGCAGGCATATCTTATATTAAATAGCGAGCATGTGTGATTGGAGCGAATTGTTTGTGCCGTGTGTGTTTATGTTGCTGGCCACTTGACAGTTCCTTTTGCTGGTTTGTGTTAAGGACCCAGCTGAGAGCGTAATGAGCCTCTTTCCATTTGTGCAGACTGAAGAGCCCTTTTAGCACCCGCCACAGAAGTGGCTCTCCAAATGGTGACCACTTACCTGTCTGTCAACAGAGCTCTGAGCAAATATCTTGCTCTGTATGTGTGTGTGTGTTTGAGCATTTGAGGGAAACGGAGAGAAAAAGAGGAGAACCAAGAGAGATTTTACTCTTCAAGAATGTGCATTTCACATCCCATATGATGCACTGCTGTTTTGCCTCTTTACCAGAATGTATTTGCAGAAGGAAACTTTTTATGTGGTCTTCAGGTTCCAAAAATTAAATTTTTCCTTTTTAAATTAAAGACTTTTTTTCCACGTTGTGGTTGAAGGAGCCTGTGGCGAGACGTAAGCCAAAACACACACAATGTGTCGCTATGCTTTATTAATTATGATGGAGAGGCTGCCTATGAAAGTATGTTTACATTGTGCTGAAAATTAATGCTTATTCCCAAGACACTTGTTTACATACATTTCCTGTGTGAGGAATTGGCAGATAAGATTTTTGGCTTCTCTGTGGCCTTTCGACTCGTGGGAGGGGCGAGCTATGGGCTAGAACAGTATAGCCTTTGTTTCTGTCTGTCTGAAGTTGCTAAATTTTCCAGTTGTTCTTGAAACCAACTGTTTGTGGCAGCAAGTTCACACAGCAGTCCACTACGCTCCATACACACATGCACCTGAGGTCTAATCTAATATCCCAAATTGGAAAAACAAGTAGATTATTTTTAGTCTTGTTTTGTAGTGGGTTCTGTTCCCTCTTGACTTTTCAGTCTGTTTGATATTGTTTGCTAAGAAGGTCCTTGTCATATTTATGCCCAAATCAATATACTAAATATATTTTGCTTGAAGGAAATGAAGCCTTTTGAAGATTGTTTTGTATTGTGACATTATTTTGAAGACACTTGAACACATTTTACCCCCGATTTTCTTTAGCGTAAAGCATCTGGACATTTTACTATTACTATTCCCATTGTTTTCAGTAATGATTCTCATGACTGTAACACATTACAGCAAAAAGGTGCTCTTGTACTAGGGCTGCACCTAACGATTATTTTTTTTTATCGATTAATCTAACGATTATTTTTCCGATTAGTCGATTAATCTGACTAATTTGCTGATTATTTGCAGATTAAAGATTTTTTTATAATTATTACTTGATTAATATAACAATTAATTAACCCAAAATAAATATACAAAACATGTCTCATTAATATTTCAAAATTTTATTAAATCATCTTCTCTTAAACACAAACAAATGTACAAGAAACAAAGTGTGCACTGCAGGGCATTATTCTGCAACAAAAAACAGTGTTACTATGAATGCAAACTTTAATACAGTGAAAAAGACACTCTATTAGCATAACATATATATATATATATATATATATATATAAATAAAAATTTCCAACATTCTTTTGAATGTCCATGTACTAAAATAAAATATTTGATGCCATGAGTGTACCTTCATTAACTATTACTATTATTTTGAATGGCCATGGAAAATGAAGCAATGTGATAACAATTTTACCTGGTCGCAAAAAGTAGTCCGTTAATTTACCTGATAAACTTTCACCTTTTGCTGACCCTTTATGCTTCGCAGAGCTAATGTGTGCTTCTAAATCACTTGCACCTTTATTAGCAACTGACACATAAGTGCCAGCTTTACATGTCATACATTCTGCTTCCCACGGATCTCCAGCTGGATGAAAGCATGGGAATTTTTTGGCAAATCTTCTGTAAATTTGTTTGGGCATCGTTTCCACTCAGCTGTCGTTTGCTGCTGCTGTCAAGCAACTGTTTGATGCCGAACACAACAGCACTTTGCGCATTCGCGGAGAGATTGACAGACAGGAATTTGGCCAATAGTTGCTGCAAGCCTCTTATAATTGACCAATTGGTGTGCGAGAAGGCGGGACTTACAAAGAGGGGATAAAGCAATGCAAATATGCGCACGCACACAATGAAGTATTAGACCAGATGCACATCATAATGCAACTAAAGCTGAATCCCAGACATTTTCGCAAATTTAGAAATCCCGGCCAGACGCTTTTTTTAATGTCCGAAAAAGAGGACATGTCCGGGAAAAAGAGGACGTATTGTCATCCTATGTTAGCAGCGGTACAGAAATTACTTTTAACATGAGGCCGATGAGGAAACATTTAGAAAATCAATTTAAAGTGACTACTACTAACAGAAACACATGTTGTAATACTAATATGTCATGCTTGGGTGGGGACAAAAAGTAGACAGGACTTCCGGTGCTGCCTTGCTGCCGTCTTGACAAAGCACTCTGGAATGCTTTCGCTTCAAGTGTTCATTCATGGCGGTTTTACTGCTGTGATTAGCCATTTCCAATTGCATAGCTTACACAGCACCACATTGTTGGGTCTCTGGCTAAAATACTCCCACGCTTTAGATGACCGTAGGCGAGTTTTTTTTAGCTGCAGCTTGTTCTTTGGGGGAATCCATACTTAAACCGGGCACTGCCATTTTAATTACTCCATTGCGACGCGCCGACGCATGTTATGCAAATCGACATATTTCTGTAGTCGATGACGTCGATTATGTCGATGAATCGTCCCAGCCCTATCTTGTACAGTGATTTAAATAAAATAATAAACAAATCCAGCAAAAATTAAAGGCAGTACCAAGAGAGTGCTATTATGATGTGTAAATACTTAATTTTAATATATATGCTGTATATATTGTTTAAAATTGTGGTAATGAGATTTGGGGGGGGGATAAATTCCACCAAAATGAAAGGGTTAGTAAAGGGTTAGTTACCCCAAAATGAAAATTCTCTCATTTACTCACCCTCATGCCATTCCAGATGTGTATAACTTTCTTTCTTCGGCAGAACACAAATGAAGATTTTTAGAAGAATATTTCAGCTCTGCAGGTCCATACAATGCAAGTGAATGGTGGCCAAATCTTTGACACCCCAAAAATCATATTTAAGTCCTTTTTTTTTTTTTTTTTTTGGGAGTAAAATAGGACCAGGACATTTTCTTGACAGTTTTGTGAGAATCACCCTGTTGGCATTATGTAATCAAACCATACAATGTTTGTCTATTAGATGATTAAACAGGCAAACAAAACCCTTTGACTTTGTTCGAAAGAGGCAGCGAACTATATTTAGGGACTCGGTGTGGCAACCTCCCTGGAAACCCTAGCAAAGCCATAGTAATAATCACCCGGAACATCCTAGCAGCCGCGAAGCAATGCGCTAAAACTGTCCAGAACACACTGGGGTGTACTTTGTTTTTTTGTGTGCCGTTCTATCTTGTGCACGATTAAGCACTCAGCCTTTCAAAGTGTACTCTTTGACCGGGAGGCCGTACGGACGTGCTCAGTGCACATGCACTTTGACTGCTTTGTGATACTCTTTTAGCACAGTTGACACCAGGTGCATGCGCCAGCAAACAACGCACAATGACACAAACTGTTTGCGTGTCTAGAAAACTGGGTTGCACGCGGACAGATCACACATACTGTGCGGAGGATAAAAATTTGCGTCAAGCGCACTGTGCACGAGACATAAGCTAGTATGCTTTTACCTTAAGCAATCATGTAGCAAAGCCGTGCCACCCACCCACAATACCCTATATTTGGTTTACACAAGAACCAATCCCATTTTTTTCAGAGAATGTAAAAATTCAAGTTTTATTTTTATGTATTATAAAAAGCAACTACTCTTCTTTAGGAGATTTGCTGACAGACATGAAGAATTTAAAATCTTGCTAATGAATTTTGCTGTACAGGTGGTTTATCTGCTTACATCTACCATAATTGTTCTGGAAATCTCTAATCTTTAGTGGGCCATCTTAATACCCTAGAAGTCAGGTTGCAAACATTTGTTTGGAGTTGAGTAGATGTTATCTGTGTCTTTCTATCTGCTGTAGAAGTGTGACTCAAAATGTTGAGTTCAGTACATTGGGCCTCTTATTACCGTCCTGAGAGGCCTGTGAGCATTTGTCTTTTTATGCATGTCTTTTCGGTTTTCATGGGGTTTGGCACCAGGCCCTGCCTTAGCCACTAAATGACCAAGTCAGGCATGAGCACTCCCTCACAAATTCGGCAGAAGATTTTCCGAGGAAAGTGCTGAATCAGACTTTACAGAGTGAGTCCTCTGGCACACACACAACGCTTTGTGTCAGTCTTTCCTCTGAATCAGAACTCGAGTAAACCATATGGCGAGGTCTGAAAGCAGTCGACATCCTGGAAACTCGGATAATGTGAAAACCCAGAAATCATAAGCTGTCAATATCCTTGAGATTCATGTCTAGCTGTCTAGCGTTGCGGAGAGGGAAGCGCCATTGATTGAATGTCTGTTTCCAGGATTATTGTATGAGAGTATTTGGTGCTCTTAGTTTAAAGTGTTATATCTCTAAAATCATTGCCCTTCTCTCTAATTTTAACATTCTCATCTGTCTACCAGTTCAGGAGCGTTCTCTCTCTCTCTCTCTCTTTCAGTCTCTTCAACCGCTCTGATTGTTTCCTGAGTGCCGAGCCAGAGAGGAAGTTAGAGGAAGTTATTGGAGGAGTAGGGTAGAATTTATTAGAGCTAAACTGTGAGACGGGAAGAAAGCAAGAGATTGAATGAGCACGATAAAGGAGGTGGAGTGAAAAGAGAGGGGAAAAATGCAAGGAAAGAGAGAACGAGATGTGTTGAGACCAAAAGTGTTTACCCTCTCTGACAAGCTAATAGTCCTAGTCGAGGAGATGTCTCTGCTCAAGTTCCCTGTCTCTATCCCAGGGGATTGCTTTTAAACAAATCTGTTTGGAATAGTTGAATCTTCAGCAGCTGACAATGTTTGCTTGAAAGCAGAGCTCAGCTTGACCTGCATTACTGTGGAACTTCTTGATTAAAAACCATCAAATGCCTTTAACATCACATCAGCTATATCCAAATTTAAAAGCTTCTGATTTGCCACTGCATTCATGCTCACAAACGATATGTCTTTGATTAGTTACAATCCTCAATCACTACAGAAAGGAATTTCGTAAATAGAACATTTGATGCTATAGAACCTAAATGGAAAGCTCTAATTGACACTTTTCACCAAAGTTGTTTGCGGCAGCTTTACTTGTAATCCCCATTGTTTATTTGGTTAATTGTGCATCCATAACACAGGCTCAAAGTCACATGTCTTTGCATTCCGACATGTGTTAGATCACAATTCATAAAGCAATGCTCAAATGTTTTGCATTCTCACAGTTCCCACAAGGGGAGCTAGAGCGGACGCTAACTTCGTTGACGTTGTCTTCTGCAGCCAGTTTTCTCTTTCTGATCAACTACAGTCGTGGCTGAGCAATCTAAAATTACTGTCAACACGTTTTCTGCTAGCTACCTGAATAATAACATCCGGTTTAATGTCATTGCATTTGAACGTAACTATCGCCCCCTTGAGTACTGAGGTTTGTTACTGCCACATTAATGCAAGTACGAATTTCAGAATGCACAACACATATGTGCGTAAAGTAGGTTTCTGGCCTAAATCTTTTCTTTGTGTTAGGTGAAATTAGCATTCAACAGATGCTATATTGAGCGTATGAGATCATGCAGCCCAGTCACATTTCTGGACCTTAATATATCTACATTAGCTGTATGCTGATGTTTATTGCATACGTTGTTCCTGGCTTTTTAAGTGGTAAAACAAAGATAACGTTCACATAGCAGTGATTGTATGTAGCCTGTATACAAAACAATCTTGTGAATTCCTACATATTATGAATGTAATAAAACGCGTGTGGTGTCAGAACAGTTCTCTGTGTTGGTCAAACTAGGTTGATCTGAGCTGTTGCAAAGAGGCATGTTCTTCAAGTTGGCCACCCAATGGTTTTATGGTGGCCAGTTCCTGGTGTGTGGGCTTGGGTCTAAAGACCATAAACACTGTGTGGTTTTAAAAGGCAGACCATCAAAGCCAATGAGCTAAAAAACAGGTTAACTTATTTTTGTCACTCTTGAGCCCACGTAAATAGGTTCCTTCCAACATGTTCAAACTTTGACTGCTGGTGGAGTAACCTGATCAGACACTAAAGTGTGAAAAATGCTTCAACCAATCACTTTTTTCCAACCAACAAATTTGTATGTACAAAATGCTCTGGGAAATAAACCATTTAACTTCTGGAGTAGATATAAATGATTGAGTCACACTTTGGCAGCATTGTTTAGAAGCAGGGTCAGAAATTAAGGGGGGTTCTGGGCAAAAGTGGCACCAAAGTGGCAAAATGCTCAAAGTATATTTTGTCTTTACTGCACTGGCAGAAGTATAAACAAGTGCAAAAATACACTTGTGTATAAAATACACTTATATTCAAGATATATTTTCTTAAAGCAAGTCTAAATATCTTTTATGCTTCTTCTCAAAGAAATGTATCTTATTTTAAGGGTCTTTAGATAATTTTAAATGGAAACAAGACAAAAACACTTGATAACAATAGGATTTTTGCAGTAAATGTTTTAGTGAATTAAACTTAAAAGAATAGTTCACCCAAAAATGCAAATTTTTCTTTCTCCATCAAAACAGTGAATGTATTCAGTTCAAAATGCATATTTAGGGTGCATCAAAATAATCCACACGACCCCAGTCGACAAATAAAGTTCTTCTGAACCCAAACGATTGATTATTTTGAGAAACAAAACAATACTTATATACTTTTTAACTACAAATGTTCGTTTCCGTACATCTCTGTGACGCGCACTCATGAGAGGGATGACGTAAGGGTGAGTAAATTATCAGCAAATTTTCATTTTTTGGTGAAATATTCCTTTAATAAAGTTTTTGTCAAATATTTTATTTTTAATATATATTCAACATTCTCGGATAACACATTTTTCTTCTGCAGTATAGCTGCTAAAGTAAATGTATGTTGTTTTAAAAGAGATTTAGATATTTATATTTTAAAACAAGTAGGGGTGTAACGGTTCACTCATCTCACGGTTCGGTTCAGTTTACAATTCTTTAAGCCGGAATCAAGAAAAGTTACTATTGAAAGTCTTTATTATTATTATTATTATAACTTTTATTATATTTAAAGACGTATGCAAAGCATTTAAAATTTAGCCCTGTTATTAAAAGTGCTATATGATCCATCAGAGATGTGTTGGGATTAAAAATCAGCTTAGAACAGGGCAAAGGTGACACCAAATGGATGTATGCCTGCATTACATAGGTGTAGGACATTGCACGTATTTGATACAGATGCTTGTAAAATAATTAAAAAAACAAACAAACAAAAACCATCCAATCTCCACAATGCGTATTGTCACATTTTTGAACCACGGTGTATCGTGGCACGGTACACACCCCTAAAAACTAGCCAAAACAAAAGTGTATTTTGTTGCAGTGTATAATGGGGCGAAGACTACCCTCTCTCACCTTTTTGTTCACTTCGTTCCATCTTTAACTCACAAATAAACAAACTGTCTCTTCATAATAAAGCTGCGTATTGCCGATTTTCTTTACGATAAGAAACACACAGTGACACACATATTATGATTAATATGCACGAGCCATCACGTTATAATCTAACTGCAACAAGCGTGCACGAGGGACGAGCATCCCTGCCCCAGAGTGTGTATCAGCCGGGTGCAGTTTCAATCTCTCCCCCTTAGATCGGTTCACTTCACGCGACTCATAGAAGCGGCATTGACCGCACAGAGAAATGACAATTTTGGAGTTTGTAGTTATTTACATGACCTGCTTCCATATTATTTGAACTTTAATTAAGAATGCATTAAAGCTGTAATGCCATGGTGTTTCCTTCAAAGACATGAGCATGCAGGGGCCTGGGTAGCTCAGCAAGTAAAGATGCTGACTACCACACCTGGAGTCGCAGGTTCGAATCCAGGGGTGCTGAGTGACTCCAGTCAGGCTTCCTAAGCAACCAATTTGGCCCGGTTGCTAGGGTGGGTATAGTCACGTTGGGTTAACTTCCTCGTGTCGTTTTAATATTTTTCTCGCTCTTGGTGGGGCGCATGGTGAGTTGTGCGTGGATGCCGCGGAGAATAGCGTGAAGCCTTCACACGCACTAGGTCTCCACGTGATAAGATGCGCGGATTGACTGTCTCAGACACGGAGGCAACTGAGATTCGTCCTCCACCACCCAGATTGAGGCGAGTCACTATGCCACCACGAGGACCTAGAGCGCATTGGGAATTGGGCATTCCAAATTGGGGAGAAAAGGGGAGAAAAAAAAGACGTGAGCATGCAAGTTTTTCTTAAGCGGAATGGCAGCTCCGGCTCCGCTTTATTTCTCAACGAGAATGCTTCAGTATTTACATATTTTGTATTTTTGTATAATTCCCTTATACTTTGCGTTCTGCACCACCTGAAGCTGTTTGGAGTGCGTCTGGTCTTTGAGCTGTGTGTTCTTCCTCTCGTCAATCAGGCGTGAGCTGCAGTGCTCCTCTGGCGCGCCATCATTAGTTTCATATGATCTCGTTACGTTAAATGAGATCAAATGACTATTCGACAATGAAAATTTTTGTACATTTTTTATTGTCAACGTTGTCAATAAGATCAACCACTTGTTTCAGCCCTAGTTCACAGTAAAAAAAAAATACTTTGAAAGGCTAGAGTGTTTGAACATGTGCGAGACATAGTGATGAAATATACCCTAGCCATAAAACTTTGATAAATCATACTGTGATTTGAAAGGGATGGTCTATACTAATTACCCATCAGGGAGCTTGTTTCCTCTATGGAAGATAACAACCAGTTGGAAGCACATGCCGTTTTGTTTTTGCCATGACCAGGGGGCCGAAGAGTCTTGATGCGGTTTTAACTGTAGTTGGAAACCTGGGCTGGACATTAAGAAGAGAGTCTTTGCCTTCAGACTCTAAACGTCTTTATCTGTAATCTGAACCCTACCAGCAGCTGCTGCTACATTTGTCCAGCCCTGTTGTTCTCTCTTTGCTGACTGGTTTGTGTGTCTGTGTGTGTGTTCGAGAGAGAGCGAAATATACTGAGGAGTACTTGGTGTTTACGCTCTTGTGTGAGTGAAGGGCGGGTGTGTTGTTGAAGCTGCCCGGAGGGATATACTCCCTGGGGGTAACTATTGCCAACAAGTGTTCCAGCTGCAACAGTTTCCTAACAAATCTCACATTCTGAGCTGCGTTTGACAGGAAAAACAGTTGGGAGGATGACTGTTGTGAGAGGTCCATGCATGAGTTCCAATACTAAAAAAGGGAATTCTAGCTGCGGGTTGTCGTAGTGTGAATGCTTCAATCCTAGGTCCTAGTTCTGGCCAGACTCCGTAGCTAGCAGTTTTGCCCAAGATGGGACTTTATCTGACATGGTCAACTTAGCCCAGATCATTGTAGTACCACCAGTCTCTTCTACATCTCTTGTGCCTTCTGTTTTGGTTTCATATCCAATGGAAATAGTCCAACAGATGGGAAAACAAAAGGTAGGTTATGGTCGTTAGGTTTGGCTCTCTGCCAAGCTACCATTACTTCCCTTGGTTCCATCCCCCGCATCCCTTCTTTCACTGGAAGGACGGTGTGAAGACCTCCCTCCTGGACAGGATCCTGCACTTGGTTGTTTCCCGCCAAAAATGTCCGCTTGGGATGACTAACTCAAAGATGGACTCCAGTGCTCGCTCTCAGAGGCTGGATTTGTGTGTTTGCACTGGAAAGTCCCTTCGCTCCTTTGACAGTTCATGGAGTCCCTGAAATCTAATAAGATGACTTATTGAGACTGGAAGAGACTTGACAAAAAGCAAGACTTGGAAATGTGAGATTCTTCCTTATGAAACATAGCAAACATTTATCTATTAGATAGCAACAGTCAGCGCGTTTACATGCACTTCGAAAGTTTGATTTCAAACGGACTTAAGAATTTGTCTTTTTAAAATGTCATGTAAACCAGTCCGATTTTTGCAAAGTTGGATTAACAGACCTAGATAATGCAATTATAGCTTGGCTACATCCAGCACGGATACACATTAATTGGACCATAATTGAGCACAACAGTATCCACCCACTTTTTCAGCCATCTTGGTTCCAGAAGTACTTTCAGTATACAGCTTGGTTAAAGACCCAAGGAACTGGTAATTGGATTGACTGTTTGAATTCCATTTGGGGTGACACTTAAAGGTATATTTTTGGTTCAATACAAGTTAAGCTTAATCAACAGCATTTGTGGCATAATGTTGATTACCACAAAAATGTATTTAGACTTGTCCCTGCTTCTCTAAAAAAAAAATACAATAAAAAATAAAAATCTGTGTTTACAGTGAGGCTCTTACAATGGAAGTGAATGGGGCCAATCCGTAAACATTAAAATACTCACTGTTTCAAAAGTATAATAATAAGTGGAAACAAAATACATGTTAACATGACTTAAGTGTGATAAAATCGCTTACTAATCTTTTCTGTGTGGTTATATCCAATTTTACAACTTTGTTACCATGCCGACTTTACGTCGTAAACACTAAAAACCTAAAATGACGATGTAAACAACTTTACAGCTCAAAGACTACACAAGTTTTAACAGGACAACTAATGTTAATACTTTTATAAAATTATAAGTTTCACCTTTCTGCCTTTAAATCCTGCAAAAATTGGCCCCATTTACTTCTATTGTAAGTGCCTCACTTTAACCTTGATTTTTGCTTTTTATGAAAGAAAAGGAGAGACCAGTCCAAATAATTTTTTATGCTAATCAACATTTTCAGTTGAGCTTAACTTGAACTTTTATACAGATTTCCCTATTTTAATCCGAGCTTCCGATTTCGATTCGATAACGATTCATATGGGTATATTTCAGTTATAATTTTCCTTTTGTTTACGTATGAAAGAAATTCTCTGCCAGTTAATGTTGTTTATTATACAGGGGACCTTCTAACTTGGTACAATATGAAAATATAAATTTTACTAATTATATTTTTTTAAGTTTATCCTCATTTTGGTCAGATTTTGGTATTTAAAATGAACAAATCCATGTATTCAATCAATAAATAAGATATTATATTTCATATATAATTTTTGCAAAATTTTTACTACAGGTATTTAAATTGATTTGTTGAACATGCACTAAAACTGGTACTGTCTCTTTAACAAAATCGGCATTTCTGTAAAAGAGCGTCCGTAGATGAGCGCATATTAACGAAAGCGAATCAAACGGCTTTACATCATCTCTGCTATGTGTGGTTAGAATTAAATGTTTATTTATTTGTATTTATTTTTTGTATCAACATTTAAATTAAAAGAGACATTATCCAATGACAAATGGGTCGCGTGTATCTTGTCTTTTAATATACATTACACTGAACAACTTTTACTCTCAACATGCAGTGAAAGGATTTAGCTTCTGAATATTCCACCACTATACTACACAATCACTGGTGAGTGAAATCAAAACATTTACCAGCCAGTTGCCTAATATGTATACATTTTAGTCGCATAGCGCAAAATTTGGTTGCAAATGTGAGTGATTTCCTCACATAGTGAAGGGTTGCACATAGAGGAAAAGATCAATCTTGGGATTTAAGAAACGAGATCGTTCAAATGAAGATCGCGTTGCATCAGCAAATCGATATTTTTTCCCACTCCTAACACCTGGAATTTTCCTTTAGCCCCAGATAATTAATGTTTTGAAAGTGGCTTTGCTTCCCAAAGTAATTTTTTATGGATGTTTAGAGGGTACTCTAAGCAAATAATTTTTTTGCAGTGTTCAGATTTTATTTGATTCTGATTTCCATTACCATTTGATTCTGATTAAATTGATTAACTGCTGTAGCTCAATTATAATTGCACGTGTAAGCGTACTGACTGTTGATCAGGTAACTAAGAGAAGTGCAGTGCTGCAATCAACAACAATACGTACTGTGCTGGAGCTCTGAGATAGTGGGCAGGGAGGGCTGTGTTCATTCAATGGGCGTCTCAATGAATGTGTGAGCTGCGTGACTTTCACAGCATTATTTACATTCCTGCACCACATGGAAATTCTTCAGCATTATATACTGACTAAGAGCTCTGTTTGGTTCTCGAGAGGCATTGGGAACAAGGAGGTAACGCGTCAGCACTAGACTTCAGCGAAATCTGTGTGTGCCATGTCATTTAATCATGAGTCGGGAAGACCCAGCTGCTTAATGGGAAAATGAAGCATTTGTGTCTGTTTTTGAAAAATTCTGTTCTGACGATTGGCAGCTTGCTACATCACATAGAGCTTATTTAAAGTTGCAGAAACATAGAGGCTTATTTGAAAAACTTGTTTGTTGTGAGACAGATTTTACGCAGTTGACTCTGTCTGACCTCATTCTTGCTCTTATTTGCCACGTCTCCTTTTAAAACGAAAGCACTAAGTTGTTTTTTTTTTTTAAAATCTGCTTCAAGATCAAAGGGTAAGATCAAGAGAACGCACTGCCAGATGTGAGCAGCACTTAGTATCAGAAATCAACTTCTTTTTTTTTTTCTTTTTTCTTTTTTTTTTTTTTTGGCATTGCATCTGTTTTTGCGCAACTTTTTTTTTTTTTTCAGGACACTTTTTGGGGATTTTTAAAAAAAGTCTCATTATTTGCTACAAACCTTACAAAAAAGTGCCAGAAAATATACCATGGTTTTTTATGCATGCTACTGTGTTGCTTTCATGGTATTCTTTGCATTCTTGAAGTGTTTTACTCTAAGGCTACATCCACACTAATCTGTTCTTGTTGGAAACTGTTTTCAGTTTCCTAACATCATCGTTTTCCAAAGTATGGCATGGAGAGCACTTTCGAAACGTATTCGTGTGGACGTGGCCTAAGTCCCTTGATACATACAAGTACAACCCCCCAATGTTTATACCATGATCAATGGAAACATGTAAATGCTTCACGCTGCAACCCCCCAATTTTCATAAAAATAAAAATAAACCATAATAATCCATGATTTTTGGACACTACCATGTTGGCTAGGACTGGGTATTGATACAGATTTCCTGATTCGATTCCTATTCACAAGTTCTCGATTAGATTCGGGTTCATATGGATATTTCAGCTGTAGTGCTCATTTTGCTTCCATTTAAAAGAAATTCTCAACCTTTGCGTGTACGTTCATCAAATGTGATTACACTAGGCTGGATTCAGAGGTGTACGATCAAACCGCTGCATTTATTCTGCTTTTTACCAGCAGAGAGGGACTGAAGCGGTTGTCATAATGAATCAGCTGCTCAAATAGCCTTTTCAACATCACAATATCTTAATGTTTTAGTAAACGATAATAACACTAGGTTCACCATGGTACCAGATTTCATGTACCATGGTATTTACATGCTACTCCAAGGTACTTCCAAGAATACCATGGTACAAAAACCATGGTTCTTCTTGGTACAAGGCCTGTTTTCTGTTAGAACAAGCCATGTCCAGGCAGAGTTGGCCTGCAGTTAGCAGCACAACTAGCTCTCACTTTATCTGCAGCACAGAGAACGTTCAGGTCCCCGGGCGTGCTGATGTTGCGTTTTGTCCAAAACAATCCCACTGTTTTTCAGACTCCGAAGTAGATGTCTAAATTGGTCAGTCCTCCTCCCCTCCCCTCCCGTCCATCCAGCTTTGTCTCACCCCCACACACCCCTTGACTCCAGTATGCCTCCCCTCCCCTCATCCATTGCTCTCCTTTCCTTATTTGGGCAGAGTGTTTGGGAGTGCAGGGTGGGGAAGAGGGTAGAGTGAGAGGGGGCTTGGTTGACATAAGCGAGAGAGCGAGAGCGAGAGAGAGAGAACTTACGCCGCACTTCCTTAATAAGGACATGTCTGGAATTTAAGCCCAACTCTCCAATAGAGCGGCTTCCTTGCACTCGCCGTACACATGCCCGTCACTCACCCTCTACTCTACTGCATACACTTGCACACACAAAACACAGTTTTATCAGAACATACATCCATGTCTTGTTCACAGAGAAAGCAAATCATGTATGTTACCTTGCATAATGTGATCAGTTTATTCTATAAACATGTAGGGTGTGCTATATAATTAGTGGTGATTGCAAAGGCAAACCCCTCAGTGTGTATCTTGAACCACCTCATTTGTACAGCAGACATGCTTGATACCTCATCATGCACATTTTTGAGAAGACACACTATGCACTTACAATATACACCATGCACTCAGCCATGTAGTGAATGACTTTACAAAGTGTAGTAGCATTCCAAATGAAAAGTTTTTTTTTCCTTACACATATGCTGTTTTCAGCAGATGGAAGCAAATGCACTTGATGTGTTGCTGATTGTTTTAGCATGTTTGCCAAACTCAGTTCAACACTTTCTTCAGAAGTTTTGCTAGTTGCAACATTCACCATTAATTACAATTGTTTTGACAGGCAAGCATCTCAGCCAGTTGACTCCACCCGTTCCGCTACATAGGGCAAGCCATGACCATTGAGTGTGCATTAAGTGTCTAACATTCCACACTTCGGTTGAAGAAATACATAATCGGGCACTCGTACTCTTCTTTTTGTTGCGCTTTCCGTGTATAACGCTCAGTGCCTTGCACTACAAAATGGCGTAGAATAGTGCAGAAATTCTCTACAAGTTTTCCATGTTTCAGAGTAACTGGTCTCAGACAAAAAAAATAAAATAGTGAAACAAAAAAACACATTGTTTACTCACCTTAACATTCTTAACTCACATCAACTGAATTCTGAATAGCCTTTTGTTAGGATCACATTATATTGGTAAGATTCCTTAAGTTTTTTTTAATGTTCTTAACTGAATTTTGAATGATTAATCCAAAGCAGCCTCCGCTTTAGCTTTAACAAACTTATTTCTTGCTCTGTCGAGCTTTAAGGTGAGTAATCAAATTAGTTGTGTTAAAAGTTTTAAAAGTACTTCAACCTCATGAAATTCTAGCAGTGCAAAGCTTACAAATTGCAATTCAAAGTAATTCCACACAAGAGATATTTTCTTTCACACACAGCATGAGTTGAAGGCTAAAACCCAAAGTATACATCGGTTTTGACATGAACGCTTAGCGTCTGCGTACATTCGAATGCTAGCCTTTCAAAGTATTCTTCATTGGTCTCTGCGCGCATACACAGGCGGTTGGCAAGATACTGGACTATTTCTCTTCAGGTGTTTAGATGTATAAAGATGTCTTTATATTCCTTCAGACATGCACTCTTGACGTGCACATCCTATGTTGTTGTTTTTACCCTCGTCTCCTTATGTTTAGCTGCGATTACATCATCAAGTGCTTCTTCGTGGCAGCGAAGGCTCAACTGTGTGTGTTGCCACTATGTGGACCCACTAATTAGTGCAAATAATTCCAGACACATGCACATTCTGCGCATTCAGAGTATGCACAGTTATAAAAATCAGTCCACACACCTTCAGTGCTCGAGCATTCTACTGATGAAGAAATTTGCATCACGCGTCCTGTACGCAGACGAATACATACGCGTATGACCGAAGTATAATTTGGGCTAAATTGTCCGATAGTCCTGATAATTGCTTTTATCGGCTGATACCGATGTTTGGCCGACGCATCAGTGTATCTCTAGTTCTATTACTTTTCTAAGTAATTCAACTTACGATTTTCATCTGGTGGATGAAATCCCATAGTCTTTGAAAGAGGGACCCGAGTAGTATCTTAGGACCTGGAGCCGATTACACCAGCCATGCGTAGGTTGCAACTCAGACTAGTTATAACCTAAATGGGCACCAAGTTACAGTTTACACACTACTAAATATTTGACTATTAAACTTAAAGGTGCTATATGTAAGATTGACAACAAGCGTTTGAAATGGGTACTGCAGTCCAAATTCAAAATATTGGAGAGTTGTCTGCCCCGCTCCAGACTCTAAGCTCATGCGGGTTGCCAGAATGTTTTAAAGGATTTCTGGGCTTTAAGCTGTGTCCATCTTCCAAAGGCATCTCCAATATTTATACTTGTTTTACTACGCCTCTGGTCATGTGGTTTTTAGACGGATGGCGAGGCTTTTTAGGTCAGGTGGAATCTGTTATCTCTGATCCAGTTCGTTTGCTGGCTCCCATGGCTGCAGCACGCAGTGTTGTTTGCCTGCAAACTTGTTCAAATCTGGCAACCCAGTGGTGTCGAAATACTATTGGTGAGTGGGCAGTGGGCGGGATCACACAGGCCAAAACATAAACAGAAATTCCGGCCCAGATTGGAAACTTCAAATTAGAATATACTGGCTGTAGCATTGTTATCGGAGAAGCCAGTACTTCAACTTAGCATGTTTCCTAATTCTCTAATGACATATGGTCATTTTATGATTTAGTACAGTAAAAATATTACATATAGCACATTTAAGTGATTCATAAACTTATTAAATTATGTAAACCTCCAACCAGGAGTAAAGGTTTGGATGACATCAATATCTCATGTTTTGTGTGACAGACTTCAGTCCTTTAGACATATATGTTGATGTTGACGTACTTTCGTTTACATTTACGAGAAAGATCATTATGTAAAAAACGCACTTCTTTGCGGCTCCTCAGCATGAAACCAATCTAAGTGCGCTGTCAGTTACGAGAGACAGGTTTAGAAATAGGTTTGAACATCAACCATAACAAGATAACATTTCAAATCATAGCTGCTTATTGGGATCAATAAAGGTAAACCTCATATAATGCGACTGTGCATTACTTTACGGAGAGCTTGTGACCTACTAGTTAAGTCTTGCCTTAAGAAATGGTGGTGCAGCTAAAGTAATCACTGACTTAGTTACAAACTAACTAGTAGTTACTAAGCCCTTAGTTTTAATGTTATGTCCCAATTTAAGACAGACCTTATGCACAGCTGGTGCAACCCTAACCTTTTTAGTATTTTATGCCCTTGTTAAACACTTCTCAAGTTCTTGAGACATTAAGGGTTTACGGTTTGTGACCTCTGTGCATTTAAATCGACAAGGGCTAGTGAGTGTAAATGAGTGTGTGTTTCCTCTTCAACCTTGAGCCCCTGGACAGGACTGGCGTTCTCCATTTGAGATACACCCATGGTGCTAAATATTGGTTCTTCTGTCAGAGAAAATCATCTCTTTCTTCTGTTTGACCTTTATTCTCAAATCTTTCTGAGGTTCTGTAACACTTACGTGGAACATGCTGTGACTACAACCATCCTGATTGGACTTAACATTGTTTTGTCTCTGAGAGGCAAATGTGATTTGGAAATGTACAGTATCGCTAATTGTTCACCCTGTGGCGTAAGATTGAGGCATGGGCCTGCAATGCCGAAAAGTAATTAGACTGCTCACATATTTCAGTACTCTCCATGCTTTTGTTTTGCTCATTCTGTGTCTCCGGGCTGCCAAGTCAAGCTTATTCTTTCAGCGTGTGTGTAACCAGAGCATTTGAATATCCCCAAAGGAAGGTCGCAATCGGAGTCAGCCGTATTTACCCAAGCTGTGTTTTTTCGTCAACATCAGCAGAAAGTGAAATAAAAGAATGAACTATGTGGGCATACTAGTGACTCCTGGGACCTAATCCTCATGAACAATACCATGCGAAAAAGGGGCAGCCTGAAAAACACTTAAGATCTCTTAACCATTTTCAGACGCTTAGACAGCCACACTGGGCTGCTCGTTGCTGACCACAAGCATTTTTGCTGACCAGTCCTAATTATCTAATCCTTTCAAATGGGATTTTATATAATGTAAAAAATGTATTTGTCGGTTCGTGAACATTAGAGGAAAGGAAACCATAATGAGAGTTACAGTTGCTGTTGTCTTCATTAGTTGCAGAGGAAAGTAAGCATGAGGCTTACGGGGTTCTCACATTTTTGGGGTGAGTGTGTCTACAAGGGAGCAGTTTTAAATAAAGTGAGTGATGTTGTTGTGAATGGGGTGGATTGTTTCAAGTAAAATTGATGAGAGTATTTTCTAAGAATAATTAGCTTAATCTCTATGTCCACAGAATAATGATGATGGTTGCTAATATCTTTCTCTCAGCCTCTTTCTCTTTCTTTCTTTCTCTCAGTAATTGCATAGTGTGGGGCCTCGTGGCAGGGCCCGGTAGGAGCCGGCACCATTGCGTCCAACAAGTGGAGTGCAAACGGCAGCCCAGAGCAGGGGCTGGAGGATGGGGGTGATGAGCTGGACAAGGCCATGGACGGAGACGCCGAGGGCGTATGGAGCCCAGACATCGAGCAGAGCTTTCAGGAGGCACTGGCGATCTACCCACCCTGCGGCCGGCGTAAAATCATCCTCTCGGATGAGGGAAAGATGTATGGTAAGTTAGCTTGAGTGTACTGGACTGCATGCTGCTACAGAGTTTGAAACATGCATTACGTCATGTCCTAATGAGTTGTGATGTAATAACAATCAAGTGATAAATCTCTTCTACGTTAAGGTGCTTTTACATTTACGGGTTATTAGTATTCCAATTGTATCAGGTGACGGATCACGTGATCTTTACTGTCTGCACACCCATTGTTAGTCGGCACAGTACTTTCTAGAAGTCCACAGTGCTAAAAGTGCCCGAAGTTGAAGAAACACCCATTTTTCACTTTGATCACTTGAGATCATCAACCGCCAAGTGTTTAAGATTCTCTGCAATGCATGTTTGTGATGGAGATGTTTTTGTGTGGCTGCAAGACAAGTGTTTTTTAGATGGGATGGGTGATGGAAGGGGCGAGGACATAAAGGGATGGAAACCGGAGAAAAGCTAAGAGAGGGAGATATTATACTGATGGAGAGTGATTGTGATCCACTCGAGTATCCTCTGGGAATCGTCACTTAGCACATGATGTCTTGCATACAAGTAGCTGAATCCATGCACACATGCGCCGATCACTCATTCATAAACCTTTACACGAAGTGTCTCATGTACCACTGCTCTCTTGCGTAATCTCATATTCAGTAAAGCTCAAGGTCTAGAAACAGTTCAATAGCAGCCGTCAAAGGCTTCTTATGTAGGTGACCAATTTTATTTGATAAAAGGAGCTTCTCGTTCCCTTGTGTCTTCTGATGGCAAAATGAAATAGGAAGGATCTTGAAGCATGTGCACATGTACTTACACACTCACCCATCTTTAAAAACACACATACATGCACGGTTTAGC
This sequence comes from Myxocyprinus asiaticus, assembly GCF_019703515.2. Lineage (NCBI taxonomy): Eukaryota > Metazoa > Chordata > Actinopteri > Cypriniformes > Catostomidae > Myxocyprinus > Myxocyprinus asiaticus. Next base: position 47,911,523 of record NC_059355.1, read on the forward strand.
CAGCAGTTGTGTTTTTGAGAACTCAGAACAGAATATAAAACAGGCCTGAACTTGTCGTAGAGTTACGCGGGGGACTACGAGCCAAGCAGCCAACAGGTTTCTCAAGAACATATCTCTCTTTTTGTGTTTCACGCTCTGCACCGGCTTGCTACCCCCTCCTCTCTTTTTGTCTTTTCAACTTCCCTGTTTGCCCTAAGACTCAAACTGGTTTATTTATCATCTTCGATAATTAGCAACTTGTTTCCAGTCGTGCGAAGATTGCAGTTTATTTTCCTTTTTCCCTCCCTCTCACCCAGTTGAAAAAGTGGCAAAACCAGCTTCGTTTGTCTTGCTCAATCAAGGTTTGTTCCCCCACAATGTCTTGCTCTCACCCTTCCTCCTCGGGTTTTCTTTTTCTCTCTTTTTTTAAATATTTTTTTTTTACTTTCTAGTTCTTCTCCTAAATGAGGTAGGTCTACCTGAAGGCAGAGAACTTTAATGACTCCAGGTGTGAAGAAGTATCTCCAGTTTTGTGTTATACTCTCATTAGATTAAACAACATCAGGACAGGAATTTGTCGAAGGCCCGAAACATACTCTATATGCAAGAATGCAAATGCTTCTAGCTGCACAAGCTCCATTTAATGTTTTGTATTCAGAAATGTCTCTGAATGCAATATGTAATGTAATGCAATGCAGGTATGAATTGCATTGATTTTTTTTTTTTACATTTTTTTTTTTTTTATAAATAAATAAATTATACTTGAATATTCTGTTGTTCATTATTTTGTTTTAAAAATCGGAACAATGAAAAATCAGCTAAATTTCTTGTGTTTTTGCTCATGGGTGTAAAATTAGCATAAAAATTAAATTTTAAACAGAATTGTAAAAAAATAAAAATAAATAGCAAACGTCTCAATTTCTCTCATTTTGCGCATGGATATAAAATGAGTATACAGCTTTGTTAAATGCAAATGCTTCAAGTTATGCAAGCTTGTTGCATTCTCAGTGTTTGTCCTTTGGCCAGTATAGTGGGCGGTCTGTGCACGTTGCATTTGTTTTGTTTTTTTTAAATTGGAAAAAAAATATATTATGCTTTGAAATCTCGTTTTTTTTTTAATTATTATTTAAAAAGAAATAAGCAAAAACTAGAAAATGGCTTGGTTTTTTTCTGTCAAATATTTGAAATCTGCTGCACTTTATACTCTGGGAGAGCAGAGTTATAAAAACTCATTATTTCCTTGTCCATTGTGAATATTCACTGTAGCTTTGTATGAAGCGCACAGAGGTCACTGCCAGACCAAGCAACGTCCTATTGGTCAATGATGTAAACTCCAGTGTCAAAGTTAACCAAATTGTAACTTAATTGGAAATTCACTGAGGGAAATTCTTCGCCACTGGAAGTCCCATCAGGCTTATTCCAAGCGAGTGTATTTCGCCAACAGAGTTTTGCCGTGCAAAGGTAAATGTGACCACGCTTTAATTATTGTTTTTAATTTTCGAAACCAAAAACTAATGAACGAATCGTGCATGGCCCGTGGGCGTTACCGTAAACTGTCTTCTATGGATGGTTTTCTCTTTCAGGTAAACTTCTGTCATAGAGCAGCAGTTAAAAGACAATATAACCAGTTAGGGTTAGTTCAAGCATAGCTAGCAACCTGAATAATACCATGTCCATTTTATTGGCACAGTTGATTGAAGTCAGCTCTATCACCCCCTCAGTACTGAGGTTGTTACCACCACAGACTATGCTCTTGCAATGCATTGGCCAAACATTTGCGTACAGTTGCAGTACACAACCAGTGTAAGACCAACAGAAAATCAATTTATCTTTGCTATACTGTCTGAGCTGACTAAACATTCAGTGAGAGGATAGTGTTTTGAAAGTGAGTCGCTACTTGATTGCAAAATTATCAAATCTGGTTGGTACGAGCAACATGTCTCTCTTTCAGATGTGTCTTGGTAACGGCAGATGGATGGCCTAGTTTGGCTGGATTGGGAGGGACCAGGTGTTTGGCATTGTTTCCCTCTTACTCTGTCTACTCTCCTTTCCTCTCCTGAGAGAAACGGACATGACAAAACTGCTGGTTTGAATTAGCCAGCCCAGCCTAGAGATGTAAACCAGACTTGGAGAAGGCATGGCACGCGGACAGGAAGAGTCCTGAACACAGCCCAGTGTTGGTGGAGAAAAGTGGAAACCTTCCCTTTACAGAACACAATGCTAAACCTCAATATCTGCCCAACTGTCCCCTGAGGATTGCTATTGTTGTCTCGTGTGAATGTCAAATTCATTCTGAGGTTCAATTTAATTTAGGGTGCTGCCTTAGAAGGTAGCTGCTTATATAGACAGCGAGGCAGCTCACTAGATTTGGGAACAGAGCCTGAGTTTTCAGCTTTGTCTGAAGTTACTTCATCCAGGCGTTACCCTCCCCTCGCTGACTATGTAGTTGGAAGGACACTCCACTGCTCTGTACTACAGACATTGGGACTGGCTGATAAACAAATACCGGAATAATGACATTGTTGATGGGGCATTGTTGGCATTTTCTGCAAGTTTATGCTTGTGTCTAGTATATTAATATCTAAGGCATGTTGCGCACTATTTTTTTGAGGGATTCCCTTGACCAAATCTTCAAACGTCATGGCCATATGATGTTCTTGATTCCATTTTTATTTCTGCCGCATGTTTGATGGATAATGTAATGCAGATTTGGTGGTTAAAACTTATTAATAAACCTATTTTGTCAGACTTTGACATTAAGGAATGACTGTCGTGATTTGAAAGTTTTGCAATTATTTTTGCAACATAACCAGCTTGTTATGTCGTTTACACTTTTGCTCTACCAGCTGACCGGTGAGCTGCCAGGAAAGCGCGTGTTGGCCTTATGGAGTGCCTGCTTTTTCCTGCAACTGTAAACACCTTCTCCATTTACATGCAGTCATCTGAGGGTTCATTGGCAGGGCCCAAGCTCTGCCACTGAAGAAGCCCACTCACGAGGAGGATGACGTCAACACTCATAATACCACCACTGACGTGAGGCCTTGGGAACGCCGACTGCTTTGGCCCTGTTAACACCGTCTGGATGAGGCCTGAAAAGGCCGCAGTGTAATGTGAATTGCAGAGCCACCACTTTTTTAATTCCACCAACATTGGAAATAAGTGTTACACCGACACTGCATTGAGTTATTATGCTTGTTTTATAGGGGCTGGATTTAAATTAATTTTAATTTTGTTGGCATACAAAACTGTCATACCTCAAGCAGGGAAATCCTCCAAGAGCATTAAGGCCAAAGTATACTTCGGTTTTCCGCATGCTGCACCTGGTATTTCTAGACATGTGGAAAGTCCGCGTCAGTGCGCATTTACTGCGAATGCATCTGCTGTCGAATGCACTAATGAATGCAAAGCAGTCGTAGTGTGCATATGTCGAGCGCGTTCATATGGGCTCACTTTCAAAAAAGTATATTTGGAAGGCCGGGCACTCGATTGTGTGCGAGGTGGAACGACAGGTGGAAAAACAAAGTGTACTCTAGCCTCAAGTATTCTTTTGTTTTTGTTGTTGATTGGAGTTGAGGTGAACTTAAGTTTTCTAGACTCTCTTCATCTCCTCGGCCATTTACATTCTAAATTTACATTTATGCATTTGGCATTTATGTATTTTGTCTGAAGCGACTTAGAGTGCATTCAAGGTATACATTTTATCAGTTTATGTTTCCTGGGAATGGAACCCATGATTTTGTTGTTGCTAGCACTATGCTTTACCAGTTGAGCTACAGGAACCCTGTACACCTCACTGACAACTGTACGTGTCGTGCACAAAATTACAAGCCAACTTCAATTTATGAGATTTCCTACAACTATTGACGCAGTCCTACTGAGCCAAAACAGTCTTCCTTAATCTCCCCTTCTCAGCATCTTGGCTTTGCTCAGTGATTTACTACCCAGTTGAATGGCAGAAATGCCGTCTGTCTGGTTTCATAGCTGTTCAAGATAATTTCCACCTCTGAGAGATTTTTTTCCAACTGTGTTTCAACATTCAACTTGCAGCATGCCCTGCACCTTCAGGATAGAGTAGAGCCAAGCGTCATTCACTGCCCTGAAAAGAGATGGTGTGGGTTCATCCTACTTGATAGTGCCCTCCTTAGGTGTCAATTCTGCTCAGCAGTATGTTTATCGTGGATAATAGTTTAAGCAGAGTATAAAAAGCATTTGAAGGGCATGCGAGTTTGTCAGATAAGTTGACTCTGATGTGGCCACAAGGAAAGGTCTCCAAGCTTTGGCATGTTGTCTGTTTTCATGGAGGTTTGATTCGTCCCCCATTGAGCTCTTGAAATTAATCAAAAGCAGAGGAAGAGAAACCACAGGCATTATTGTTCTCGTCTTTGTTCTAAAGGAAATGTAATATTGAACCGACTTCACTTTAATCCCTTACAGCCTCTTTCAGCTTTCGTAGGTAAATCTTCTGAAACTGTAAGCACTGTCTTTCTGTGGCGCTTTGAAAATTTATCTTTGTTTTGAGCGACCCGCATAAAACCCACCCCAACAATGTGACTCAACCAGTGCCGTAAGTTGGGGGCGAGACTATCTCTTTGTTTGACCAACGGCAGACGGAAGGCTTATTCAGAAAGCTGGGAGAACGACTCGATCGCGTCTTTCACAGTGTGTTATGGGAGTGGCAGTTCGTTGTGGAGCTTGTTTGCTGTGACTCTCTGATTGGTGGATCTTGCTCTTCAGGATTCACGGATATTGTAGTCCTTCACCAGGAATTCCGCTATTAAAAATGAAGTTGAAATTACACGGACTGATGGCTTCAACAAAACATGGCTTCAGCATCGAATAACAACCTCAGAGCTCACGGTAGGTCTGTCTTTAAAGGTTTTTATGTTATTGTTAAAAATAAATTAGTCTATGGAGAAACACAATCGATTTTTATTTCCGGAACCAGACTGTTATGCTTCATAGTATCATACCAGCAACCTTCCGGTTACCACTCCCTAGATTTAACCACTACACCACATTGCCCTTAGAGGGGGTCCTGAGTAGACATGTGCTCCTGAACTGGAGAACCATGGATATTCATGCACAGTGAGCACACGTGTCTCCCACTTGCGGACGTGGTCTAAGAGCAAAGGTTGAGAAGAAACTTGAAGAGGGAATGAGAGTTGGAGATATTGGACACAAGGGGGTCCGTGTTATTCTTTGCCACTTGCAGGACAGTCCGCGACAGGTGTGGGTGTCCGTTGGGGAGGACAGAGTGAGCTTCAGCTGCCAGTTGTTGGCAGAAACAGCAAAGCCCTTTGTCTTTCTGTCTCTTTCTCTTGTCATTCTCTCCCCCTCTCACTCTCTCAATGCGTGCTCCAGGCTGTTGCCCTCATCAAAGCAGGTTGTGTGGGGCAGATGTCACAGGCACAGTGGAATGCAAGGAATGCGGAGGCAGAGAGAGAGAGAGGGTGTGACTGGGAAAGGGTGCTGTGCAGACACAAAACTCAACTCTGTTTAGTCGTCTCTACTCTGACTCAAAATTGCAAACACATTTGTAATGGTGCTGATCATAAAGTAGGTGAATTTTATGAAGAAATGGCTGGGAAATAATTAGGGCTGCAACAAAAATTGTAAAAACAAAAACTTTTATTTCCCTTGATATTTTAATTGTGATTAATGTTGATTCATTATGTGGGGGCCTATGCATGTCATGTTCCTTATATAGATAACACAGCAAAACTGTGCTTAAAAGGCAGACTTTACATTGACCCTCTTGGCAGCATGTAAAACAAACTGTTATTCCAGTACTGAATAAATTATACAGGGAAAGCGATCAACGGACATGATTGTACTCAAAAGCATGCTGTAAAAATGCTATAATGGACATTTGTCCCAACTAGTTAAGTGTGGCAGCTGTAATTGTAATCTCCATTATTAATTAGATTGATTTATGCTCTAGTAAAACTCCCAGAGCAATAGAAAATATATATATATATATTTTGCATAAAAGAAAATGAAACCTACAGTACTTTATGGACCATTAAAATGATTCACATTTTCAAAATTCTTCTCACATTTTTCTTTGATAAAGAGGAAACTCTTCTAGTAATTGAAGATTCGCCTACTTTTAAACACTATAAAGCAAACAGAAGTGTGTGTGTGTGTGTATGTGTGTGTATATATATATATATATATATATATATATATATATATATATATATATAGTTTTGCTCAAAAGTTTGCATACCCTTGGAGAATCGGTAATATATGTACCATTTTTAAAGAAAACATGAGTGAACAGGCAAAACACATTTCTTTAATTTCTTATGGGATTCATATTCAACTGTAGGTTATAACAGAATGGCACAATCATAAAACAAAACATGGCAACAAAGAAAAAAATGAAATGACCCCTGTACAAAAGTCTGCATACCCTTAGTTCTTAATACTGTGTATTGCCCCCTTTAGCATCAATGACAGTGTGCAGTCTTTTGTAATAGTTGTCTATGAGGCCCCAAATTCTTGCAGGTGGTACAGCTGCCCATTCGTCTTGGCAAAATGCCTCCAGGTCATGCAAAGTCTTTGGTCGTCTTGCATGAACCGCACGTTTGAGATCTCCCCAGAGTGGCTCGATGATATTAAGGTCAGGAGACTGTGATGCCACTCCAGAACCATCACCTTTTTCTGCTGTAACCACTGGAGGGTCAACTTGGCCTTGTGCTTAGGGTCATTGTCGTGTTGGAAAGTCCAAGAGCGTCCCATGCGCAGCTTTCATGCAGAAGAATGCAAATTGTCTGCCAGTATTTTCTGATAACATGCTGCATTCATCTTGCCATCAATTTTCACAAGATTCCCCATGCCTTTAGAGCTCACACCCCCCCAAAACATCAGTGAGCCACCACCATGCTTCACAGTGGGGATGGTATTCTTTTCACTATAGGCCTTGTTGACCCCTCTCCAAACATAGCGCTTATGGTTGTGACCATAAAGCTCTATTTTGGTCTCGTCTCTCCAAATTACAATGTGCCAGAAGCTGTGAGGCGTGTCGATGTGTTGTCGGGCATATTGTAACCGGGCTTTTTTGTGGCATTGGCACAGTAAAGGCTTCTTTCTGGCAGCTCGACCATGCAGCTCATTTTTGTTCAAGTATCGTCGTATTGTGCTCCTTGAAACAACCACACTGTCTTTTTCCAGAGCAGCCTGTATTTCTCCTGAGGTTACCTGTGGGTTTTTCTTTGTATTCTTCAATTCTCAAAACAATTCTTCTGGCTGTTGTGGCTGAAATCTTTCTTGGTCTACCTGACCTTGGCTTGGTATCAAGAGATGCCCGAATTTTCCACTTCTTAATAAGTGATTGAACAGTACTGACTGGCATTTCCAAGGTTTTGGATATCTTTTTATATCCTTTTCCATCTTTATAAAGTTCCATTACCTTGTTACGCAAGTCCTTTAACAGTTCTTTTCTGCTCCCCATGGCTCAGTATCTAGCCTGCTCAGTGCATCCACCTGAGCGCTAACAAACTCATTGACTATTTATACACAGACACTAATTGCAATTTAAAAAGCCACAGGTGTGGGAAATTAACCTTTAATTGCCATTTGAACCTGTGTGTGTCACTTTGTGTGTCTGTAACAAGGCCAAACATTCAAGGGTGTTTAAATTTTTGATCAGGGCCATTTGGGTGATTTCTGTTATCATTATGATTTAAAAAGGAGCCAAACGACTATGTGATGATACATAAATGGCTCCATATTATCACTGTCCTCAAATAAAAGACAGGTTTTGTTTTGCATGATCAGTCATATTTTCAAAATCAGTGCCAAAATTTCACAATTTCTGCCAGGGTATGCAAAATTGAGCACAACTGTGTGTGTGTATGATATATAGATATATATATAAACTTTTTTTATTTCTTTTTTGGAGCAGGTGTCTTTGTGTTAAAATCTGGTTTTATTGTTGAACAAAGACTGACCTGCTTGTATAACCTTCAGAAAGAGAGCAAGAGAAGCGGACATGCTCTTAGTCATTTGACTAACATTTGCTCATGTAACATGTCTCCTCTACTGCCATCTAACGGTACATCACAATAGAGTCACTAATGTGGTATTACAGACTACACATACTGTATTTAGACCACAGGAGCCACCAGTCAATGTGCAATATATCACAAGAGATTAGAAGAATAACAGACAAATGGACCTAAAACTAATTTCCAATTGCTTAGGCCTAAATATTTTGGACCATTTGAAAATATGCATTGGAATAAATATTTGTTCACCACTGAAACTAATTATGTGTAGAATCTGTGAAGCATAGGCTATTATGTAATTTTGCAGCATTTGTATATGTATTGCAACAAGACTTATCCTTATTAAAGGTTTTACAGTAACACTTTACAATAAGGTTCCATATGTTAACATTAGTGCAATAGGTATTATGAACTAACAATGAACAATATATCTTTTACAGCATGTATTAATCTGTTAATGTTAGTTATTAAAAATACAATCGTTCTTGTTAGTTCATAGCGTATTAACTAATGTTAACATATAACTTTTGACTTTAAAAATGTATTATGTTGAAATTAACTTAAACCAAGATTAATAAAGTCTGTAAAATTGTTCATTGTTAGTTCATGTTAATTAATGTTAAACCTTATTGTAAAGTCTTACCAGTTTTACTGATATAATATTACTTAAAAATACAAACTTTATGGCAGAGTAGTTGTTTTAAAAATGGTTCAATTGTAAATGTTACTTCACAGTGTTTGCGAGAAAATCTAACAAAGATGTTGACAACTGTACATCAGTAGTTTTCTTTTTGTGGTAACCCATCTCGTCATGTCTGTAGGTGTTGTTTAGAGTTGCGTGCACATTTGAACTTATTGCTCTCTTTTGTTGCCACCTTTTGTTCATTATAATTTATAGAAAAGTTTTAAACGCATCCTTTCTGTTTTCTTCTCAGGTCGAAATGAGCTTATTGCTAGATACATCAAACTGAGGACAGGCAAAACCCGCACAAGAAAACAGGTATTTGATTTGACGTCTGTGTAACTTGCACTTTATTTATTATTTTATTTATTCCGGAAGTAAAAATCAATTGTTTCGCCATAGACTAAATGCTAATTACACAAAATGTTTTGTTTGCATAATAATTATGGGGTTTAGTAAATTTAAATGTTTGATATGGACAATTAATAAAATTAAAATAGTGATATGTCCTAGTGTGATTTAATTAAATAAATACAGTCTGCATGTGCTGCGTGCTTTACATGTGAATGTCTGAAGCCACTTATGCACTGAAAACACAAACTGATCAAAGCAACACATTTATTGATCACCACGCGCTGTGCTTGTTGTAGTAGATGACAGAAGAAAGCACACATTTACTGTAAAGCACGCAGTGCCTACAGACTATACTGTATATTTCTATAATTAAATCGTAGCATTTTGCATTTTAATAATCACATTTGGCCATATAACCAACCTCTTAACCGGAAGTGTGAAACTACTGTCAAAAACACAGAACAGAAAATCTTTCACGTCAAAATAAAAGCCTGATGGGAGAATTGAAGAAATCACGACAGAACTATTTAACTAATGCATAGTACAATCATTGTAGTATTTAGTGTAATAATAATAATAATAATTTAAGCAATGTCTCGCAAGCAAGAGTGCTGTTGTACTGAATACAAGTTTTTTTTTTATTTATTTTTTTTTATTTGGAATGCCCAATTCCCAATGTGCTTTTAAGTCCTCGTGGTCGCGTAGTGATTCGCCTCAATCCAGGTGGCGGAGGATGAATCCCAGCTGCCTCCGCGTCTGAGACCGTCAATCCGTGCATCTTATCACGTGGCTTGCTGAGCACGTTGCCACGGTGACATTGCGCGTGTGGAGGCTTCACGCCATCCACCGAGGCAACCACGCTCAACTCACCACACGCCCCACCGAGAGCGAACCACATTATAGCGACCACGAGGAGGTTACCCCATGTGACTCTACCCTTCCTAGCAACCGGGCCAATTTGGTTGCTTAGGAGACCTGGCTGGAGTCACTCAGCACGCCCTGGGATTCAAACTAGCGAGCTAGCGAACTCCAGGGGTGGTAGCCAGCGTATTTTACCACTGAGCTACCCAGGCCCCTGAATATAAGTTTTTAATCAATGTTTTCATAATCTGTTGTGCAGCACTTTACTTGACAAAAATAAGGCTAATTTTGTGTTTTGGATTATGACGTGAAGATCTTTTCTGAAACACTTAATTTGATTAAAAAAAATGCAGTGGTATTTTGACATATAATTTCAAATTTGATTTAAAGTTTTATGAATTCATTTGATTAGACACTATTTGATAATAAAATTGATTTTGATAATGAAATTGACTTTAAAATGGGGAATGGAAACAATTTGGGGGGAAAATGGAATTTAGATAAAACAATTAATGTAACAGATTTCATAGGGTGCTACTTAAAAAATGTTGAAGCAATGTTCACTTAATTGGGAAAATCTTCACGGAAACATGCAATTGTTTTAATGTATTATTTACATTGATACATTTAACTTTGTTAAATAGGCTAAAGGAGTGTTTTGTTTTGTTTTTTACCTTTTTTTAATGGTATCGAAATTGTTATTCTGTGAATCATGAAATTTTACTAGTATGGTACGACCACTGAAATTCTGGTATCGTGAAAGCCCCTAGTTACGACACACTTGACAACATTTGCGAATTGCATTATTAGTCAAACCTGGCACAATGCGTCTTGACGTGTTTTGAATAAACGCAAATGATTACAGATTTTCAGTGAATATTCCTCTTTTTGGTCTATTTCAAGTGAACTAATCCTTTAATTGGTTAATGAAGCATTTTGCCTTTTAATAGCATAAATGACCAATGCATTCTTACGTAAATTTTCCCATTTAAAGAATCGTTTTTACTGATTTACACACATTTGTTCCCATAGTGTTATGTGACTGTGGTTGTGTTTGTGTGTTTGTGTGTGTGCTTTTGTTGATACTCTCAAAATTCTTCAGGTATCTAGTCACATACAGGTGTTAGCACGGAAGAAAGTTCGAGAGTATCAAGCAGGTATAAAGGTAGGTTGAAAACACAACAGGGTTCTTCCTCTTTGGTTACATCTTCTTTCTCTTCTCTCTTCCTCTTTTTCTTTCCCTCGTCTTTCGCTTTTCTGTTCTGCAGGTTTCTAGCCATTTGCAGGTTCTTGCCCGGAGAAAATCTCGCGAGATACAGTCAAAGCTGAAGGTATGCGCTTTCCTGCGGGGTGGGGCTGGGTCTTAATAGCATCAGCCTTTTAAATTCGAGTTATCTTTTGGCTGAGAAAAATAGTCTTATTTTTAAATGAGCACTTATATCAGGTAAAGTGCTAAGGCAATCCAGACTTGTTTTGTGTAGTGCAGTGCTTGGCTTTTTGCGCTACTGTTTGTTATAAAGGCTATAAGTGCATGATTGGCCGTTCTGTAGAGCTGAGCTCTTTGCCTGTTGGCTTTCCTGATGCTCACTATTTCTTCAGTCTTCTTTTCTTTCAACCAGACTTGTCTGTCACCACTGTTCAGTTCTCTTCTTTAAATGCCGGATGACACAATCATGTGAATTAGTGGCTGACCGAAATGCCAATATATGGGTGTTCCTTCAATTTGTTCAATTTTATCACTGTGGAAATTAAAAAATCAAGTCTCGTTAAAGCATTTTTCACACTTTTTTAAATATGTCTTTGATGTCTTTAATTTTCATCACATCTCAAATTCTGTATTTTTTAAAGGTGCAATATGTAACATTTTTCATGTAATATTCGCCTTTTTTTCACCAATGTGTGTACGGCTTGTAACGCAACTTAAAAAATGAGCCCTTCCCAGACTTCCTAGGTTGCCTATTAAAGCCTGTTGACTGATTTTCATGCGAAGGGAGCGGGTCACTTTTGCCGGGAAAATCCAAAGGATGTGACGTTTATGCGCGCTCCCGAGAGCCTTGCCTCAGACAGTAGCTTCTCTTCCGCTATTCAACGGCGACAACAGACAGTCTGCAACACTAGGTAACGTTATCTTAGAGATGGAATCCAGCAAAAGTCCAGCTCCCAGCACAACACTGACTCCTAAACAAACTCCGAGTAAGCCAAAAAAAAAAAACATTTATCTACTGAATCCTGTCTGGCTAAACGGGAACGTGATCGTGGTCGAGCGAAAACTAGAGTGAACATCGGCAGGGCATTTGATTCCTGGAGGGACCTTCGTTCGGTTTTGGGGATCAAAAACAACCCTGAATTGGCGTTCTTCTTATTGGACAGGTAAACTTACATAACTGCAAAACATGTAAAATATAGTGCCATAAGGATTGATCTGTGTCATTTTAGCTAACTTGATCTTGCCTGCTAACGCTGACGAATTGCAAGCTACCTTGCTTCATACTTTCAAATAATTTCAACGATCTTTTCTTTATACTAAAATCAGGTATGCTAATTCACAGTAACTGACATAATGTTAATCTGTAATTATTCAGCAAGGTAAACTACAATAACACATGAAATGTGATAATGCAGAAAGACTCATTCATTCTGTATAACCACGTAACTTGGTTATACAGAAAATATATACAATCTATAATTATAAAACAATAGCGCATCGATATAGTATCAAAATAACAGTTGTGATTGAATCACATCAGTACTGAATTGTCAGCATATTTATAATGTACAGTCTATTTTATAAACAGCTACTGTCATCATCCACCAAATTTAGCTAACAGCTATTGATAAAGCTGGCTAACTAGCTAATGCCGACATAGGCTATCGTATAAATGCAGTCAGTGTATCATGCAAAGAAAAGTGATCGCGATACTGTAGTTTTGAAGTATAGTCAGACCTATATCCACACTTTGTTTTAGCCCTGTTCCAGCACTGGAGAGTCAAATATAATATACAGCCTCAAAGTTTGTAGTAAAACAATCATAACTGTGTAATTTTAATTACGCTACCTCATCTGTCAGCATGATGTCGGTGAATCATGTTCAGCCTCTTTGTACGTTACATCATTGTTTTGGTCGATGTGTGTGCACGAGCGTGAGCAGCAGGTAGCTGGCTGCAGTTCACTTACCGGCCACAGGTGTCATTAATAATAAGGGTTTCTGAATCTTACATACTGCACCTTTAATAAACTTCTATGGTGGAAATGACGCAGATGGAAATGACACTGACATGTTTTTGAAATAAAATGACAGACTCCTTTGCCTTGTTTAGGCTAATTCCATAGCTAACATTTGATGTATCCTAAATACACACATTGAGATAATATTTTCACACATTTTGCATTATTTGGCAGAATTAAAGCTTGATTGGAAATGACACCCAGTAAAAATATTCTGCTCTCAAGTGATATTTCCCATGATTTTTCTTTATTTTCTTCAAACATCACTTGTCTCATATTTCATCTCAAGCATGCTCTTCACTGACACTTTTGTCTACTTGGTTAACAAGTACACTGACTTCTGAAAAAACTTTTATCAGGGTCAAAATTGTTTGATTTCTAATTGATAGAAATCATTTTCACTCAACAGATATTGAAATGTTTATTCACTTTTTGCTTGGATTATAACAGTTTTAAACATGTACTAATTTGTATTTTATAATGAATTTTCCTAGTTCAATATTAAAAGTCTGGGTCAGTGACAAGGATAAAACAGTGAAATCTATACATAAAAGGCATTTGAAAAGTACCAACAATAAATGATGAAGGCCTGTTAAAAAGTTTCCAAGTCAGTTGTAATGTGCCCTTCATTTAACAAAAAGAAACAAGTTCAAATCTGTTAAGCCCCATTCACACATGCAGTGTATTTATTGCTTGACGTCGCAGGTCTCTGTATTATAAAGTCGCAAGTGGGCGTTCCTACTGCTTACTCTAGTGTTATTAGTGGACTGCATGTCTGTCCTTATCTTTATTAAATCCTATCACAGATGAGACATATTGCTGGTACAACTAAGATTTCATTCTAATTTGACAAGGAATTAGTTTTCTTGTTGCTACAAATTAACATTCTGCAGTGGAGAGTGTTATATAAAATTCAGCAGTGCTCAGTGCATTAAATCATTAACCAGATGAACGATCTATCAATGTCGAAATCTATGACTCAAAAGTCTATGACTTCACGCATCATTTTTATTAACTCTATATATCAGGGGTCTTAGACCACCGGCCCACAGGCTAAATACGGCCTGCCAGAAAGTTTCATACGGCCAGCATTAATGTTAATAGTTTATCCGTCGATGTGACGGGCGTTCAGGTGACAGCTGCTCCGTTTCTATTTTTGATGTGCTGTACAGCTACTCAAGTCACTTATTTTGCCTGTCCAACTGAACTAAAATGATTTAATTTTCAAATATGTTATGTCCTTATAGGCCTATATTTAAATAATGTCTCCCCATTACATCAAATCAGCTCGTGATGTTTCTCGACTCTCGTCTCTAAATGGGACTGCTACTTCCAATGGGTCTGCCGTTCTCATGAAATACAATATCAGGTGTCATTACTCCACTAAACGGTAGCTGTGAGGGAGAGATAAGTCACTCAACTCCGAAAACATCTGTCCACCACCATGCATCAATAACTGGCTATAACTGCACCAATAACCAAAACAATTCACTGGCGTGCTCCACCTCTGCATCAGTCCACAGCACCACGTCAGAATTAATATTTCGTTGTGAAATTTAGGGTGACCAAACGTACTCTTTTTCACAGACATGTCTTCTTTTTCGGACATGAAAAAAGCCTCTGGAGACACGGAGGCAACTGAGATTCGTCCTCGGCCACCCGGATTGAGGCTAGTCACTACGCCACCACAAGGACTTAGAGTGCATTGGGAATTGGGCATTCCAAATTGGGGAGAAAAAATAAAATAAAATTATGCGTTGGACAGTTCTTAACCTAATTCCAGTGATTTCAGCTGATCTCCTTAGTTGTTTTCTTTGCTTGATGCAGGCCAATACTTTGCCCCTTCTGAAACACAGTAACATCTTTTTCACAACCACGAGATCCTTCTTCCGACATGGTTGTTTAAGAAATGAGGCTACACACTGCATCAGTTAGGGTTAAAAGAATTGTTGCAAGCTGAAACATATTAATCACTGGAATAATGATCCAGTCATAGGCTCTTAAGTATCTGCTTTAAGTCCAAACGGCAAATTCTTTTTGGCCAGGCAGTGTGTGTGTGTGTGTGTGTGTGTGTGTGTGTGTGTATGTATATATATATATATATATATATATATATATATATATATATATATATATATACACAGACACACACACAGTACTGTGCAAAAGTTTTATGCACTTGTGAATAATGTTGCATAGTGAGGATGTCTTCAAAAATAATGACATTAATAGTTTTCATTGATCACTTAATGTCATACAAAGTCCAGTAAACATAAAAAGCTAAATCATTAATCAGTGTGACCACCTCTGCCTTTAAAACAGCACCAATTCTCCAAGGTACACCTGGACACAGTTTTCTTGGTTGTTGGCAGATAGAATGTTTCAAGCTTCTTGGAGAATTCACCACAGTTCTTCTATCTATTTAATCTGTCTCAATTGCTTCTGTCTCTTTATGTAACCCCAGACTGACTCGATGTTCAGCGGGGGGCTTTGTGGGGACCATGACATCTGGAGTGTGTGTGTGTGTGTGTGTGTGTGTATGTATATATATATATATATATATATATATATATATATATATATATATATATATATATACACACACACACACACACACACACACACACACACACACACACACACACACACACACACACACCGATCAGCCACAACATTAAAACCACCTGCCTAATATTGTGTAGGTCCTCCTCGTGCCGCTAAAACAGCGCCAACCCGCATCTCAGAATAGCATTCTGAGATGATATTCTTCTCACCACAGTTGTACGGAGTGGTTATCTGAGTTACCGTAGACTTTGTCAGTTCAAAGCAGTCTGGCCATTCTCCGTTGACCTCTCTCATCAACAAGGTGTTTCAGTCCACAGAACTGCCGCTCACTGGATGTTTTTTGTTTTTGGCAGCATTCTGATTGGTGCCAGACGGGCTGGTTTGAGTATTTCTGTAACTGCTGATCTCCTGGGATTTTCACACACAACAGTCTCTAGAATTTACTCAGAATGCTGCCAAAAACAAAAAACATCCAGTGAGCGGCAGTTCTGTGGTCAGAAACGCCTTGTTGATGAGAGAGGTCAACAGAGAATGGCCAGACTGGTTTGAATTGACAAAGTCTACGGTAACTCAGATAACCGCTCTGTACAATTGTGGTGAGAAGAATGTGTTTACGGCACGAGGGGGACTTGTATAATATTAGGCAGGTGGTTTTAATGTTGTGGCTGATCGGTGTGTGTGTGTGTGTGTGTGTGTGTGTACACACACACACACACACACACACTGGCAACCAAAAGTTTGGAATAATGTACATATTGGTACTTTTATTCACCAAAATGCCATTCAACTGATTACAAATAGTCAGGACATTAATAACGTGAAAAATTACTATTACAATTTGGAAAAAAAAAAACTACTTCAAAGAGTTCTCATCAAAATATCCCCCACATGCGGCAATAACAGCTTTGCTTAGCTGTCATTTTGTCCAGATACCACACTTCCTGTAGCACTTGCCATAGATGTGGCTGTCTTGTTGGGCACTTCTCACGCACCTTACAGTCTAGCTGATCCCACAAAAGCTCAATGGGGTTAAGATCCATAACACTCTTTTCCAATTATCTGTTGTCCAATGTCTGTGTTTCTTTGCCCACTCTAACCTTTTCTTTTTGTTTTTCTGTTTCAAAAGTGGCTTTTTCTTTGCAATTCTTCCCATAAGGCCTGCACCCCTGAGTCTTCTCTTTACTGTTGTACATGAAACTGGTGTTGAGCGGGTAGAATTCAATGAAGCTGTCAGCTGAGGACATGTGAGGCGTCTATTTCTCAAACTAGAGACTCTGATGTACTTATCCTCTTGTTTAGTTGTACATCTGGTCTTCCACATCTCTTTCTGTCCTTGTTAGAGCCAGTTGTCCTTTGTCTTTGAAGACTGTAGTGTACACCTTTGTATGAAATCTTCAGTTTTGTGGCAATTTCAAGCATTGTATAGCCTTTATTCCTCAAAACAATGATTGAATGATGAGTTTCTAGAGAAAGCTGTTTCTTTTTTGCCATTTTTGACCTAATATTGACCTTAAGACATGCCAGTCTATTGCATACTGTGGCAACTCAAAACAAACACAAAGACAATGTTCAAAGACAATGCCGTCTAGATTTGATCAAAAATGACTTTTTTTAAATAGTGATGGTGCTGTTTTTTACATCAGTAATGTCCTGACTATACTTTGTGATCAGTTGATTGCCACTTATTCCAATATTTGACAATATTTTTATTTGGAATTTGGGAGAAATGTTGTCAGTACTTTATAGAATAAAAAACAACAATGTTCATTTTACTCACATACCTAAAAATTGTAAATCCAGAGAAACTGATAATTTTGCAATGGTTTCTTAATTTTTTCCATATGTATGAACTGTTCAACTGGCACTCGATCAAGAACACCACCTGGCTAGTGGCTCCCGGTTAATTTAGTATATGCTATAATATATAATATATATACATGGTTACAGACAAATCATATAGAACAGTGTAATCGCTCAAAGAATCTTCTACTGCAATCAACGCCATTGTCTCACAGGAGACAGATGACGTGAGCTCCACATAGTCTTCACTCCTATTGGCTGTCACTGCCAAAAGTCGCTTCTTGTTTGCATTAAGTTAAACTTTTCTCAACTTTTTGAAGTCGCTGGACATGCCCACATAGTTCCCAGAACTCACCAGCTCTCATTGAAAATTAGTGTGATCAGGTCGCTTTGTCATTGGAAGATGCTGCATCTGTGAATGGGCCTTTTGTTTTAATTAAAATCAACCACTTTGACAGAAAAGTGCCTAAAGTTGTTGAAACATCCATATGTATATAACAGTTTAATGATGGCAAGCAATATGTACTCAAAATTGTTGAATTCTACATTTTAAGAATAATTTCTCAAATTTCTGACTTTTCATTGATACATCTGTGTATAGATTTTGGAACTGATAAGAAGTAGAGATACCACAAGGACAATAATTATTTTAAAACAGTCAAATATAAGCCAGTTAAAAAGCCTGGACGATATATCAGTATATCACTACTGAGACTTTGTTTTTACCATTTTTTTAATTGTGTATAAAGTGATTTTAAATCTTTCTTGCGCAAATTTGGGAAACATATTGGATTATTTTAGTCAAACATACATTCTGGACATAATATTTAACATTTACAATAATGGCCAGCCAGCAATTTGTTTCTGAAAAGTAGGATGCCAGAGAAAAGCGTCATTAATATTCATGAAGAAAGACATACCTGATTGGATGAATAAGTGCTACCTGTTTGGTCTGAGAAACAATAACCCAACCCTAACCTACCCTAACTAACCATGTAACACTTTCCTCATAAATATAAACAATTCTTCCCTTGCCATCCTTCCTTTCAGAAATCCAGGTGAAATGTTCAACCTTGTTGCATTTTAAATGGTAGTGTATGGCGCCCCCTGCCAGTGTATACTTTGAGAACAAGACACTGCATAAAATGCACTCTAGAAAGTTCACATGGTTTTCTTAAGCCTGTTTGCCTATAACTCTACTTTTGGGTGAGGTACATGATTAAACACTGCAGAGTACTTGTTTATATGTCTAACTATGGCAATTTTCGCCCAACAGACTGTTAAAAGATAAAAAAAAAAACGTTTCCACACTTAAATACCACATTAAGTTCTGAAAGCAGTTCAAAAATATGCTTATATACAGTAATATCATAGAATTTTACAGACTAGAATTGACTGTGACTAATTCATATGTTTTACATACATGCAAAAAACATTTATGTCAGTTGTAAGATAGGTTTAATAATGCAGCTCACAATATTGCACTAATGGTCTCTCTTTCTTTTGATTTAGGCCATGAACTTGGTAAGTGTGGATTTGTATTATGCAAATTCTTGTTTACAGTTTATTTTCGCTTCGCTTTTCTTGGCTGTCCTGCACAGGTTCAGCTTTTTATCCAGCACTGCCATTATAAATCCCTCTTTTTCTTGCCCTGTGGTGTGCATAAATTGCTTATAATTCTTATGTCAATAATATGCCCGGGCGTTTTGGTCTCTGAAGTTTCCATGTTGCCCCTCTTTAGTTTTATAATGTATGTGGAGGCCAGCTAGATGTTACATACTCAGCCTCTGGAAAACTGGAATGTCATTTTAAACATTTGGTGAAATTCAGCTTTCATTTCTGGGGTGTTTTTCATGGGGGTAATGTCAAATTCTTTAAGAAGGAACTTGGCCATGTTTTCATTAAATGTCTGGCCTGGTTGGCTGGTGTACTTAAAGCTGAATTGGAAATGTATGGTGTTTTTGGATGAAGGCAAAATGTTTTTGTTAGAATGTCTGTCCTGTATTAGAGCTTTGTGATTATGGGTTTATGATTATTTAAACATATTTTATTAGTATAAAATTATAATTAAGGCTGTCGATTTAAAGTGTTAATTCACTGCAGTTAATTATATAAAAAATAATGTGTTAAATTGTGTGCAATTAATCATGTCCCCAGACCATAATAAGGAATATTCCTACTACCTGCTTGAAGTGCCACCTGTTTTCAGCAGGGGGCAGTAAGCAAAGCTCCAGCTGAAAAGGCAACATGCAGCTGTACAGACACTAGCGACAGGACAAGATGAGAATGCGTTCTTGCGTACAAACACAGCTGGATGGAGCACAATTTTGAATGTGTGCATCTCGAGATGTTTTTTTTTAAAGTTTCAAACGACGTTTAGTGTAACAGAAACCTAAAACTGCTGTTTATGATGCGACACAACCAAAGTGAGATGCTCAAAGGGTCTGTCTCATGCATGATGCATCCTTGAAAA
Source organism: Myxocyprinus asiaticus (assembly GCF_019703515.2). NCBI lineage: Eukaryota > Metazoa > Chordata > Actinopteri > Cypriniformes > Catostomidae > Myxocyprinus > Myxocyprinus asiaticus. The sequence continues at coordinate 47,931,475 of NC_059355.1, forward strand.
GCCCTTATTATGAATCTATTTTGGACAGATTGACGAATGCAATCATAAAAATGGATTGCTGTGGACTGTAGGCCATTGATAGGCTTCTGTTCAATAGTATAGAAATAAACAGTATATTGCCTTCTACACTCAAAAAATTATAATTTTAAGATTTACACATTTAATTACAAGATTTAATTTCATAACAAAATTCCATCAAATTTAATTGAGTAATCTTTAACAAAAAAATAAAATAAAAAATATTTTATTTTATTAATTAAACACAAATCAATCTGATGGATTTTATGAAATTTAAATGCGTAAATCTTAAAAATAGTCTTTTTATTTTTTTATGGAAAGCCACTTTGTGTTGTCTTATCAATGCTTTACTTGTCTGCCACAATAATGTAATGCACTCTAATTATCGGAATTATTTATAATTATTTGAATGTAACTGTCTAATTTTTTTAACATTTCTATTTTGAGTAATTAATTAAGGGCCTTTCTCAGCAAATATTTATATATGTGATTAATTGTAATTAATTTGATTAATTAATTGGCATATCATGTAATTTGATTACAACTGTAAATTGATTGACAGCCCTAATTATAACATACATGATTATATATATTTTCAACCTTTTGACAATATTCAATATACTACATTTGGATATTTATGTATTTACATTTGTTCTGAATTGTCTTTGATTTCCTTTCATCATTTCAGACAAACAGCTATTGTAGCCAAGTAGATTCCAAATGTTTATTCAAGAAGTAAAATACTAATCATTGATGATTTTTCTTTTTTTTTTTTTTTTTATCATTTCCATTTATATGCACTGACATTATACATAGTAATAAACAATAACATTTACATATACTGTATTGTTATTAAATGCCATATGGGACTAATGTTATCATGTTTGAGTGATAGTACAAATCGTTGAAGTGAACAGTTTGAACTGATTTACGGGAATTAATCAAATTTAACTCTTACACCATTTTTGCTTCTGAGGTTCAGATCAGAGATGTTTGCTATTAAATAATTGTTATCAGTTGGATTCCTTTGCTGCTTTAGCTTTTTCCTTTTTTCATGAAAATGGAATACCAGAGATGCGTACATGGCACATTTTCCAATTTTGTTTCAAGGTTGTTGTTTTTTTATTTTTATTTTTATATGAGACACTTCACATGCTTAACATCAAACTACATAATTACTGCTTATCAGAATGACTACATAATTCTCTGTGATCCACTGGATGCTCTCTGATTTCCTTTTTTAAAAGCATTTTCACTTCCTCTGCTTGGATCTTTTGCTTTATCATAACCAGTCTGCTGCTTTGCATTGTTAGAACAGTCTGCGCTCTGTCATTAACACTATTTGTTGCTTTGCTTTGTCTGTGTACTTTATGTGATTCTGGAATATTCTTCTCACCTGTGTCTCTCCTTAGGATCAAGCGTCCAAAGACAAGGCTCTCCAGAACATGGCGGCGCTCTCCTCGGCTCAGATCGTGTCTCCCCGTCTCATGAAGACTCCGCCTCTTCCACCTCTGCCGCAGTCCCCTTACCCCCCTAGTGCACGGGTGAGATTTCCACGCTGTCAGATCCTGATTATAGAAGTATTCCATCTCCAGTGCAACTTTGACAGCATCTGTGACATGCTGTCAATTACAACAGAAAAATAATTGGCACCTGTCCATCAGTTAAAAAAAACAAAAAACAAACGAGAAACAATTTACGATAACAAACAAACAGTATCGGGTACATTTCTTCTGAAATGTAATCTGGTACTGGTTAAAAATTACACAACTGAAATTGTAATCAGTCACATAATCTAATCTGATTACTTTTGGATTAGTTATTACATTTATTTTTATGAGATTCTAATTTTAAGTGTATTGAGTACCGATGTACACTTCTTACATTAGTAAACATGAAATCAAATCTTTTGCGTTACTATAACCTTTTTTTTTTTTCAAGACACCGTCTGCTCGAGCAGTGCTCCTGTTAATGTTTAATCTGTAGTTCTCTGTTGTGTTGTGAGGACTTTGATAGTGTTGTGCAATAAGATGTTATCATTATTTAGCCTGTTTATTTCTTCCATAATTGACAGGTATCCATTCGAAGGGTTGTGCTTTTCGTCCATATATTTTCAAAAAACGCATCAGATCTGATCTAGTAGACAAGACCCTAATCCAGCTAAATTAAACGGTTTAATAGAGACCGACAAGTTATTCAGAAGTATTTTTGCACATCCCTGCAATCAACATCAGGCTATAGATGCTGTCTATAGAGAGAAAGTTGTATTTAACGTGTAATATTCTCATAAGTACTGAACCAATTACCCAATGACCCCGTTTACAACTGGTATTAAGATGCGTCTCGGGTGATCCGCTCACATGTGGTCAGGAGAGACACTTCGTTGTATACACCTGGTTGCTTAAATGCATCTCCTGTGACCACTTGTGTTCGGATTTCGTGGGGAGGGTCTTTAATTTTTAATAACTGACGTGCTGTTTCTCCCAGATGCATCTAACATTTAATCTAGGAACAAATGCAACATTTAGAGCAGAATTCGCAGTTATTTTAGTGGAGTACTTGAGCTTCAAATGTGTGTGCTTGTCATCTGTGTCACTGCATGTTAATATCAAACACACTAAAGATGATCTGTGAAGTTCTGTTGCTTGTATGTGTATCCGCTTTTTCAAATTTTCTGGTCGGACGGTTATTTCCTTTTAAAGCTGCTCATAACCGATAAAGTTTAAACTCTTGTTGTAATGCAGCGGTTGATTGACAGGTGAGGGGTGGTGCTTCACTGCTGTTTGGGACACATCAGAATGGATTGGGGTTTACACCTCAAATGCAATGTGGTCACTTGCTTTTTGGCTACTTCGTTTGTGGTTTTTGTGATCCGATCACAAAGTTTTAGACCTCGTTTAGACATGGATTTAGCGCTGACTACATGTGATCAGATCACCTGAAATGCATCTTAATACCAGGTGTAAACGAGGTCATAGATGCCATTTAATTGGTTCATTCCCTCCTCTGTTTTTCAGTTCTGGCCGACCCCCATTCCAGGTCAACCTGGACCCTCTCAGGAGTGAGTAACTTTTGACTTTTAATTTTTTTTAAAGTGTGACAGGGTTACAGTCGTTTCTAACAAATCCTGAACACTTTTGCAGCATCAAGCCATTTGCACAAGCCCCTTACCCAAACCTGTCGGGACCTGTTCAGCCCCCTTTATCTTGTAAGTATCCTAGAGTAAATATCAGTTCGGAATGACATACTACTTTTATACAATGTATACTGCACACAGTATTTAGGCTTTTGCTCAACTTGAAAATGGAAATTCCATTCCAGTGTGATGACTGAACGGAAGTAATATCAACATCTCCTTTATGACTCGAGACATTTTATTTACAAAATTGGATTTAAAAAAATGCTAAATAAAAAATGCTAAATAAAAAAAAAATTACAGTAATAATGAAATAAATATTTATTTCCAATGTGGCCATCCCTCGCTGAATTAAACCAAAATTGTGAAGCAATGTGACAATAATTTAGTATGACAATACAAACATAATAAAATAGATGGCTGTACATACTATGCAATCTCTACTTCCCCTTTTCTTCTATTTCCTCGGCTGTCTCACTAGCGCCCCCTTGTGTTCGTCCTCATCCAGCATATGAGCCTCTGGCGCCTCCTCTCCCCCCGGCTGCCACCGCAGTGCCCGTGTGGCAGGATCGCACCATTGCCTCCTCCAAACTTCGTCTGCTGGAGTACTCCGCCTTCATGGAAGTCCCACAAGACCAGGACTCTGTGAGTACAGACTAGAGACCGACTGATTTGTGTTGTTTTTAATGGCCAACGGAAATGAGTACTGGAGAAGCGTCACCTGCAACTCAAAAGCTAAAAGCATCGTCAGTAACTTGGAATGGTTTTGAATTCATTAGATGTCACGTTGCTGACACCATACTGTTAATGATGTACCATCCAATCTACACTGCAAGCAAGCAACCTTGTGTGACAAAACTAGAACGGTCCTATTCGAATCATTGTAGATTGACTACAGCGCAAGTGAGCGACAATTTGGAGACATTACACACTATAGACATGGAAATTAATAATCGACAGTGGAGCACAACAGTCTGGTTCCGGGAGACAAAATTGCATTCATTTTTACCATAAGGGAAATTATTATTAATGATAACTTGTAAACCTTTAAAGGTTGTTTATCGATGATATGTGCTTCTGTTGAAGCCATCAGTCTGTGTTATTTCAACTTCATATATTTTCTTTTTAAATTGTGTTTAATAGCGGTGAAGAACTGCTAATTCCTGGTGTAGAACTACTGTACACTACCCATGATCCTGAGGGGGAAAACCCACCAATCAGAGAATCAAGGCCAACAAACCACACCAAAAGAGCTCTGCAGCTACCGCCAAGGCGATCTCCCTACACTCTCAAACTACTTATATATTTGTATAGATCTGAATATTTTGCAATATACTTCAAAGATATTGATTCTGTATTTATAATGAGCAACTTAAAATCAATAATTTTATATTTTCCCATCGTTTTTTATTTGATTGTCATCCGCAAAGCTTCTTGGGATTGTAGTTCATTTCCTCATTAAAGAAGTTAAGTACACAATCTTGTACCTTTGTCTTTTTTTCTTCTTTTTTTTTATTTTCTCCCCAATTTGGAATGCCCAATTCCCAATGTGCTCCAAGTCCTCGTGGTGGTGTAGTGACTCCCCTCAATCCGGGTGGCGGAGGACGAATCTCCGTTATCTCTGCGTCTGAGACCTTCAGTCCACGCATCTTGTCATGTGGCTTGTTGACCGCGTTACCACGGAGACATAGCGTGTGTGGAGGCCCACGCTATCCTCCGCGGCATTCACACACTACTCGCCACGCGCCCTACCGAGAGCGAGGACCATATTATAGCGACCACGAGGAGGTTACCCCATGTGACTCTACCCTCCCTAGCAACCGGGCCAATTTGGTTGCTTAGGAGACCTGGCTGGAGTCACTCAGCATGACCTGGATTTGAACTCACGACTCAGGCCCTGTACCTTTGTCTTTTTGTCCAATTTTCAAATTCTTTTTTGCTTCAATTCCAAGTTTGTAATGTTGTGATTCACTTCGGAGCTGGTTGGTTTGGTTCATAGCTTAGAACTCTTTTATAAAGGATTAAATGAAATCACTATGGAAGAAAATAAATTAATTTGCCGGAACCAAGATGACTGAAAAAGTGAGAAGGCACTGTTGCGTGCTGTTATGATTTTTGTCATAAATATGCAGCTCTACTGGCTAATAAAATGCCAGTATAGCTGATGAAATGCAGACCAGCAAATGAAATGCATGCATTTCTTACATATGCTAAAATTAAATGCAGAAATTTATTTTACACAATATTTGCTCAAAATTCACACAACTATTTTAAAACTGGGAAGGTGACAGGAGGGATGTAACATATTAGCAGTGGACTTCTAGATTAATGTAGTCCATTCATTCATTCATTCATTTATTTATTCATTTACCTATTTTTAATTCTCCAATGCGTCAAAAGACAGACGTAGCACAGGCTATATAGTAGCTATGTAGTTTTATGTACCACCAGTAGTGACCCTTAAATTTGTACAAAGTAGTAAAAACCGCTCTTAAATGAAATTAACTTTAATAACAATTTCGCAAACATTTTCTTTTACAGTACAGCAAGCATCTGTTTGTTCATATTGGCCAGACGAACCCATCCTACAGCGATCCTCTCCTGGAGGCTGTGGACATCAGACAGATTTACGACAAGTTTCCTGAGAAGAAGGGAGGACTCAAGGATCTGTATGAGAAAGGCCCTCAAAATGCTTTCTTCCTGGTCAAGTTCTGGGTGCGTCTACATCATATATATATATATATATAATACACACACACACACACACACACACACACACACACACACACACACACACCGGTCAGCCAAAACATTAAAGCTACCTGCCTAATATTGTGTAGGTCCCTCTCGTGCCGCCAAAACAGCGCCAACCCGCATCTCAGAATAGTATTCTGAGATGATATTCTTCTCACCACAATTGTACAGAGCGGTTATCTGAGTTACCGTAGACTTTGTCAGTTCAAACCAGTCTGGCCATTCTCTGTTGACCTCTCTCATCAACAAGGTGTTTCCATCCACAGAACTGCCGCTCACTGGATGTTTTTTGTTTTTGGCACCATTCTGAGTAAATTCTAGAGACTGTTGTGCATGAAAATCCCAGGAGATCAGCAGTTACAGAAATACTCAAACCAGCCCGTCTGGCACCAACAATCATCCATGCGATTATCTAATTAGCCAATTGTGTGGCAGCAGTGCAGTGCATAAAATCATGCAGATACGGGTCAGGAGCTTCAGTTAATGTTCACATCAACCATCAGAATGGGAAAAAATTTTATCTCTGTGATTTGGATGTTTGTACCCCATTGAACCTTCAAAATGTGCCTGTTTATAATTAAAAGTCCGGGTTTATGCACCAAATCTGAATTTTTTTCTGGTTATTATTGGGATTTTGGTTGCACAACAAATACACATCTGTATAGGATGCATGACGCAAATCTTGTCAGCAGAGCGCTCAAGCACTGAAAACGCACAGCCCGATTTTTATAATGTCTCTGAACTCGCAGAATGCGCATGCGCCTACAATTATTTGCACGAATTAGTGGATCCACAAGGTGGCTATACTTGCTTTTGAGCCATTGCTGTCATGAAGAAATGCTAGATGATGTAATCGCCGGTAAATAACAGGAGACGAAGGTAAAAACAACTACAGTTGTAGCGTGCATGCACCAACCTCCTGTGTATGCGTGCACTGTCAAATGGAGTATACTTATTTTTTCTCCCAAATTTGAATGCCCAATTCCCACTACTTAGTAGGTCCTCGTGGTGGCGCGGTTACTCACCTCAATCTGGGTGAGACCGTCAATCCACGCATCTTATCACGTGACTCGTTGTGCATGACACCGCAGCGACTCACAGCATGTGGAGGCTCATGCTACTCTCCACGATCCACGCACATCTTACCACACGCCCCATTGAGAGCGAGAACCACTAATCACGTCCACGAGGAGGTTACCCCATGTGACTCTAGCAACCGGGCCAATTTGGTTGCTTAGGAGACCTGGCTGGAGTCACTCAGCACACCCTGGATTCGAACTCGTGACTCCAGGGGTAGTAGTCATCGTCAATATTCGCTGAGCTACCCAGGCCCCAAATGGAGTATACTTTGACAGGCTCGCATTCGACTGTACACGGATGCTGAGCATTCGCTTCCAAATCAAAGTATACTTTGGGCTTAAGGAAAGACCAAAACATTTTTTAACATTCAATAAATCGATTTTTAAAACTATTGGCTGATTAATCGGTTATCGGCCTTTTCCACCACCTTATTTATCAGTATCGGTGAAAATCCACTATCGCTCAACCGTTAGTCTACACTAACAAGCTTAAAACCTCAGTTTTTAGTTTTCTAATGTCATTGTTTTCCAAAGTATACGGTTAAGGAGAGCTTTTTCGAAAAATGCCGTTCCAGTGTGGATAAGAGGCGTACACGCAGGCAAATAAAAACGTTTGACTCTTTTTAAACCCAATTGATCTTTAAGCACAATGTTCAATAGTTGGTTGTAGCATCTCTAAGCAACAGTACTGAGATGATTTCTCTCTCTCTCAGGCGGATCTTAATAATGGCGGCGTTCAGGACGGACCCGGCTCCTTCTACGGAGTCAGCAGCCAATATAGCAGCTCAGAGAACATGACCATCACCGTCTCAACCAAAGTCTGCTCCTTCGGCAAGCAGGTGGTCGAAAAAGTGGAGGTGAGTGTTTTCTCTGACACAGTTCATCTTTAAACCAAAATTTCAAATGCCTGTGAAGCTTCAATGCAGAACTTGTGCTCTCCTTTGAATGGCTAAGCTGGTTTGTTTTTTCGATTTACAGACGGAGTATGCTCGTGTGGAGGGCGGGAAGTGTTTATATCGCATCCATCGTTCCCCTATGTGTGAATATATGATCAACTTCATCCACAAACTCAAGCACCTGCCTGAGAAATACATGATGAACAGCGTATTAGAAAACTTCACCATCTTACAGGTAAAATGTTCCGTAGTTGATGTGGGAGTCGATTAACAGGTTATTACGGTTCTGTGTTTTGTATTTGTGATTTTTTTTTTATATATATATATATATATATATATATATATATATATATATATATATATATATATATATATATATATGTCCATAATTTTGCACTTAATTAAACTGAATAAATGATAATGACAAATATGTTAAACACTGCAGTCAGATCAGTGGCCCAGAAAAATCGGTTTTGTTCTACGACAGGGTTTTTCCATTCTCATTGTGACCACTATGTTGATAGCACATGTCCAGCTGAATAATACTCACAAACTTCTCCTCAAATAAACATTGTTCTTTAGTGTGTAGGAAATGTTTGTTCATACTTTAAACCAAGATTTGCTCTCAAACTAGCTAGCCCCTACTGAGCAATTTAGGCTCATTCTTGCAACCCAGTTACCAATTCTGGCATTTTTCAAATTAATTTATCACATTTTATGTTTATTTAATGTTTGTTGGTAGAAATACAGCGATCATGCAAATCAGAGTTTTAAAGCAAATTTTGCCATCTTGTAAAATTTGTGAAATTCATGTCTAATATATAGAAAATAAACATTTAATGATTTTGTATGCAGTTTTAAGAGAATGCAGAGCTCAACAATTTAATTTTTTATGCTGGCTGGTCTAGCCAGTAGTACATAGTTTTAGTTACACTGCCAATTTTCACTGGCCCCACTGCAAAAAAAAGAACATTATATTTTATAGTAACAATATTTTGCAATAAACTGACGTTTACAAGAAGGTTTTATTCATCAACAATATTTAAAGCATTAGGTAATGAAATTGTTACTGGATTTATTAATCTTGGTTAATGTTAATTTATAAATATGAACTAACATGAACAAACTAATTGTTGGTTCATGTTAACTAATGCATTAGCTGTTAACAAAAACAACCTTATTGTAAAGTATTATAGTATGTGCCAAAATATAATAATTTAAGTTATTACAATATTTTTTTTTTTTCATTAAATGTTTTTCACAAACTTCACCTATTTTAGCGAGCTGGTTATTTATATGTTTTTGTAGGCAAAAAGATATACAGAATTTGCCAAAAATATGTTCAACACATCAGAGAAATTAAATGCTAAAGGATATGCTATGACTTTCTTTCTTCTGCAGAACATAAATTACGTTTTGTAGAAGAATATTTCAGCTCTGTATGTCCACACAATGGTGAATGGTGACCAAAACTTTGAAGCTCAAAAAAGAACATAAAGGCAGCATAAAAGTAATCCATACAAGTCCAGTGGTTTAATCCATGACTTCTGTAGCGCTATGATAGGTGTGGGTGAGAAACAGACCAATATTTAAGTCCTTTTTTTCTATAAATCTCCACTTTCACTTTCATATTCAGCCACTTACTGGTTGGGGCTGGACAGATGTGGAGATTTACAGTAAAAAAGGACTTTATTGTTCTGTTTCTCACACCTATCAATTCTGAAGATATGGATTTAACCACTGGAGTTGTATGGATTACTTTTATGCTGCCTTTATATGCTTTTGGAGCTTCAAAGTTCTGGTCACCATTCACTTGCATTGTATGGACCTACAGAGCTGAAATATTGTTCTAAAAATCTTAATTTGTGTTTGCAGAAGAAAGGCAAATCTTCAAATACACATCTGGGATGGCATGAGGGTGAGTAAATGATTAGGGAATTTTCATTTTCGGGTGAACTATCCCTTTAAAGTTTGTAAAGCATAGAAACACTTGTACAAGATCACCAAATGTAAGATTAATGGAAATGCTGCCTTCAGTAACATGTTTACTTTTTTAATCTTTTTAACATACTACAGGTGGTGACCAACAGGGAAACCCAGGAGACTCTACTGTGTATAGCGTTTGTATTTGAAGTGTCGACAAGCGAACACGGGGCACAATACCACGTCTATAGGCTCATTAAGGACTAGCGACTCTACGAGCAGTTCTGTCAGCAGACTTTGACAGGTGCTTTGCACAGTCCCTCCAACAAACATATGGAGGAAGATGCCAAAATGTTACAAAAACCAAATGTTTTGCTTCTGCTCTGATTCTGGTGCAGAGTGTCTTTGAGGATGTAAAAAAAAATATATATATATAGAATTACTCTGTTTAAAAAAAAAAAAATTGTATCTGTTTTTAAATGCCTTGAATACAAAATGGGTCAATCTGGCATTTTTTATTTTTTTTTTGCATTTACAGATCATTATAATGTCTTTTAAACTTTGTCTCCATTGAGGGAATGTGAATGTGTTGATGGTGAAGAATGTCTTTTAATTGTGAAAGACAACGTGTGCTGTTTATAACCAGACCGGTACATACAGAACCTTACAGTGATGTACAAGTGTGAATCTTACTAAGAAATGTCCAGGTCATATTTCACCTCAAAATCGAAAAACAAAAAAAATATGAAATTGAGCCTATTTTGGGATAATTACGATGTCGTTTTATATATATATATATATATATATATATATATATATATATATATATATATATATATACATACATGATATTTTCATGACAAATAAGCACATTTTGCCCCAAAATTCTTATTATCATAATGCAAAAATCATGTTTTCTTTACTAAAATACAGTAATAACTTTTCTGGACACATTTATTATAATAATTTAGATGAATTAAAACCAGCATTAGTTAAATTCAGTATAACAAGTACTTGATGTATAAGTACTTTACCTTGTGTTATATACCACTATTTTTCACATTACGGTAATGAGTCTTTCTTTATGCAAAGTATAATTTCTCGGTTTTGTTTAGATTTTTTGTTGAACTATGATTCAGACTTTTTTTTTTTTTTTTTTTTTTTTTACAGTTTTTATGAGATTCACCACTTTTACAAAAGAGGACCAGGGTCAGCGGAAGAGTTATGTTAATTTGTTAACGAAGGACAGATCTACTGAAAACATTCTACAGTTAATTCTCATTTGAACAACAGAACAAGTGTCGGAAACAGTTTTGTAGCTATGAAAGAATTTTGATAAGTTGACCCAAATGCAGAGTGCCTGTTTTTCAAAGAATACTAAGTTGATTGATACTCTGAAGTGCCTTTTGACTACCTCTTGACTTCGAACACTAGGGATAGGTAACATGAACAATTTCTTTAAACTACAACATGATAAAGTATTTAACTCAGCTGTTAAGCGAAGCTTTCTCATGATGCAATAACTAAGGAAAGATCAAACGTAAAGGTGGACATATTCAATTGTCATTCTAATACAAAGAAAATATGCTTCACAATTGCTGCCCATGAATACGAGATTTTATACGTTTTTTTTGTCTTTTGAAATGGAAGATGTTGCGTTTTTGTCATACTCTCTGGTGCTTTAAATCCTCAAACAGTATGTATGCATTTTCTTATTGATTCCCCCTCTCAATTCCACAACTTTCCAGCACCGTGCATCATGCTTTCATATATTTCTCATAAACCATCTCTTTTTTTTTTCCTGGTGTTAAAGTCTAAAAGGGAACGTCAATAATTTCACCTTTCTCTTAGGTGTGCATTGTTGTTTGTATGGTTTGGTACTCTTTGATTCTTTTTGTTCTTTTTACTCTTTGGATGTAAATTTGGGGTCAAATTTCTGTCTTCACCATGCACCACATGTTCGGTGTGGTTATGCCTGAATTTTTGCATTAACATCAAATGCCATTTTAACAAGTGCTGAACTTAGAGAGGATTGTTACTACTGAAAATGTAACGTTTATTTTCCCCATAGTGAATTAAAAACTTGAATTTTGCCGATATTCAGATCAGATTCTACGTTTTCAGTGCCTGTCTTTGATGGAGCCATACAGTGTTTTTTTATTTTGCAATCCCCTGCAATGTAAAGGCTGCACTGTTTGTGTCAAAGTGTTTATGGGATGGTTCGCTAGACATGAGATTGTGCTCGCTGATACAGTTTTTATGTCCAAACATCAATTCATAGTTTAGGTAAGAGTTCTGAAGGTACTGCTAAATCCTGAGTACACATTTAAAGCAGAAATGTTATGTATATGGGTACATTTTTGTTTTAACTTCAATGACGACAGTTTCCTCAATTGTATTTTTTCTTACAGGCTCTTGTTTTTCCTTTTTATAATTATTATTATAATTATTAATTTTATGTTTGCTCTTTGACTTTCGATTGATGCCGTATGCATACGTTGAAAACTGTGTGTTACTTTTGTTATTTTATGCCATAATCTAAGTGGTGTTGACAAAAGCTTTCCCCTGTTTTTTAACAGTTCATTGTGGCCTTGGTTACTGATTGTGCATTGCAGTTATGTATTGAATATCTTTGATGTTAGGGGTTTGTACAATATAATCAAAACTATGTATAGCAATACCAATAAAATGGCATGGGTCTCCTTGGACCATATTTCTTAAAATACATTTACAACTTGGTAAAAGTGTATTTTATTTCGAATTCTATAAAGTGCATGTCTGGGATGTCTGTAAGAAAACTAAACATAAATCTGTTCATACTGATATAAAAAAATGATAGTTTTTAGACCCTAGTGGGCAAGCCAAAGGTGACTCAAAGAAGGGAAGATGATTTAAGTAAAATAGCTTGGGAGAGGCGGAATTAATAGATTGGCTACTCCGATGCCTTTATTGTTATTATTATTACTAGGACAACTGACTAAAATTTTTAATCAAATTAACTGTGTATATATCAATTATTACAATTAATAACATCAGTATCTGCTGAGAAAGCACCCCCAATGCAAATACGCAACTTATTGTGGCAGAACAGTAAAGCATATCCCATATCATTGAACATTAATGCATCACTGGCCTGCAGTCCACAACCATCCATTTTGCAATTGACTTCGATTATAGAGCTGTTCGGGTTGTACTCCAAAAACCAGAAAGACAACTGCCATTTTCGAGCCATGGGTTCCCTCAAAAATATCCTATGGGTTTTTATAATGGCAGTTATAGATTGAAGAGTATTTATTTTGTGCATGTGTTTAAATTACTTGAAAAGACATCGTGGTTTGGTCTCAGAAGATAAATTGCACATAGTCATACCTCAAACGTTAATTTAGAAGCTACTATGTTTATTAAAAATTAATGTTGCTATCATAATGCTAATTAAGGACTACAACTACCATCAGCAAGTGAACAACATGCTTTACGAAATGGATGACTGTTGTAGTCCTTAGCGGCAGGACAGCAACATGCATTTACACCGCAGCTTTAAAATCCACAACTGAGGTACGACTGTGTGATTTATGTTCTAGAACAAAACGTGAAAATATCTTCAATTAATTTTCCCCACAGACCGTATTTTACTCATATTTCGAAAATACCCCACGACGAATTTTAGCCTTCCGGGTTTGCCTACAAATTGACGTCACGGCTGAACAGTTCCGAGGTACACTTGGGCTGTTTTCACAGGAAGTCTGCACTATTTTTAATTGTTGGTGTATGTACATAACAGGCGATTTTTATTTAGACCCAACGTACCGAACTCCTTGAATGCTTGGACCGCTAAACCCCGCCTAGTCACCAGCAAGAGAAAACTCAATTTCCCAACATTCCACAGCAGCACAGTAAACGACGTAGAGTTACGTATGCGATACGGCTTACACGCTGCAGTGTTGCATAGTGGTACTTTTTAGTAAAAGCAAAACTTGATTAATATTTGTCAAGGAGTGTGTCGATGCATTATGTATAAACATACATGATAGAACAATCACAGGGAGATGATTTAGTCAGCTGTGAGATGAGCATATGTTCATTTTACAACCTAAGAGTTTAAGGTTCAGTTGAAAAGTTAAATGCATAAAGCTCGATACACCGTTTCTAACGCAGTTTTGACGCGGAGTGAAAAGTGATTTGGATTGTTTTGCGCGCGACATCATTTCAAACTCCAGCGCAAGGTAAGATTGATAGCCTACTGCATCACATATATACGTCTATATGTGTTTACATTATTTACATTAAACCAGTGGCGTGGTCAAGGGTGGGCTGGGGTGACCCTGGGCCACCCAAATTAGACCCAGGACCATCCAGAATATTAGAGATTATTCTTTGACTTTCTATATATGCATAACATCGTTTAAAACTGCATAAATTATGATTTCTGAAATAACTTTTTGAATGCACTGCTTCTCTGCTGTTAATGAAAATTTGTAAATAAATAAATAAATAAATAAATAGAAGCCCATCCATTTTTATTGAGGCCCACCCAAAAGTAATTTCCTGGCTACGCCCTTGCATTAAACAAGTCGTTTTACTTTATTTCTAGCATTGACTTGGGCCCATGCATTTTTACAGTGACCCAAAAAAGTGTTTGGACACTTGAGTCGCTCAAAAAATGCAATTGCATTAGATAATACAAATATAAAAGCCAGTGTCAACTGTGCTAAAATGCTGCTTGAGCTTTTCTCAGAATTGACTTCACTTCTCTGAGTCATTTTTTCTCAATGACTTGTAATCAGTTGGTATCAAGGTGATTTTAGTTGATGTATTAGGTCAGTTCTACCAAAGATTATTTAGCAGAGACGGGCCATTTTAATAAAATGAATGGGAGAAATTGGAACGCTAAACCAAGGAACTCTGAGCAGTCAACGGATGTAGAAAGGACGTCCTGCCTTACAGCTAAAAGAGCCAATCACCTTTTAGATACAGACATCACCTGTCAATCAACTCTAGAACATGCATGTGCATTAGCTATACAAGCCAGGAAAATTTCATTTTTTAGCATAATATGAGGTAAAGAAGGACAATTTATGATACCAGTATTGTCAGATTTTATTGCTGGTTTGAAATATGTCCTTTGATCTTAATCTTGACCAACCGTTTTTGAGATTTTGGTCGTTCCCCCCATTCACGTAGATAGTAGCTGCACTGGCATGACTGCAAATATCCTCCCGAGAGTGTTCCAAAGATGGCCGACAGTGGACTGACTTGCTAGAAAGACTTTGGTTCTACACAAGCTGTGTCCAAATCCATCTTTAATTTAAACTGTGTGTTATTTTAAACATAACAAACGACTTTTGTGAAAGCGTGTTGCTTGAAAAATGCAATTGTGCTATATTTCTTAATAATAAATGCCACTTAACTTTGATATTTTATCTTATATTGTCTATTATGTTTATTAATTACGAATGTTTTCACCACTCCGGTTTGAGTATACAAGTTCTCTCAATCGACAGCATTTGTAGAATATATCGATTACAACAGAAAAAATTAATTTCGACTCATTAATACAAAATAAAATTAATAATGATTAACCGCAAAACCGCGGTTAGAGTAAGGCACTTACAATGGAAGTAAATGGGGCCAGTCCATAAATGTTAAAATACTCTTTCAAAAATAAAGATAAAAGACGTAAAAAATTATACATGGTAACATGATTTTTGTGTGATAAAAAAAATAAACGTCAAATTTCAACTTCGTTGCCACGACGATGTAAACCCGGTAAAACTTGTAAGCAATTTTATCACACTAAAATAATGTAGAACAGATATTTTATCTCAATAAAGTCACATTAGCATGCAAAATGTTTACGTCTTGTAAGCTATACTTTTAAAACTGTGTAGTTTAATGTTTACATCTGGCTCCATTGACTTCCATTGTAAGTGCCTCACTGTAACCTTGATTTTTGCTTTTTGTTTTAAATAAACGAGGGGCGATCGGTTGATGTGGTAATCAACATTATGTTACAAATGCTGTTCATTGATACTTGTATTGAACTCGGAACATTAATTAAATGCAAACAAAAAAGTGCGAGAATATCAGTACCATGGTACAGTGATGGTATCAGATGGTAATAACATGGTTCTGCATTATGGCAATATTTCATGTACCATAGTGCATGTATGGTATTGCCATGATACCAAGACACCATGGTAGTACCATGATTCATTATACACTATACTCAGCACAGTCTTAGTCACCTGTTTAGTGTCTTTACATTAAGAGTTGAGCAGTAAGTGTGGATCACTCCTGGCGCCTCTAGTGCTTGTGTGCAGCAGCTGTGTCTGTGTTTACTGTCCCTGGATGATCATAACGTACAAGCAATGTTAACGCTTCCTGATTGAAAATGAAAACAGACTTGTATTCACTGTCATCACAGTGGCATTATCATGTCCACTGAGATTCAGTTGATTCAAATGTTTATGTATAAATTGCTGGAATGTGACTTAGATGCGAAAAGGCCCTTTGGGGTTTGCAAAAGTAATTCAGATAAAAAGTTTGTTTATTTGAAACAGCAGTTCAGAATAATTGGAAAGGAAAACAGTGTTATATATCATGTTAATAATCTGTATGTTGTCTGGTATTCCTCTACCATGACTGGCATTTTCACACTATTTCTGAATGTCTTTTTAAGTGTCTTTGCTGTCACACCTTTGTCTGACCAGAGACATTATGAGGGGGTGTATATATAAGCTGGTATAAAACGTGACTTTGGGTTTTAACCATTTGACAATGTGAGAATATTGACACCAGAAGGAAAACAATAAATAAAACTATCATTCATAATAAAATCCAAAATAAACAAAAACTACAAGACACAAAAGTAGCTTTTTGTCACGGGCAATTGCCCTCATTAATACTCCTCCATTGCTTCAACATTGAAAAATGTATAAATACAAAAGGACAACAGACTTTGCACACTTTTGTATGGCAAAAGTTTAATATTCACTGGACATATTTTCAACTACTATTTATTGACACTTTATTTATTACATTTTGCTTTGATAAATGTAAGTTTATCTTACTTGGCCAATAAGCTGATAGAGATTGAGATAAATTATTATTAAAAGTATAATGCAGTAAGATATTTTAACATTTTAAATAAAATAAAAAACATATACAAATAATACAAAATGAATATAATTAAATAATAATAATAATATATATATATAGAGAGAGAGAGAGAGAGAGAGAGAGAGAGAGAGGCTACAATATAATTAAAAAAAACAATACAATATTAACATTTAAAATTCAAATATTTTAAAATTTAAAAAACTATACAGTAAAAATAAAATATACAAATTTAGATACTTTAACATTTTAAATTGTACAAATATTTTAAAATAAAAAATAAAATAATAAAAAACAATGCAATAACATTTAAACATTTATTTTCAAAATATTTTAAAATGAAAAATATTTTACAGTAAGATACAATACAAATACATCCAAAACTACAAAATAATTAAATATAATATTAATTTAACATTTAAATTTTTGTTTAATTTAAAAATACTATACAATAAAATACATCCAATAATACAAAATAATAAACATTATACAATAAAATGATAAAAAGTATAAAATAATACATATATAGGCTAAAATATACATTCAAAATAAAATATAATATCAACATTTTAAAAATTAAAAATACTATGCAATAAAATACAATCAAAATAACAATAATAAAATAATACAAATAAAAAAAAATTAAAATAAAATTATAAAATGATACATAGAATAAATGTTTATATTTTCTTAAGAAATATAGAAGAGAAATAAAATTAATTAACCTCTTCTCTCAGTCCCACACATACACGTCACATATTTAATTATTCAAATGTTAAAGTAGCTGTTCAGTTACTGTTGCAGTCTGTCGGGTTTATTGTGAACTGTACAGTGTCACCATAACGACAACAACAGGGTCTGTAAGGGGACCGTTGACCCCTCGGGATAGAGGTGGAGCCATAATCGTATCCAACACCATTGTTGGGCTTCAGGCTTTATGATTTATGAGCATCTGTTTGTCAGACCAGTGTTTCAAAGCAGTAAACTGTGTCAACGACTTCTCTCTGTGGATTTACTCTCGTTACAAGGTATTTAAATTACTTGTACGCTATCAAGTTGCTTGTAGTCTATATTCTGTCAGCAAACTAAGGACTAACTTAAAACAGTTCTGCAAGTCATGGTTTAGTGGGTAAATGAATGTACGTAACGTATGTTTAACAGTGTGATAATGAGGTGTGCACTATTTTGTGTAAACGGTTTCAAACGGACTGTATTTTTGAGCTCTGCTCATTCTGAGAAAGTGCAAATCTAATTCATATCAATTCTGAGGATTGTTTTGGCACTGGTTTGAGCTCAATAGGTTCCACTGTACGTAGCAATCTGAGTTCTCTCACCTGTCCTTACAGACTGGCTCATACCCATCCCAAAACTCCACACTCATCACAATGCCAACATCTGCACCAATCAGATTACGCGTATTCTCTCTCAACTGCTGGTGAGTTCACACTTCACATAGGAATGAAATTAGAAATGTGTACAGGATTCATATTGAAATTAATATAATAAAGAAAAGGACTGGAAGATAAATGTTTCATAGGATTCACATAGTTCCCGATAGGACTATGACTCAATAAAAATAAGAATTGAAAGTGAAAACTCCAGTCACTTTTTCACTGCAAATAACTGCACATGTGAGTGAACACCCCTTAACTTGTTGATATAAGATCCTACTGGATAAATTGAAATTCTTTGTTTTCCAAAAATGAATTACGTTTATCCAGAAGGATATTTGAAAGATTTTTCTTATAGATTTTTTACTTGATAGATTTCTATAAAAAACCACAGCTACCTGGTGACAAGAAATTATCAACAGACATTTAAAGAGGAGTCAACATCTCCTTTTGATCTTTAGTCTAATGAATGTGTTTGCACTGAAATGATGAATAATAAATTGGTAAAAATAATGTTGCTGATTTGCAAGTTCCCAGCATGCATTGCAACATGAATATATTATGTGTTAAGTGTTATATGCTTATTGTTTTGCTGTTTGGTGACTTTATTTGTGCTGTTTTTAAGGGTTGAGTGTGTCTATGTCAAACAAATGTTCATACAAGACATACCTCTCTTCAGAGGCAAACATTGCAGTTAACTTAAAGTAATTGAAATAGTGACATAATGAAAGTTGTCGTATTGTGAATTGATAGTTGGCTGAACAAGAAATTAGTAGTTTTCTCAAAATGAGTTTCTGCCTTTAGTGAACAAACAAATTCACATTGACTTAAAGCAATGTTACTGAGAATAATTATTAAGACTCTTACTGCATCAGGTTGTCTTGATTTTTTTAGTTTGCTTAACAATTAATTTATTTTATTTTTTTTACTGTGAATGTGGTCTAATTGTGTTTGTTGTGATTGTTTTAGGGGGATCAGATTCCTCAGTAAACACTGCGTAGAGCGTTTCATTTTGATCGGAAATCTGCTGAATAAAGAGGAGCTTGATATCGCATTATTGCAAGAGGTAAAACAAACAAGCACATGTACAGATGTTTACAAACATGGATGCAAATAATTAGAATAATACTGAGCAATAACAAAGTCAAAAGGTTTGTAAAAATGTTTCATGAAATTTGGAAGTAAACTATAATGGGGTAAACTTCCATAGCGGTGAATAGGAAACCGCAGCAAATATTATTTTTGTGTTCCCATGCATGTGCTCCAACAGCAAAAAAAATATATATATATATATATAAAAAAATCCATTATTACATTTCCACAACTTTTCAAAAGAGGATAAAAATAGAGAGAGCAGCTACAGTTGAAGTCAGAAGTTACATGCATCTTAGCCAAATACGTTTAAACTCAGTTTTTCACAATTCCTGACATTTAATCGTAGAAAACATTCCGTCTTAGGTCAGTTAGGATCACTACTTTATTTTAAGAATGTGAAATGTCAGAATAATAGTAGAGAGAATTATTTATTTCAGCTTTTATTTCTTTCATCACATTCCCAGTGGGTCAGAAGTTTACATACACTTTGTTAGTATTTGTTAGCATTGCCTTTAAATTGTTTAACTTGGGTCTAATGGTTTGGGTAGACTTCCGCAAGCTTCTCACAATAAGTTGCTGGAATTTTGGCCCATTCCACCAGACAGAACTGGTGTAACTGAGTCAGGTTTGTAGGCCTCCTTGCTCGCACACGCTTTTTCAGTTCTGCCCACAAATCTTCTATGAGATTGAGGTCAGGGCTTTGTGATGGCCACTCCAATACCTTGACTTGGTTGTCCTTAAGCCATTTTGCCACAACTTTGGAGGTATGTTTGTTGTCATTGTCCATTTGGAAGACCCATTTGCGACCGAGCTTTAACTTTCTGGCTGATGTCTTGAGATGTTGCTTCAATATATCCACATCATTTTCCTTCTTCATGATGCCATCTATTTTGTGAAGTGCACCAGTCCCTCCTGCAGCAAAGCACCCCCACAACATGATGTTGCCACCCCCATGCTTCACGATTGGGATGGTGTTCTTCGGCTTGCAAGCCTCACCCTTTTTCTTCCAAACATAACGATGGTCATTATGGCCAAAATGTTCCATTTTTGTTTCATTAGACCAGAGGACATTTCTCTAAAAAGTACGATCTATGTCCCCATGTGCACTTGCAAACTGTAGTCTGGCTTTTTTATGGTAGTTTTGGAGCAGTGGCTTCTTCCTTGCTGAGCAGCCTTTCAGGTTATGTCGATATAGGACTCGTTTTACTGTGGATATAGATACTTGTCTACCTGTTTCCTCCAGCATCTTCACAAGGTCCTTTGCTGTTGTTCTGGGATTGATTTGCACTTTTCGCACCAAACTACATTTATCTCTAGGAGACAGAATGTGTCACCTTCCTAAGAGGTATGATGGCTGCGTGGTCCCATGGTGTTTATACTTTGTGTACTATTGTTTGTACAGATGAACGTGGTACCTTCAGGCATTTGTAAATTTCTCCCAAGGATGAACCAGACATGTGGAGGTCCTGGCTGATTTCTTTTGATTTTCCCATGATGTCAAGCAAAGAGGCACTGAGTTTGATGGTGGGCCTTAAAATACATCCACAGGTACACCTCCAATTCAGTACACCTCCTATCAGAAGCTAATTGTCTAAATGCTTGACATCATTTTCTGGAATATTCCAAGCTGCTTAAAGGCACAATTAACTTAGTGTATGTAAACTTCTGTCCCACTGGAATTGTGATATAGTCAATTAAAAGTGAAACAATCTGTCTGTTAACAATTGTTGGAAAAATGACTTGTGTCATGCACAAAGTAGATGTCCTAAACGACTTGCCAAAACTATAGTTTGCTAATATTAAATCTATGAGTTTTGATGACTTCAACCTAAGTGTTAAGTGCTAAACTTCTGACTTCAACTGTATATTAGAAACCCCATCGCAGCAGCAGCATCAATGACAGTGTGCAGTCTTTTGTAATAGTTGTCTATGAGGCCCCAAATTCGTGCAGGTGGTATGAATGCCTCCAGGTCATGCAAAGTCTTTGGTCGTCTTGCATGAACCGCACGTTTGAGATCTCCCCAGAGTGGCTCGATGATATTAAGGTCAGGA
The DNA here is from genome assembly GCF_019703515.2 of Myxocyprinus asiaticus. Classification (NCBI taxonomy): domain Eukaryota; kingdom Metazoa; phylum Chordata; class Actinopteri; order Cypriniformes; family Catostomidae; genus Myxocyprinus; species Myxocyprinus asiaticus. Next base: position 47,952,935 of record NC_059355.1, read on the forward strand.
GGCTGTGATGCCCACTCCAGAACCTTCACCTTTTTCTGCTGTAACCACTGGAGGGTCAACTTGGCCTTGTGCTTAGGGTCATTGTTGTGCTGGAAAGCCCAAGAGCGTCCCATGCGCAGCTTTCGTGCAGAAGAATGCAAATTGTCTGCCAGTATTTTCTGATAACATGCTGCATTCATCTTGCCATCAATTTTCACGATTCCTCATGCCTTTAGAGCTCACACACCCCCAAAACATCAGTGAGCCACCACCATGCTTCACAGTGGGGATGGTATTCTTTTCACTATAGGCCTTGTTGACCCCTCTCCAAACATAGCGCTACAGTGTGCCAGAAGCTGTGAGGCATGTCAGTGTGTTGTCGGGCATATTGTAACCGGGCTTTTTTGTGGCATGGCGCAGTAAAGGCTTCTTTCTGGCAACTCGACCATGCAGCTCATTTTTGTTCAAGTATCGTCGTATTGTGCTCCTTGAAACAACCACACCGTCTTTTTCCAGAGCAGCCTGTATTTCTCCTGAGGTTACCTGTGGGTTTTTCTTTGTATCCTGAACAATTCGTCTGCCAATTGTGGCTGAAATCTTTCTTGGTCTACCTGACCTTGGCTTGGTATCAAGAGATCCCTGAATTTTCCACTTCTTAATAAGTGATTGAACAGTACTGACTGGCATTTTCAAGGCTTTGGATATCTTTTTATATCCTTTTTCATCTTTATAAAGTTCCATTACCTTGTTATGCAGGTCTTTTGACAGTTCTTTTCTGCTCCCCATGGCTCAGTATCTAGCCTGCTCAGTGCATCCATGTGAGAGCTAACAAACTCATTGACTATTTATACACAGACACTAATTGCAATTTAAAAAGCCACAGGTGTGGAAAATTAACCTTTAATTGCCATTTAAACCTGTGTGTTTCACCTTGTGTGTCTGTAACAAGGCCAAACATTCAAGGGTGTGTAAACTTTTGATCAGTGCCATTTGGGTGATTTCTGTTATCATTATGATTTAAAAAGGAGCCAAACAACTATGTGATGATAAATGGCTTCATATGATCACTATCCTTAAATAAAAGATAGTTTTTTTTGCATGATCAAAAGTTTGCACACCCTGGCAGAAATTGTGAAATTTTGGCATTGATTTTGAAAATATGACTGATCATGCAAAAACCACTAAGGCATAATTTTGTCATCATAGCCTGCGAAAAAGGTCCGTTACAGCGTTATTAAAACCTCCACAAGGGCTTTTTAATTAAAGTTATTTTAAATCTTTATTTTTAATTGTTTTAAAAATAGGGGTTTAATAAAAAATTACATCAATGTAAAATGTTTTGGTTACAGGTGTGGTGTGAGAAAGACTTTCTCTTTCTAAAGAAGAAGCTTGGCAGTGTTTATCCCTATTCACATTATTTTAAAAGGTAAGTAATGAGTTGTGATGCTTAGAAATAGTATGTGACAACATTTTCCAGGCAATTCTTTGTCCCTAAAATGTCTTTTGTGCAATGCACAGTGCAGATGTACACAAGAAGAGAGTTTCTTATTTTCTACTCATATATTTCTTCTTTCTCAGTGGATTTATAGGGAGCGGTCTGGCCGTTTTCTCCAAACACAGAATTCATGAAGCTTTCCTGTACAGATACTCATTAAATGGCTATCCTTACATGGTAGGTCAGTGACGTTCAAGCATACACATCCTAAACTAGACTGATGTTCTACTTGTATATAAAAAGAAGAAAGTCACATGGCACAATATGTATATATACTGAATATAATACAGTGGCAAGTATTTAGACACTTAAGTCACACTTAAAAATGTCTGAATTCTATTGCTGTAGATAACAAAATATCAGACCAAGTGGAATTTATTTTAAAGAAAGAGAGCACAAGCACACTTTTCAGCAAAACATTTCACAAAAAGAAGTACATTATGTTCGAAATGAATGATGAAACAATTAGGGCTGCAACTAACGATTGTTTTGATAATCAACTAATCTAACGATTATTAGATGATTATTCGACTATTCGGGTGATTCTTGCAACGATTAATCATTAGCTCTTAATCGACTATTCAGCTTGTGCCCCGAGTTAAAAGGTTATATTAAACGTGCTTACTAACAATAAAGAGGACAAAATCATCTTTTAAAAATACCTCTAAATGACATTCACTGAATTAATAAAAAGTATTTTTTTCCTTTAAGATTAATTCAGTAAAGAAAATTCACTGCAAAAAACCCTATTGTTATCAAGTGTTTTTGTCTTGTTTTCCATTTAAAATTGTCTAAAAAATAAATTTACTTGAGAAGCAACATATAAGATATTTACTCTTGCTTTAAGAGAATGTATCTTAAATATACAGTGCATCCAGAAAGTATTCACAGCGCTTCACTTTTTCCACATTTTGTTATGTTACAGCCTTATTCCAAAATGGATTAAATTCATTATTTTCCTCAAAATTCTACAAACAATACCCCATAATGACAACGTGAAAGAAGTTTGTTTGAAATCTTTGCAAATTTATTAAAAATAAAAAACGAAAAAAATCACATGTACATAAGTATTCACAGCCTTTGCTCAATACTTTGTTGAAGCACCTTTGGCACCAATTACAGCCTCAAGTCTTTTTGAGTATGATGCTACAAGCTTGGCACACCTATTTTTGGGCAGTTTCTCCCATTCTTCTTTGCAGGACCCCTCAAGCTCCATCAGGTTGGATGGGGAGCGTCGGTGCACAGCCATTTTCAGATCTCTCCAGAGATGTTCAATCGGGTTCAAGTCTGGGCTCTGGCTGGGTCACTCAAGGACATTCACAGAGTTGTCCCGGAGCCACTCCTTTGTTATCTTGGCTGTGTGCTTAGGGTCGTTGTCCTGTTGGAAAATGAACCTTCGCCCCGGTCTGAGGTCCAGAGCGCTCTGGAGCAGGTTTTCATCAAGGAGGTCTCTGTACATTGCTGCATTCATCTTTCCCTCGATCCTGACTAGTCTCCCAGTTCCTGCCGCTGAAAAACATCCCCACAGCATGATGCTGCCACCACCATGCTTCACTGTAGGGATGGTATTGGCCAGGTGATGAGCAGTGCCTGGTTTCCTCCAGACATGACGCTTGCCATTCAGGCCAAAGAGTTCAATCTTTGTTTCTCGTGGTCTGAGAGTCCTTCAGGTGCCTTTTGGCAAACTCCAGGCGGGCTGTCATGTGCCTTTTACTGAGGAGTGGCTTCCGTCTGGTCACTCTACCATACAGGCCTGATTGGTGGAGTGCTGCAGAGATGGTTGTTCTTCTGGAAGGTTCTCCTCTCTCCACAGAGAAATGCTGGAGCTATGTCAGAGTGACCATCGGGTTCTTGGTCACCTCCCTGACTAAGGCCCTTCTCCCCCGATCGCTCAGTTTGGCCAGGCGGCCAGCTCTAGGAAGAGTCCTGGTGGTTCCAAACTTCTTCCATTTACGGATGATGGAGGCCACTGTGCTCACTGGGACCATCAATGCTGCAGACATTTTTCTGTACCCTTCCCCAGATCTGTGCCTCGATACAATCCTGTCTCGGCGGTCTACAGACAATTCCTTGGACTTCATGGCTTGGTTTGTGCTCTGACATGTACTGTTAACTGTAAGACCTTATATAGACAGGTGTGTGCCTTTCCATATCATGTCCAATCAACTGAATTTACCACACATGGACTCCAATCAAGTTGTAGAAACATCTCAAGGATGATCAGTGGAAACCGGATGCACCTGAGCTCAATTTTGAGTGTCATGGCAAAGGCTGTGAATACTTATGTACATGTGATGTACATCGTTTTTTATTTTTAATAAATTTGCAAAGATTTCAAACAAACTTCTTTCACGTTGTCATTATGTGGTATTGTTTGTAGAATTTTGAGGAAAATAATGAATTTAATCCATTTTGGAATAAGGCTGTAACATAACAAAATGGAAAAAGTGAAGCACTGTGAATACTTTCCGGATGCACTGTCAGTGTATTTTGTATATAAGTGTATTTTTTCACTTGGTTATACTTCTGCGAGTGCAGTAAAGACAAAATATACTTATATTCAAGATCTATTCTCTAAAATCAAGTCTAAATATCTTATATGCTGCTTCTCAAGTGAGTGCATCTTTTTTTAAAGGATTTTTAGATATTTTAAAATATTAGTATTTTTAATACTATATTCAACATTCTCAGATAACAATTTTTTTCTTCTGCAGTATAGCTGTTAAAGTAAATGTACTTCGTTTAAAGGAGTTTTAGATATTTATATTGGAAAACAAGCCAAAACAAAAACAAATCAAAAATGTTTGGGCGAAGACTACCCTCTCTCACCTTTCTGTTCACTTCGATCCATCTTTAACTCACAAAAAAACAATCTCTCTCTTATTAATAAAGCTGCGTATTGCCAATTTTCCTCACGATAAGAAATGCACAGTGACACATATATTATGATTCAGTAAGTCGCGAGCCATCACGTTATAATCTAACTGCATTAAGCGTGTACTTGAGGGACGAGCGTCCCCGCGACAGAGTGTGCATCAGCCGGGTGCAGTTTCAATCTCTCCCCCTTAGATCGGGACATTCGCGCAACTCACAGAAGAGGCGCTGACCGCACAGAGAAATGACAGTTTCGAAGTTTGTAGTTATTTACATGATCTGCTTCTGTATTATTTGAACTTTAATAAAGCTATAATGCATTAAAGATAACTGCATTAAAGATGTAACGCCGGCTCGTTTCCTTTAAAGACGCTCAACATGCAAGTTTTGCATCAGTGGAGCGGCAGCTCCAGCTCCACTTATTCTGTATTTACTTATTTTGTATTTTTGCATTATTATATATATATATATATATATACTTTGTGATCTACATCACCTGAAGCTGTTTGGAAAGTTTAGAGTGCATCTGGACTGTGAGATGTGTTTTCTTCCTCTCCTCAGTCAGGTGCGAACTGCAGTGCTGCTCTCACACATCATCATTAGAGTTTAATGTGATCTCAGGTTACGTTAAATGAGATCAAACGACTGTTTGACAACGAAAATTTTTGTAGACAATTTTGTACTGTATAATATTCCATTAATGTAAGTCTATGGGATTTGGGGGATTTTTGATAACCTGCTGTGCAAAAACCATAATTCTGATCAGTTAATAAAGTCATAAGAACCCTAGTCAGAACAATCTGAAGGTCTGTGCCAAGTTTGGTGGATGTAGCTTGAAAGCTCTTGGAGGAGTTAGTGTTAGAAATGTTGGTCTTGGTTCAGGGAATTGAAAATAACCCTAAACCGTGTCTTTAGAATAACAGTATGTTGGCTTTGTCAAGCCAACATAATGACTGTTTTCAAACAGAGAGTCCCGCCCCAACCTCACATCATTGTTTGAGTCAGTGTTAAAAGCACCTCTAATCTATCCTTCTTACATCAGGCCCAACACGGAGACTGGTTCGGTGGCAAGGCCGTCGGCAAGATCTTGATCACTGTCTGTGGGCTGACAGTTCATGTCTTTGTCACTCATGTAAGTTCATCCAAAATACATGTATCCACATGCGTCTGTTTGCATCTTGCAACAAACGTTGCAAGCTGTTTGTTTTTCCCGCAGTTGCATGCAGAGTACTGCCGAGACAGAGACTCGTATCTGCCGCACAGAGTTGTGCAGGCATGGGAGCTACAACAGTTCGTAAGGTACTAAAATTCTCTTTATTAGGTCCTTTGAAAAAGTCGTGAATTAAAATGCTACTTAAAGGGATAGTACACACCAAAATGTTTGTTTTTGGACAAATAATTAGTCCCTAGAGGACTGGACTTATTTAACTGAGTGACAAACCTTCGTATACAAACTTAAGCTTCTTTCTAAATTATATCATCGTGGCCATGGTCTACTGAAATCTTCAGATTTCTATTTACGTTGTTTTCTTTGAAGGCATACTTGTGCTGGAGCAGATGTGGTGATCCTGGGCGGAGATTTAAACATGCAGCCGGACGATCTCGGTACCAGACTGTTGCGGAACTGCACGGGACTAAAGGATTGTTTCAATGAGGCTGCCAGCTTTGATGTTTGTGTTGCAGCTTCATATTTTCTGAAATCTTAAAATGACTGCGATCATACGTTGTGATTGTAATTATGTCCGTCACTAATTCCAGGGATGCGAGGGGGGAAACACACACATAACTGAGAATCCTTTCACAAATACTGAGGAACTCATTCCATATGGTGGAGGAATTCGGATAGACTACATCTTGTTTAAGGTAAATATTGTACTTTGATAAAGTTATAGCAACAACATCAAAAATGTATATTTATGGGTGATTCTCATTAAAACAGTCAAGCTGTTTCACCCCAAAATCACTGTAAAAGGAAATTATATTTTGCATAAAGAAAATGAAGCCTAATTTTAAGACCATTAAGGATTTTTATTTTTGACCTAATTTTCAGTAGCCTACTGTAATGCACAAAAAATAATTTACATTACTGTAATGCGCAAAAATGGTAAAGCCTTCTATTTAAATTGTAAATGACAATGGTATGTATACATCATGGTAGTGATTGTTGTACATAATTTAATATATCAACAATCATTGTGTTTGGACAATGATGTTCTTTACTGTAGTATTACAATAATGATAATGAGATTTTTTCGCATTACAGTAATGAGAATTTTGTCATTAAAATAATGTAACAAAGCAAAAATCTGAATGGCAAATAAATAGGCATAACATTGTCTTTATGCAATTATTAATACAATAGTATTAATAACACAGAGGGAATGTCCAGTTCATTTATCCCCCCCAAACAAGAAATAAAAAATAAAATAATAATAATAAATTTTTATATATATATATATATATATATATATACACACACACACACACACACACACACACACTATTAATAATATAATAAAAAGTCATTAATTAATGTTAAATAACATTTATTGAAAATGTAACGTTAAATAACATTGAACATTTCTAAACATTGTCAGTCTACAGCTCTACATTAAGAGTGTACAGTCTGCTTTCTTGACTTATTTGCACTATGAATACTAAAGTCTGTTTGTTGGCAGGGATCTGGGCAAGCAGATGTGAGTTGTGAGTCTTTGTCCACTACCAAGGGTCCTGTTCCTGGGCAACCCTTCCCTTTCTCTGACCATGAGGCTCTTACTGCCGAATTCCTGCTTACTCCCACTAAAAAGGGCCATGGATGCTCAGAGAGAGAATCTGGCTGTGCTGAAGGTATTTGTGCATTAGTTTTGAGGTCTTCAAATATTCATCACACACAAATGATTTGTTGTTTTGCTTGACCAGTGCTTGGGAAAGCATCTCACCAATAAACTAATACTATACAAATTGCTGCCCTACAATAATGACTGTTTAGATTTACATAAATGTTTTTGGCAAGGCACATTAAAGAAATAGTTTACTCAAAATTAAAATACAAATGGCATGACAATAGGGTCAAGAATTCTTTGTTGTTTTGACATTGTTTTATTGTGCATTATCTTTCTCCCAGATAAGCTTCCCGAGCTGGTAAATACAGTAAATGAAGCTCGTACTGAAGTGAAGGTGGGTCTACACTGTGCTGAGCGCATGCGCCACACTGCGGCTCGTACCGGCATCATGGGTCTTGTCTTGTTACTACTTGAGCTAGCAATCGCTGCTGTGCCCATATTTGCCCTGGGAGCTGAACAGCCATTCCCTAAAGCCTCCTTTTACCTGTTGGGGGCACTGTGCTTTGCTATTCTACTCTGCACATTGCTGCTGTACATCTTCTACAGCATGGAGGTGAAGGCATTGCAAGGAGCTGAGGACCAGATGAGGTTGTCATTGGGTAGCCTTCAGGAAAGTCTTAAGGTGTCCCCCAAGGGTCTGTCCTCGGACCTTTTTCGAAATCCACTAGATGCTCAGGACCCTGCTACTTTGGAGCCAGATAACTAAACACAATGTTGTGACACTATTTTAGGATGTCTTAACTGAAAGCCACTCCAGTTTTATTACCTATGCAATTTTCATGTCCTGTTTAAGGGCTTTTGGTTTGACCAGACAAAACTACTGTTCAAATGTTTGGAATCACTATGAATTTCTATTCACCAAAAATGCTAAAAAATTGATTATAAATATCTTTACTGTAATTTTTTATGTAACAAATAACTATTTAACAAACGCTGTATTTTTAGAAAACTGTCTGTTAATTACATCAGCAACTTAAAGAAGACATTATATTGCGATTTGCACTGTTAAGTGTATATTCAAGGTTCAATACAGTTTAGCTCAGTCAACAGCATTTGTGGCATAATGTTGATTACCATAAAAAAAATTTAAAAAAAGCAAAAATCGAAGTTACAGTGAGGCACTTACAATGGAAGTGAATGGGGCAAATTTTGTAATGGTTTAAAGTCAGAAATGTGAAGTGAATAATTTTATAAAAGCACTTACATTAATTCTTCTGTTAAAACTTTTGTACTATTTGAGCTGTGAAGTTGCTGAAATCGTCGTTTTTATGGTTGTTTTAGGGTTTACAGCATTACGTCATCACGGGTATGGAGTTGTACGATTGGATATAACTTACACTGAAAAAGTCATGTTAAAACAAATATTGTTTATGTCTCGTGGCTATACTTGTCAAACAGTGAGTATTTTAATGTTTACGGATTGGCCCCTTTCACTTCTATTAAAAGTGCCTCACTTTTTTTTAAAGGAGGGACGAGTCAAAATACATTTTCATGGTAATCGTCAATATGCCACAAATGCTGCCAATTAAGCTTAACTTGGAATATTCCTTTTAAGTGGTGCAACCATTTTTAACTATGCTAATAGTAAGAAAGACACACGGAAAGATTTCTCAATGATTATGTAACTGCTAAAAATGAGGCTTTGTTGTCACAGGTAAAAATGTATTTAACATTTTAAAAGGCTGTATAAAAAATATTTTAAACTGAAATACTTATTTACAGTATTACTGTTTTAACTGTATTTTGATCAGTTAAATCCCACATTGATGATCAGATGCATCGGCTTATTTAAAACAAACAAACAAATGATTTGTGATTCCAGAGATTTACACGGTAGAGTAACTTCAAAGAAAACCAAAGGGAAATCACTAAAAATACTTCCATGACAGATCCACTTAACCTTAGAAGAATGGACCACTATTAATCACATATGTAACAGCTCATTATTGTTTGTCACTAAGGCATGCTCATAGAATATTCTTTTGTGTACTCAGTATTGTCATGTTAACCTTTGTAAACCGAGACCTGCTGGGCAGGTGTCTCCGTTCTGTTTATGTTAAATGTTTCCAGTCGTCAGCTTTCAGATTTGTTGTACTTTCATTGTGATTAGAGAGGTTTGGTTATGGTTATGGTTTTGTCTATTATGAGTCCATTTTGGGAACTGATACTAAAAACAATCTCTTCAACTGTTTAACAGTTTATGTTTTAGACAATCAAGCAGAGGAAAAAATGGACAGCGTAACTGTAGGTGGTGCCGTTATTAGTTTGTTTGTCAAACCACTCCATACCTGTATAAAGGTTTTGTCCTTTTCGTGAAACCTGTCAACAACCTCATGTATCTACAGGGTTGTGAGGGTTACTTTTGAAATGTATTCCACTACAGATTACAGAATACATGCTGTAAAATGTCATTTGTAACGTATTCCGTTAGATTACTCGAGGTCAGTAATGTATTCTAAATACTTTGGATTACTTCTTCAGCACTGGTAGATTTTTTTCACTTGTTTTGACTATAAAAACTCTGCCAGTACAGTAAGACAAAATACACATGTTAAAAATACATTCTCTGAAAAACCGAAATATCTTATGCAGTGTTGTTTCTAAAACAAGATCAATCAAACTGATCGTGTTTTAAGGATTTTTAGATATTTTTACAGGAAAACAATACAAAAATTATCAACAATATGATTTTTGCCCTAATATCAAAGGTCTTCCTAGGAAAAAAAGAAATTATGATCTAACGTGAATTTTCTTATTAAAAAAATATGATCGTGCCTGGTAACGTGCATGTAAAATGGCTAGAAATAGCATTTTATCTTAGCGTAAAGCTGACAATTTACATTTATGCATTTGGCAGACACTTTTATCCAATGCAAATTACAGTGCACTTATTACAGGGACAATCCCCCTGGAGCAACCTGGAGTTAAGTGCTTTGCTCAAGGACACAATGGTGGCGGCTGTGGGGGTCAACAGCAACCTTCTGATTACCAGTTAAGTGCTTTAGCCCACTACACCACCACCACTCTGTTTCACCGCTGTTCAAAAGCACTTTGGATCGCATCATATATATGTATAAATGAATTCCATCAGAAAGGACTAAATATTAAATGAAACAAATGACAATAAAATGCAAAGTAATCTCTTCAGTAATCAAAGTACTTTTTGAATGTAACTGTATTCTGATTACCAATGATTTAAACTAACTGTAGTGGAATACAGTTACTTATATTTTGTATTTTAAATATGTAATCCTGTTACATGTATTCCGTTACTCCCCAACCCTGTGTGTCTATTATATAACACTTTGCATAACTGTATCTTTTATAAAAGTAATAAACAATTCACAAAGTTATGTTCCATATGTCACTGTAGCTCAACTGGTAGAGCAAGTTTCATGGGTTTAATTTCCAATGAGCATGTACACTGATAAAAGCATCTTATAAGATGTCATATATTAATCTCTACCTGCCACAAGGGTGCAGTGTTGGTTTTTTAAAGTATGGTAAGTATGAACTTTAACAGAATCATGGTTGCTATGGAGACTGTTATTACTGAAACATACAGTATACTATACAGTATATATATATATATATACACACACACACACACACACATACATGTATATTGCTAATTGCCGCAAAACAATAAATAAAGAAAACATAGTCCTGCCCTAGTATTTCTTCTATAGAACACAAAGGGAGGTGTTTTTTGCAGAATGTTAGCCTCAGTCACTATTTACTTATCCTTGTTTTTCCATAAATCAGAAGTTGTGAAATTGTGACTAAGGCTAACATTATTGCTCCATATGTTTTGTGTTTCACGGAGGAGAGAAAGCCATACAGGTTTGGAGAAACATGAGGAAGCATAAATAATGACAGATTTTTCTTTGGTGAACTATCCCTTTAGGTAAAACTAAAATAAGAGAAAGTAACCTCTTCTCCTTGACATTCTAGTTTCTTCATTTAGAATAACACAAACCAACTCATTTGCCCATTCACTGACTGAAAGTACAGACTGTCATCTGCTACTGGCACTTTTTAACATTTAAGATGACGCATTGCTGGAATGAGACCTGCCCATACAGATGAGTACAGCTCAGTCCTGTCATGGGTGCGGTTGCACATGTAATGTCTACACATGTGCTGCTGTTACTAATACAGTCTGCTGGACTGACATATGAAAGTTTGATGAATCTTCACTTCAGTCTGGGAGTTTCTCAGAGGAACTGTGCTTACGACCCCAGGTCTCCAAATAACTAGTCCTTGTTCACTGGAAAACAGTATGTCAAATAGATAAAGGAAAAAAACATTATAACACAGGGCCTGTCAACCCATGAGGCGACATAGGCGTGTGCTTAGGGCGGCATCGCTTCGGGGGCGCGGCGGGCACCAATCTACCGAGCCAATTTTAGCATGTGTCCAATCTGTGTCAAACAAAATGCGCCCTGTGCGTTCCGATAGCGTGTTGTGCCATTCATTGAAACAAAACCTGCAGCTGCATTCAGTCGTCACATGCGAGTGCAGTCTGTGAACAGTTGTCTACTGCAGGTGAAGACATTTTCTAAATAAACGTGTATCAAAACACTAACATTACATGAAGTACCAAAAATGACAAAGCCAATACCATGTTTATTGGACATGTTCCTTAGAGTTGCCTACCATATAAATACCATAATATATTATAAAAATACCAAGGTTTTACCATATTGTACCATCACTGTACCATGATACTGCCACAGCAGGCTTTTGAGAAAGATAAGTTTGATAAACTTCATCTTGTGCTGTGTCCTAATGTGAAAAGGCATCAGTATTTTTTTAGTCCAGAGTTTCATTAACGCTACCAGTGGTGATTTCTCAGGGGCAGCAAAGCCTTCTCTGCTGGCCTACCATGCCAAATAAATAAATATTTTTCATCATTTCATTCTCAATCACCTTTTTGCCTATGTATTTTTAATCGCTTTCCACTCTTGATTAATCTACAAACAAATAGAGAAAAACGAAGAGTTTATCCAGTCAGAATTTATTCCTTGATGCTTACAAGCGAAGTGTGACAACTGTTTCACAAATCACATGCCCAAAGCAGCACATGAGTCTGAGCTCAACCACCTCAGGCCTTCAGAATTTCTTCAGAATCCCTCAACAGTGCAAATGAATGAGCAACTAAAGTCAGATTGCCAGATTCATCAGCCAATAAGATTGATTTATTTGTTCTTGGTGGGTGTGATCTTTAGGATATGTCCCGGTTGAGGCCTTTTAGCTGGCCTTGAGTGACGCAATCACGCTTTAAGTGATGTATGTAATTCAAGAGCGAAAAGCACGAGATCTTGCTGACGAGTCGGCTGTCACTGCCACATCACTACTGAGAAAGAGATCCTTATGGATTTAAAAACACGAGATGTTCTGCATGATCGTGTAATTGCTTAATTTATTAATCAGGAAAGGAGGACTGATTTTCACTTCAAGCAAATTGTTAAGTGCCTTTTGTATTGTTATAGCAACATCAGGAGTTTTCTAAGTATAAATTAGGCTGCTTGAGCATTCAGTGTCAGATCAAGTTTTGAAAAGTAGTGCTGCGTTCCATTCAACTTGGAAAGTCGGATTTTACAACTTCCTACTAGGAAAAGTGCAATGCAATGCATATTGAAGTCAGAATTACAACTTGTAGGCTCGTGCAGAAATTCTCAACTCCGATTTTGCCGAGATGCAGGGGTATGATGTCACACAAACATGTCCACACTCAGGGAGATATACAAAGTAAGTGATAAGCATTAACTTTACTAAGTAATATCAATAAATGAGTTTGTTTCCACATTACATGATATTAAAGCTTGTTTAACAAACGCCTGCAGAAACAGGTGGATAAAACATTACAATCTCTTTTGATGATCGTACACCTGAAGCACAAATGCCAGCACTGCAGCACTGTTTATCAGTTGGGTTGCTAGGAGACATCTAATGAGAGTCAAACCCCTGCTAAGTTAACGGGAACATTGCAGTTCCGAATATCGGGGAATGGAATGCATTTATGGTCGGAGATATCAAGTAGGAATATCCCACATCCAGCTCGAATGGAACGCAGCATAACCGTGTAACCTGACGAAACAAAATTTATTGCAAGCAACATTTAAATCGCAAATATTATTAGATAGATTTTTCCAGGTATTATAGACCTCCTTGGTAGATTCATATGAAAAATTATGATTTTTGAATGTCTGTTCAGGAGATGTGCATTTCATAAAACAGTCATGCTGCAGTTAAAATTAGGCTTAAGTGTCATTTCAAGTTCTGGCTTGCGTGCGTGAACGTGTTTTTAAAATGTTAATTGGTATTACTAGTTAGCTGCGACATAATGTATGATGCCCAAAGGCATAGGGTGTCTTATTCATTGCGAAACTGTGTTTTCTTAATGGCATGAATCACACTGAAGGCCTAGACTTTAAATACACGGCCCGCCACTGAATGCTACACAATATTCAGTATGTAGGCTACTAAAGAAAATGTTCAAATGATGCTTTTAAAATAACCACAAATTAATGCTTTGGTCCTGTTTTTGCAATAAAATGTACAGAATGTGCAAATGGTGTACTTGTTGGGCCCCAGACTCCCCAGTAATGATGAAAACCTACAAATGTCCCTGCTGTGAAACATACTGTACAGTGTGCACAGATCTTTTGGGCAGTCCTTTGCTTTTTTCTTTCTTTCTTTCCTTTATTTTATTTATTTATTTGTTTTGTTTTTTGAACATCTTAAACCACTTGGTTTGGTTTTCGGGCACTTCACATTAAGTTTATTTCTTTTATCTTCTGATTTTCTCCCCTTTTTCTACCCAATTTAGCCTCAATCCAGGTGGTGGAGGACGAATCTCAGTTGCCTCCATGTCTGAGACCGTCAATCTGCTCATCACATGGCTTGTTGAGCACGTTACCGAGGAGACCTAGCGCGTGTGGAGGCTTCACGCTATTCTCCACAGCATCCACGCACAACTCACCACACGCCCCACCGAGAGCGAGAGCCACATTATAGCGATCACTAGGAGGTTACCCCATGTAACTCTACGAACTCATGACTCCAGGGGTGGTAGTCAGCGTCTTTACTCGCTGAGCTACCCAGGACCCCTACATTAAGTTTATTTCTATATATGGTGATACCAATTCATGATGCCTACTTACGAAGCCATGACGTGTTTCTTCCCAACATTGTTTTTATTAATTTTGCTAGATTCAGTTTATACCCATTTCTGATATATTTAATTATAAATTAATTTGTACTTTTTTTGTGTAAAAACTAATGCATACATTTTTAGCACGTGACTGGGGGGTGACTGGAGGGTCTCACCTAGGGTGCCAAATGGGGTAGGACCGGCACTGTTATAACATTTGACAATATGGCCTTATCTGATGTGCTTTTATGTGCAATTGTTACTAGTGGTGCATCATGATTACTATTGCTCATACTCTTGATTAGGGCTTTGAACAAACCCCTAATCTTACGTATTAAACTTGGATGCATAACTCATTCCTCATCGGAACATCCAAGCAACCGAGCTTAAATCAACTCGATACTTTGGCAAACGCATAGCAACCCCCTCACAACCACTTGCAAGTTTTACGCGAGCAAGAATCACACACATTTTCATCAGAAAATGTAAAAATCTAGGTGATCATTTATTATTTGTTAACTTATTGCATTAATATAAGTAATATTCTAGTAGTAACTGTAGTAATTGTAGTGTTTTGGTTGTTTAACTTTTTTTTTTTTTTTTTTTTTTTTTGCTTCTCCAAAAACACAGTGAGATGTGGCCTAACAGTCCATCACACGCATGTTCACATAGGATAAACAATTTAAAAACAGCACCAACACGTAGGGTACAATGGGGCTAAAGGCCCCCCGGAAAATGGTGTACCCTTTTGTGAAGTAGTTATTTTGAATAAGCACAAAGTCTTTCTAGCAAGTCAGTCCACTGTCGGCCATCTTTGGAACACTCTCGGGAGGATATTTCCAGTCGTGCCAGTGCAGCTCCTATCTACTTGAATGGGGAAAGACTGAAATCTCAAAAACGGTTGGTCAAGCTTACGATCAAAGGACATATTTCAAACCATCAATAAAATCTGATAATATTGGAATCATAAATTTACCTCATATTACGTTAAAACGCAAGCTTGTATAGCTAATGCGCATGTGCATGATTGACAGGTGATGTCTGTATCTAAAAGGTGATTGGCTCTTTTACCTCTAAGGCAGAACTTCCTATGTACATCCACTGAATGCTGGGTGCTCAGAGCTCCTTGGTTGGGCGTTCCAATTTATCCCATTCATTTTATTATTATTATCTCCCAATTTGGAATGCCCAATTCCCACTACTTAGTAAGTCCTCGTGGTGGCGCGGTTACCTCAATCCGGGTGGTGGAGGACAAGTCTCAGTTGCCAGACCGTCAATCCGCACATCTTATCACATGGCTCGTTGTGCATGACACCGCGGAGACTCACAGCATGTGGAGGCTCATGCTACTCTCCGCGATCCACGCACAACTTACCATGCGCCCAAATGAGAGCGAGAACCACTAATCGCGACCACGAGGAGGTTACCCCATGTGACTCTACCCTCCCTAGCAACCGGGCCAATTTGGTTGCTTAGGAGACCTGGCTGGAGTCACTCAGCACACCCTGGATTCGAAATCAAGACTCCAGGGGTGGTAGCAGCGTCAATAATTGCTGAGCTACCCAGGCCCCATTAACCCATTCATTTAAATAGAAGTGGCCCGTCTCTGCTAAAAACTCTTTGATCAGCATTAGGTCCATCTTAATTGTCTTAATTGTCATTGTCTCAAATTATTTCACAAGTTGACAATTTTTAGTGAACGTAGGTGCAACAAATAAGTAACACAAAATGACAATTAAATAACATTTTTGGCCTTTCAAAAATATTCAGTGACCAATATAGCCACCCTTCTTTTCAATATCTGCCATGAGCCTTCCATCCATGGAGTCTGTCAGTTTCTTGATCTGTTCATGATCAACTTTGGCTGAAGCAGCAACCACAGCCACCCAAATTCTGTTCTAAGAGGTGTATTGTCTTCCCTCACTGTAAATCTCACGTTTGAGAAGGGCCCACAAGTTCTCAGTAGGATTTAAGTCAGGTGAGGAAGGGGGCCAAGTCATTATTTGGGCATCTTTGAGGCCCTTGCTGGCTAGCCAAGCAGTGGAGTACTTGGATGCATGTGATGGAGCATTGTCCTGCGTAAAGATCATGGCCTTCTTGAATGCTGAGGACTTCTTCCTGTACTACTGCTTGAAGAAAGTACTTTCCAGAAACTGGCCGTAGGTTTGAGAGTTGAGTTTCAGTCCATCTTCAACTCGAAAAGGTCCAACTACCTCATCCTTAATGATAGCAGCCCATACCAGTACCCCTCCTCCACCTTGCTGGCACCTGACTCGAAGTGGTGTCCATTAGTGATCCAGCCACGGGCCCATCCATCTGTCAAGAGTCACTCTCATTTCATCTGTCCATAAAACCTTTGAAAAATCTGTCTTTGTGTATTTCTTTGCCCAATCTTGACGCTACAACTTGTGAATATATTAAGTGGTGGTCGTGTTTCAGCCTTCTTGACCTTGGCCATGTCTCTGAGCATTTGGCACCTTGTACTTCTGGACACTCCAGGTAGGTTGCAGTTCTGGAATATGGTAGCATTGGAGGATAATGGGTTCCTGGTAGCTTCACATTTAATTCTTCTCACGTCTTTTGTAGTTAATTTGCGCCTTATCTTCTCCATGCGTTTTTTGCGCCCTGGTTGACTATTCGCAACAAAACGTTTGATTGTCCGGTGGTCACACATCAATAGTTTAGCTATTTCAAGAGTGTTGCATCCATCTGAAAGGCATTTTACATTATTTGACTTTTCCGTGTCAGTTAAATCTCTTTTTTGGCCCATTTTACCTGAGGTAATGAAGCTGCCTAATAATTATGCACACCTTGATATAAGGTTTTAGTCACTTTCGCCACACCCTCCATCATTACACAAATACATACCACCTGAAAATGATTGAATCCAATAAGCATTCAAGTTTATATGGTTTGGAGTTGGAAAATGTGCATGGAAGTAATGATACGATCAGAATACTCACTTGCCTAATAATTGGGCATGCAGTGTATATATATATATTATATATAGGCAGGGATGGGGAGTAACGGAATACATGTAACGGGATTACGTATTTAAAATACAAATTATAAGTAACTGTATATAGGTATACTGTAGTAGGCCTATGTTAAGGTGTGCCTTTAGCAGCCCCTTTGTACCCTACATTGTGAACGACCCCTTAAATTTGTTGCGTTGCGTCTAGACGCGTTCTGTCTAAACGGCCCCTACCGCATCCTCATGATGACTACATTATTTTGTCCCCCAAAATTATTTGCATTTCATGCATTATTTTAAAATCCGGACACTTTGTGCAACATCTCTGCTATCCTTATTAAAACCGATCACACTGACACATTTCGTTCTATCATTAAAGAATCATAAAGTGTAATTACGTTTTGTCGTTGTCTGAGAGCAGAAGAACTTGGATCAGGTGATGAATGGAGTTTCGCTTACCTGTTGGGCGTCGTATGGGCGTGAATCAGGGCGGGTTCAGGTGGATATACTTGTGAGTCAAACCCCTCATTAAACACACTGCAGCTTGACGAAGCAGATAGTTGGGACTTTACGAATTGGACCTCGCCTGTCTCTGGAACGGATACAAAAGCTGTTTTGTCGAGCACAATGATGCCCGAACCTTTAAAATCGGCGATGTCTTTAAACGCCACGGAGGACACGTCTCTCGCGCTGCCTTCGGATCACGAGCTCAGATCTGCGCAACAGAGAGTTCTGGAACAGGTTCACACCATCAAGAGAAGCAAATCCAAATACAGCACTAAAAGTGTGCCTGGATTGACTTCACCAAACAGTGAGTTTATTTAAAAAAAAATCGCTAGGAAGATAGTCATGGAGCTGGCATGGCTTTAAATCACAAACAAACATTTAACCATTATTTGGAAACAGAGGGATTTCGCACTACCGTTTTTTTTTTTTTTTTTTCGATGGTAGGCTATAATTTCACATAATAATAATAATAATAATAATAATAATAATAATATCAAATAAGATCAAATTGATTTGAGTAGCAGAATTTTTAAATAAAATGACATAAAGCAAATATTAAAATCTAAAGCTAAATATTTAAAGTTTTATTTGCTTAATTTATTTAAACATTACATTTGGTAAGTAATTTGTTATAAAATTAAAATGCGTATATCTTAAAAATAGGCTTACGTTTTGTTTTTTTTTTTTTTTTTGGGTGGGGGGGGGGGGGGTATATGGCAAGATCGTGGTATTTTCTAAGTTTAAAGATTAAACATTTCCCAAAAAAACAAAAACAAAACAAAACAAAACAAAAAAAAAAAACGGCTTTTTTTAATATATATATATATATATATATATATATATATATATATATATATATATATATATTTATTATTTTTTTTTTTTTTTTGTAAAATCATGTATTTTGGGCATGTACCTTACCATAATAATACCATGCTTTCTTTTCATGTACCAATGGCAATATGTTTTTCTACACATTCATAATAATAATGGTAATATTATAGTTCGGGCCATCTGGACAAATGTTAAAAGATCTACATTTACGTATTTTAGATTTTCTTAACATTGAAAGTTGTGTATGGTTATTATTGCAATTTCCAAAATGGGCCTTGTCTCGGGGCGGAGCCAGGAGTTTTTCCACAGGGGTGGTGGATGGTGGATGGTGGTTGTTGGTGTAGAAAGACTAACTAAATTGTGCCCAAGACAACAAATGACCATATTTTACCTTATGGTCACTCACTGTGAATAGCCTCTAGGAAAACAGCTCCTCAAAATTGCTGGTCCTACATTTGTGTATGGGAGTTAAAAATCACACTTCTTGATTTTTGTCCCAGGAGAACGAAAACAAACTTCTAACACCAAATAATAAAATAGCTGCTAGTAAATGCTTCATTGTAGATCTAGATATGACATATACAGTATGTGTGTATGTATATGTGTGTGTGTATATATATATATATATATATATATATATATATATATATATAGATAGATAGATAGATAGATAGATATAGCTATTATCTATAAATTCTAAATAGGCGTTACAACACATAATTTTACATAATAATGTAAAAAATTAACGTGCTGTTATTACAATACCTGATCTAACCTTAAAAAATGACTTTCTTTGGTGTAACCTGATGCTGTCAGATTGATTCAGTCAATATTTCTGACTTAAATAAAATAAGTTAGTATGTTACACATAAAGTAGTTTAATTGACAAACATGTTTACAGTGTGAGCAGCAATTACAATGATGTATTCTGTAAAATGTGAAACCTCACATACCTTGCTATAATTTACATAAAGCATTATAAGGATTTATTAGCAATTAAAATACATGTCTTCATACACTTTTTATGAGCATTTTGGTGCTACCTTGTAAATGTTAAAACGCCCTGAAAATATTTTCTTTTCTTTAACTGCAGGCCCAGAAAGTGACAGTGTGTTTTATGACTTCAAGTTCTCTCCTTCTATGGCTCTCAGTGGACCTTCATTCAACAGAGGAGACCGAGGAGGAACCATGACAAGCGGGGTAAACTTCATCAAAATGTGTCTTAATCGATCATGTGTGTGCTCCAATACTGTATTATGCTTTTATATTAACAGCTTATAACATGTCCCTTAGTCATTTATTAAAGGAATATTCTGGGTTCAATACAAGTTAAGCTCAATCGACAGTGTTTGTGGCATAATGTTGATTACCATAAAAAATGTATTTCGACTCGTCCCTCCTTTTCTTAAAAAAGCAGAAATATGAGTTACAGTGAGGCACTTATAATGGAAGTGAATGGGGCCAATTCTTGGAGGGTTTCAAGACAGAAAAGTGAAGCATGTAATTTTTTAAAAGCATTTACATTAATTCTTCTGTTAAAACTCATGTATTATATAAGCTGTAAAGTTGTTTAAATTGTCATTTTAGGGGTTTAGGGTTTGTTGACATTACATAGTCATTGCAATGAAGTTGTAAAAGTGGCTGTAACTTTACACAAAAAGGTTAGTAAGTGATTTTTATCACACTAAAATCATGTTTACATGCATATTGTTTACGTCTCGTGGCTATACTTTTGAAACAATGAGTATTTTAATGTTCAGAAATTGACCCCCAGTCACTTCCATTGTAAGTGCCTCACTATAACCAATATTTTTGCTTTTTTTTTTTTTTTTTTTTTTTTAAAGAAAAGGTGGGGCGAGTCTAAATACATTTTTGTGGTGATCAGTATTATGCCACAAATGCTGTTAGTTGAGATTAACTTGTATTGAACCCGGAATATTCCTTTAATGCAGAACTGAGTTGTTTAATCAAAGCATTTCAAGTTACTGTTTTTCCCACAGTTAAAGCATATTTGTATTTCTCCACTTGGTTAAACACTTCGAGTCATCTATTCAGATAACAATCAAATGGTGTGAAGTGTCAAATGGTCTTTAGCTTGTGACAAGTAACCACTGTAAATGTAGGTCTACGTCTTTTCTCAATTTGAAATGTATTTTTTTAAGCAAAAACAACAGGACAATGGAATAAATGGCACAATTCATCAACGTAAGCTTTCATGTCAATGGAAGAAAAGCGAAGACCATCTGTACATGATTTTACATTGTACTAATATTCTACACGACTCACAGCATGTTCTTAAAATCCCATAATTTCACAGAACGCTGCACTTTTATGCTTCAGTCACTGACACTAACCTAGTTAATTTTTTTTCTTTTTCTTTTTTTTTTTTTTTTTTTACAAAAAAATAAAAATAAAAGCTAGATGAAACCAAACCTCTCCTCACCTCAACTTTTTATGACTCATCCTAGTGTAGGATTACCAAACTTGCCTGACTTCTGGGTTTTTGCCAACCCTTCTTTACATTAGGGTGTATCTGCTGGAACTTAATGCTTTCTGTGCTGTTAAATGGCTTGTTTGGCTTCAGTGGAGCATATAATGCGTGCATTGTCACCTTATGTTTTACGTCATGTTGTCTTAGTGCTTTAAACCCTGTTTTAACATCCTGTAAAAACGGTGTGAAATTGTGGACGGGTCGAAAATTTGGAAACACATACTCCTCCTTTATTGTTACTATTTCTCACATTTTACAATAATAGCTAAGTCGTCAAAACTACGAAAAAGCACAAATGGAAGTATGGGAATCATGTAGTGACCAAAAATGATGCAGTATTATGCCTTTTTTTTTTTCTTTCTTTTTTTTTTTTACCAACATGGATATTTAAAGAGATTCTTCATTTTGAGCATAAAAGCCATTTAGTGTACAGTAAAGAGGGACTGAGCTACTATAAATCTAATTTCTATCACTGTTTCTATGTCCAGGCTAAGCAGCGGCAGAGCTTTGTTCACAAATCCATAAACTCCCAACATGCCAGCGCTCAAAGAAGTGCAAGCACCGCGAGCAGGAATGATCAGTCGTACTACTTCCCTACAAACACCCTCCCCACCCAGCCCAGACCCAGCAGTCAACTGTTCGGCTCCAAAGCCACCCGCAGTGCTCCAGACCTTGGCTTCCAACCCATAACAAATGGCAGCACCACCCAACAAGGCCAAGCCAGCAGACAGACCATACACAGGGTGGACAGGATCTTCAGTCAGCCTGTACTGAACAGCACTAATCAACCTTATGGTAATGGCACTTCTATGAGGATTGCTAACAGTAATCAGGTGTTCGGCACTCGGCCTGTCAACAGACGATCATCTTCCATACAGTCCAATGGAGACTACAGGATGTCAATGGCCAAGACTGGACAAGCCAATGTCTCTGGGTGAGTCAAACCAACCTTACACTTTTCCCGTTATTGCGTAATGAAGTTCAGTTCAACTTCTCGTCTTATTTGTAAAGCACTTTGAGCATCTACTTGGACGAAAGGTTCTCCATAGTTTTTATAATTTATATTCATTATTATTAGTAGCAGTAGTAGTATTTTTTTATATTAGTGTTAGTGATTAATATTTTGTTGAAGTGGTTGTATTCTTTTTTTTTAGTGTTAGTTTATTTTTTACTGTTACTGTAGTATTACAGTTAGTATTAGTAATATTTTTTTCTTAGTATTAGAGTTAGTATTATTTCTTTACTGTTAGTACTGTTAGTTAGTTTGTACTAGTATTTGTATCAAAGTTTGTGTTAAGGGTTTGGTTGTTGTATTAGTATTAGAGTTGGTGTGAGTGTTACAACTTTTTACTGTTGGTATTAGTTTTATTTGTTAGAATTCGAGTTGGTGTTCGTTTTTTACTGTTAGTTAGTTTGTTAGTACTAGTAATAATATTAGTATTAGAGTTGTGTTGGTGTGTGTGTGTGTATATATATATATATATATATATATATATATATATATTTTTTTTTTTTTTTTTCTTACAGTAGTTATCATTAGTTTTGGTTGTTAATATAAGTATTAGAGTTGGTGTTAGTATTGCTATTTTTAATGTGAGTATTAGTTTTTGTTAGTAATTTATTTAGTAAGAATTCATGTTGGTGTTAGGACTAGTGTTATTATTAGAGTTAGTGTTATTTTTACTGTTAGGATTAGTCTTGCTTGTTGGTGTTAGTATTAGTATTTTTATACATTTTGTAGTTCTATTAGTGTTAGTTAGTAGTTAGTTAGCAATTAGTTAGTAAGTAATTAAGTAATTTAGTTAGTAATTTATTTAGTATGTTAGTTGGTTAGTAAGTTAGTATTAGAGTTGGCATTAGTACTAGTGTTAGTTTTAGAGTGTTGTTATTTTGTCAATGTTAGTATTGGTTTTGCTCACTGTTAATATTAGTTGTATTTGTTAGTATTAGGGTTAGAGTTTGTCTAGGTATTATTTTTACTCGTAAGTTTAGTTTTAGTTGTAAGTGTTAGTATTTGTTTATACTGTAACACACGTATCAGTTGTAGCTGATTATAATGTGTTGATCATTTTAGTTCTGCTAACTGGTATCACACTCATTTTTCCTCAGGATGTACACAGAGAAGCTGATGGCTGATTTGACGATGAAGGAGGCAGTGGAGTATCTGTACAGTCCAGATGAGAAGTATCAACTGTGTGGCTCCGCCTACATCCAGCACGCCACCTACACTGATGACAAGGCCAAGCAAGAGGTGTGGATTCGGAATTAAGCCTGTACTGTCAGTAACAAAGTACTATGAAGCACCTTGGTATAACTATGTTTTTTTTTAACATGGACCATGGTAATACCACGGTTTTCTTTAGAGTTCCATGTAAATGCTGTGATATTTGAATGGTAATCATTCAGAACTATCAAGGAGGTGATGGGAATACCATCATATAACCATGGTCCATGTCAAAAAATGCTAGTACCATGGTACTTTTTTTTGTAAGTGTCATGTTTTTTGGACTTGTAGTTGGTCCAAAAAACGTAACACTTCCAAAAAAAGTAACAGATACATTTCTTTAGACATAATACCATGTTATCTCTGTCTGGTTTCACAGGTGCTGACCCTGAAGGGCATTCCTCAGCTGGTTAACCTGTTGAACAGCCCCAATCTGCAGATCCAGGAGACGGTGGCTGCTGCTCTTCGTAACGTGGTGTTCAAAAACCAACTTAATAAAGAGGAAGTTCAGCGCTGCGGAGGAATCATGCAGGCCGTGCAGCTGCTCGGAGGCACCAACTCTGAGACACAGAAACACTTGACAGGTGACCAAATGTCCAATTATGCATCATATAAATGTCACTCAGAAGCACTGATAAGATGAGTATGTCAAGAGCAATTTAACCCCATGCAGCGATTGACAAGACCATGTGGCTTAAGCGAGAAAGACGGTGATTTGTCTTCACTGTTTGTGTTTGTCGGCACATGTTGTTTTCTTGTAGAAATATCTGTACGTCCTTTAAACAAATATACTTCAGAAGCAATATTGTGTAATATAATAGGACTACGGTTCCATTTAAGATTCCAACTACATTATTTAACATCAACTAACATTGAACAATACTTTTACAGCCTTTATTAATCTTGTTAATTACAACATATACTAACACGTTTTTAAAATCAAAAGTTGTATTTGTTAACATTGGTTAATGTACTATGAAATAACATGAACTAACAATGACCAATTGTATTTTTTTATAAACTAACATTAACTATGATTAATAAATGCTATAAACAAACAGTATATTGTTCATTGTTAGTTCATGATACCTAATGCACTAACTAATGTTAACATATGTAACCTTACTGTCAAGTGTTACCTTGTTTTTTTTCACTAAGGGACACTTTGCCAATGGGGTAAGAAAAACAAATGTTATATATTTGTTAAATGCAATTTTTAATATCTAATGCAGTTTTGTTTCTCAATTAAATGTGTTTTATGGATGTTTTGATATTTGTTACTAGAAAACCACACAAAAATACCAAATTAAGAGTGTTATTTTTTGCAGTGCAGGTGCTATCTTTGCTGATATAGTGCTGTGCCATGCATATTTAAATGAACTCATTGTCATTCTTTTGAGTGCAAATAGACCTTTTTATGTAAATTAGTTTGCCGCTAGTTGTTCTATTTCAGAATGTAATCTTTCATCAAAGGTGTCTGTGAAAGTGCTCTTATCAAACTGAACTCTTTTGGTTCTTCTGTGGTTTTATTCTTTGCCAGGTCTCCTGTGGAATCTGTCCTCAGCAGACAGTCTTAAACCTGATATGCTCCGCACAGCTCTGCCAGCGCTCACAGAGAAGGTTATAGAGCCTTTTTCAGCCAGTACAGACAACAATGCCAACACCAGCCTGGCACCAGAGGTCTTCTGCAATGCCACGGCATGCCTACGGTAAGGGCTAGTTACAGTATTATAAGTAAATACGGTTCTGAGTGGCTTATAGGTTTTTCTTAAACCTTGGGCAATTTCATGACCCAAGTGTTGATTTTTGTTAAAAGAGGGGCCGTTTCTAAGCATAGGGGGGCCCTAAGCGAAATCCTTCTTGGAGGCCCCCCTTAATCATTATATTTTCTCTTCCCTCGATGGCCACAAGGGGGCCCCCTATTCCTGTATAATTGAGCCAGAATAGATGCCTGAGTCTTACTCGCAACTTTTAGTATATTTTTAATAAAATAAAAAAAATAAAAAACCTTGCTTTGCAGGGCCCCCTGGTGGCTAAGTGGTCCTAAGCGGGCGCTTAGCTAGAAACGGCCATGGTTAAAAGGAACAAATTTAAACTTTGTTTCTTTTTTTAATATGGTCACATTAAAATTCATTTGGAAACTTTTTACCAGGCCTTCGTAAATTAGTTTTGGTACTTTTAAAATGTCTTTAATGTGTAGATTTACATTTTTTTAACCTGGTCCCAGACTTTCAAAATGAAACTATGAAAATCCATTATAAAAATACAAAGTATTGCATGTTTAAAACCATGATAATTTAAACAAAGAGTGAAATAAACATAAATCATTTCAATATTTACTGTGTGAAATTATTCAATTATTACGACTGTCCCACAGTTGTGATGTCATTGCTACCACACCAAACAAGTTTGCTCCTTATAAATTTTTTTTGAGTTTGTGTACCTCTAACCAAGTCAACAAAAGTGTCAGTATAGAGTGTGTTTGAGATTATATATGAGAGAAGTGATATTGATTAAAGAAGTGAAAAAAAAAGCACTTGTGAGCAGAATATTTTTATTTGGCTTTACTGTTACAAATTACGTAAACAAATTGTGAAAATATGGTTTAATTGTGTGTATTAAGGTTACATAAAATGTTAGCTATGAAATTAGCATTATCAAAACAATGGAGTCGGACATTTAATTTCAAAAACTTCAAAACATAAAGTCATTTTCATCGCCGTCGTGTCAAGCACAGAATTCTATTAAACACAAATATTGACACTGTAGTGGGAATTTTGATGACTTTCCAAAAAAAGTGACAAAAATAACACAAAACTGCTGTGATGCATGTAGCGTTATAGTGAAAAATGTTTTACCGAGACTTACTTAATAGAAGTCCAAAGTTCTAAAAGTGCTTGAAATTGAAGGAACGCCCTTATAAATATTTTGAAATAGGTAAATTGGACCATATAGTTAATTCATTTTATTGCTGATTAGAAATATTTTATTGGAACATTATTTTTACTGCTAGTTTTGGAGATTTCGGTCTTTCCTGAAAATAGCAGTTTTAATATACATTGGAACTCCTTTGTAACTGTTTAAAAAGCATAAAATGTGAATCAAAGAAATGTAGATAAATAGCAATAACAAAGAATGAGTTAGTGTTTTCAGACTTTTGACAGGTAGTGTATGTTAATGAAAATGTGATACATGAATAGGCAAACATAAATCCTGGCTCCAACAATTAAAGTAATGTGGTCTATTTGAGTCTCCTTTTAATTAAAGTTAATTCATCACAAGGAAATGAAAGCTGTTCAAATATTTTAGCTAGGTTTATATTGACACACCTAATGTGTATTTATATTGCATCATAGCGCCGTAAATTGTGCAGAGCACAGACTGGAAATGTGTCCTTACAGGTATAGTTCATCTAAAAATAAAATTCTATCATTTACTCACCCTCATGCTGTTCCAAACTCGTATGACTTATTTTCTTCCGTGGAACACAAAAGGAGACGTTAGGCAGAATGTTAGTCTCAGTCAGTGTTTGTTTGTCAAACAAACCAACAGACATGATCTTATTGTCAGTTTCTCATTTGTCGACAGAAACCTGAGCGCATCCAAACTGGCCAACCGGCAAGCCATGCGTAGCTGTAAAGGTCTTATCGACTCACTCATGGGCTACATGAACAATTGTGTTGATGAAGGCATACCAGATAACCAGGTAAACGTGGTGTTTACATCCACTACTGTAACAAAAATTCAGATCTTGCATGGTATACAGTTAGTTAAGACTAAAAGTTTTTCTTAAAATCATAACAAAATATTTTCTGCTCCTTTATAGCCTGGGTGGAGAATGTTGGCATGGCAGTTATGATTTAATGTTGTCTTTATCAAGTTATTTAGTTATGCTTAAATGTTAAAACTCCCTCAAGGAAGGTATGAGTACTAGGCGTTTCCATCAGAAACAATTATGTTGTTATATATATATATATATATATATATATATATATATATAAAACAGTGCATTACACATTCTTAATTGTTGTCAAATTTTATCAAACATGTTTTATCATTTACAGTAATGTCTGTTTACGAGGATAATTACTTAGAGCCTGCCAGTTTCTTTAACAATTGTGACTGTCATTTGGAATTACCTTCAAGCCTTACAAACATGCACATCTGGCTGCAAATATAACTTGGATATTTAGGTAGTTGATAAATGACATAAATCACTTTTTTTGTTCAACTTAAGAGTTTAGGTTAAAATGTATATATACCGTGGGGTCCAAAAGTCTGAAGCCACCAGTGAAACCATTTTACGTGATAACGTTTCTTTGCTTTAATATATATATATATATTACATGCATATCTATAATTTAAAAAGTGCATATTTTTTAGACACTGTTACTGTTCAGCATTTCAAGTTGTTCACCATTTGTCTCACCTTTTAGCTTTTTAACAGTTTACTAAAATATTCAATTTCATCTATCAATTATTGTGAGGTCATAAAAATGCATAATAATTAGAATAATATTGCATGCAGTATATTGCAGAAGAATACTACTTGACAAGTCATGTCGACTAACAATTTATATATTGTTCATGATTTATTCTGTAATCTTTTTGTTCTTAGTCTTTGGAGAACTGCATGTGCATTATTCATAACCTCACCTACCAGCTGGAGTCAGAGATGCCAACTCTTTTCACTAAAATCAACGCCCTAGCCAGTTACGCCCGCAAACGTTCCAGTCCATCAGATGCCGGTCCGATTGGCTGCTTCAGCTCTCAGAGCCAAAAGATTCAACAGGAGGTTTGTCAACAGCTGCATTACACCTGTATTATTATAACAATTCTGCAAGGGGCCTGGGTAGCTGAGTGAGTAAAGACGCTGACTACCACCCCTGGAGTCATGAGTTTGAATCCAGGGTGTGCTGAGTGACTCCAGCCAGGTCTCCTAAGCAACCAAATTGGCCCGGTTGCTAGGGAGAGTAGAGTCACATGGGGTAACCTCCTCGTGGTCGCTATAATGTGGTTTGCTCTGTGGGGCGAGTGGTGAGTTATGCGTGGATGCCGCGGAGAATGGGCCTCCACGTACTATGTCTCCACGGTAACATGCTCAACAAGCCACGTGATAAGATGCGTGGTTTGACGGTCTCAGACACGGAGGCATCTGAGATTCGTCCTCCGCCGCCCGGATTGAGGTGAGTCACTACGCCACCACGAGGACTTAGAGCGCATTGGGAATTGGGCATTCCAAATTGGGGAGAAAAAATACAAATGCCCAATACTACTATTGAAGTTTACTCTTCATACACTATCCTAACTGCAACTTCTTAAACAGGTTAAACTTTATCTAAGCACCTTTATATCACGGTATTCTTTATCACTTTACAATAGGGTTCCATTAGTTAATATTAGATAATGCATTAGCTATCATGAACTAAGAATAAACAATATTTTTCAACAGAATTTATTAATATTGGTTCATGTTAATTGATATAAACACAATTGTGCATTATTAGTTAATAGTGCATTAAGTAATGGTAACATATACAACTTTTAACTTTAAAAAATGTATTAGTAAATGTTGGAATTAACATTAACTAAGATTAACAAATGCTGTAAAAGTGTTGTTCATCTCCTTAAAACATGTTATTACCATGGTGCATGTCCAAAAATTGGAATTGGTATTGCCATCATCCAAAAATTGTTATTACCATCTTACATGTCATAAAAATTTGGTATTTCCATCATACATGTCCTCAAAACATGTTATTACCATGGTGCATGTCCAAAAATTGGTATTAACATCGTACATGTCCAAAAATTCTTATTACCATCATCCAAACATTGGTATTACCATTGTACATGTCCAAAAAACATGCTATTACCATCGTATATGTCCAAAAAAGATGGTATTATTGTCATATATGTCCATAAAACATGGTATTACCATGGTGCTTATCCAAAAACTTTTTATCAGCATTGTACATGTCCAAAAAAATGGTATTACCTTGGAACCGTGTCCATGGCAGTACCATTGTGCTTTTAGTAAGTTTTGTTATTCATGAGTATGTGTTGTTGTGTTTTTGTATGTTTTACAGAGTGGCTTTGATTATCCCGTGATGGAGGAGAATAATCCTAAAGGTTCTGGCTGGCTCTTCCACTCTAAAGCTCTGCAGATGTACCTGAATCTGTTGAGCTCCAGTGAGAGAGATGCTACTCTTGAGGCCAGCTGTGGAGCGCTGCAGAACCTCACAGCCAATGACAGCATAGTAAGACAACAATCACTCCATTTGTTATTAGCATGCACTAGTTAATGGGCTGGACTCAGTATGGCGGTTGTATACAGTACTGTGTATAATACTTGTAGGTAATTGACAAGTAACATGACCTTGAACTTTTTCAACATCAAGATTTTAGACTAACATTTTTATATACATATATGTTTGAGGGAAAGTGTATATTTTTAATCACCTTTTTCAAAGTACAAAAAATACAAGTCATAAAAACTGAATGCATATCAAATAGTATATACATACTGTATGTTTTTTATTTGTATTTTATTAAGCATTATAAAATCACAGTTGTCATGAAAAATTGATTGTGTCTTTAGGTATCAAATGTTTTGAGTCATACAATCGTACAGAAGCTGAATGGTCTGAAGTACATCAGTCCATTGCTGCAGTCATCCAATCCTGCGATACAGAACAGCACAATTGCTCTGCTCGGAAACCTGTCCAGATCTGCACAAACAAATAAAAGCATGGGTAAGCTTTCATCCAGCATCATTCCAGTAAACTGGACATTTAAGATGTCACTTTATGGTTGAAGGTCTGTGCAGTGGTACTGTATGTTTTGTGAGTTGTTTTGGTATTCTGCATGTACTTCACCCAAAAATGAAAGTTCTGTCATCAGTCGTGACGCTAGAATTTTAGTTTGTGTTTGAACATTTGAACTTGTATTGCGGCATGTGAGTGTGATTGATATGTTCAGTGTTGCCCAGTTCCACTAAGTATTGTGAAAACTGCTGATATTGCTCTTGATTATTTTGATCCATGATTGGTATAATATATCTTTTTTATAAAGTTATGTAGTTGTTTGGATTGCGTTTTGACGAATACGAATATGACCTTTTCACATATTTATATATTCACAGGTTTTTGATGTTTATGTATGTGTGACTAGGGCTGTACGATTATGACAAAAATCGTAATTGTCAATTATTTCCCTTGATATTGTAATTGTGATTAATTTTGATGAATAGAATTTACATTCAGATACTTACAGTATTTTGGGTGGATCAACAGCATGCTATTTTCTTTATGTTGGCTACATATCCAAAGCAAGCTGAGAACTGTATTCCTGAATGACTATATTGCTGTTTTATGCAACAGTATATCAAGACTAATTAACTCACTGGTTAACTTTACATTGGCCCTCTCAGAAGCATAAAAAACTAAGCTGTTATTCAAATTTTTAATAAGTCGTATGCAGAAGCGAGCAGTGGACATATTTCATAATAGTGGACATAAAATTATCAAAATAGAATATGAAATGGATAATTGTAATGCAACATGGGTAAACCAATGGACTGCTATAATTGACACTTTTCACGATTAGTTAATTGTGGCAGCTTTAATTGTAATCTTGAAAATGTATTTGATTAGTTGTGCAGCCCTATTTGTGACTCATTTGTTTGATGTGTCTAGTCCTGCGATTGTTCTGACAAACATTTTGTTTTGTCTTTAAGCTCGTCAAACTTTACCGCAGCTGGTCGGCTTCCTGAACTCAGGGCTCACTCAGGGCGATTCCTCACCCAAATATGACAGCACCATGGCAACAGCTCTTCATAGCGCACACACCCTGCTGAAGATCGATCCTGAGATGGGCAAGAGTCTACTGAACAACAGCTTGATCAACTCTCTCAACAGCATGAGTCTCAATCAGTGAGTCTTAACGACCACTTGTGTTTATTTATGTTTATAAGCAAAAACATTTATTCTTGACATGAATTAGAATAAAAGATTTCTCAAATTAAAAAATGGATAAAAAACAAACCATTTAATAATAAATATTACATACATGAACTATTATGTATATAAATACAGTAAAACGTAATATTATATTATGTCATATAATTTTTTTCAATACCTAACTTTTGTAATTTATTGTAATGCATTAGTTGCCTGCCAAAAGCCAGCACAGCCGCCGGAGTTCTCCTTCACAGTCTGTGGTCGGAAAAGAACATTCAAAGTTATCTTAAAAAGGTAAGATGAAGGTTTTTGACGAATGCTCAATAATAAGAATAAAAATATTTACATAAATAGAACTTGGTAACACTATACAATAAGGCTGTATTCGTTGACATTAGCTAAAGCATTAGGTTTCATGAACTAAAAATAAACAATTATTTTTTTGCAGCATCTATACATCTTGTTAATTTCTAAACATGCTATTGTTCATTTTACAATCATACATAATGAACTAAAATTAATGTATGTTACAAATGTGTTAGTATATGAAGAAAGTAACATTAACCAAGGTGAATAAGTGCTGTAAAAAGATTAATTTGAGTAATTTCTAAAAGTAGTCATTTTTAAATATGCTATTGTTCATTTTGACTTCATTTTATTTCATTATGCATAAAATGTTATAATGTTAAAAATATATTAGAATATGTATAAATTAACATTGATTATTAAATGCTGTACAAGTATTAATTTTAGTAATTTTTAAAAGTAGTAATTTCTAAATATACTGTTGTTCATTGTTGGTTCATTATGCATTAACTAATGTCAATGTATACAACTTTTAATGTTAAAATTGATAAATATATAGAAATTAACATTTAATCAAGATTAATGAGTGCTCTAAAATAATTTTAGTAATAATGAAAAGTAGTAATTTTTAAATATACTATTGTTCATTCTTAGTTCATTTTAGTTCATTATGCATTAACTTTTGTTAATTTGTACAAGTTTTAATGTAAAAATATATTAGTATCGGTAGAAATTGACATTTGATTATTAAATGCTTTAAAAGTATTAATTTTAGTCATTTTTAAAGGTATTTATTTCTTAATATATTATTGTACATTGTTAGATCATTTAACTTGATGTTTAATGTAAAAAATGTATTAGTATATTTAGAAATTATCATTAACTAAGATTAAGTGCACTAAAAAGTAAAAGTATGCATTTAGTAATTTTTTTTTTAATAGTATATTTAAAAAATTACTCTTGTTCAATGTTAGTTCATTTTAGTTCATTGTGCATTAGCTAATATTAATGTATACATTTTTTTAATGTTAAAAATGTATTAGTATATAGAAATTAACATTAATCAAGATTAATAAATGCAGTAAAGTCGTTTTAGTTATTTCTAAAAGTAGTCATTCCTAAATATACTATTCTTCATTGGTAGTTCTTTTTATTTTATTATGCATTAACTAATGTTAATGTATACAACTTTTAATGTTAAAAATGTATTAACAGTAAGCAAGATGTATAAATCCTGTAAAAGTATTGTTCATTGTAAGTTCATGTTAACTTATGTAATTAACAAATGTTAGCAAATGCAGCCTTATTGTAAAAGCGTTACCAGAAATTGTATATACAAAAAAAAAAAAAAAAAAGTGTCAGCAAAGAACCCTCTGCTTATGAAGAACCGGTTTCGGCTGTATATTCCTGAGTTGAGCAATACGGTTTAATGTTTATTAACCTTTAACCTTAAGCCTTTATTGGAACTTTATTGGAAGTAAGAAAATAAGAAATAGAGTTTTCCTACCAAAACGGGGTGACATTGTCTTGTTTAGTGAACTGGCAGTAACATGACAGATGTATGTGTAAGTGTGTGAGGCCATGGAATCATATGTCGTCTCAGCACATACCAGTGGTTGGTTGTGGGATTGTGTGTGTGTGTGTGTGTGTGTGTGTGTGTGTGTGTGTGTGTGGACTAGAGGTTGGGTGTGGTTGGGAGAAGCAGACTGAGGTGTCTGCGGGTGTTAGACACCGACCACACCTTGCCACGCCATTTCTGTCATCACAGTGGAGGAAGGCAGAGATAAGGACATCTTTGTTTGTTTGTTTGTGTGTGTGTGTGTGTGTGTGTGTGTGTGTGTGTGTGTGGACTAGAGGTTGGGTGTGGTTGGGAGAAGCAGACTGAGGTGTCTGCGGGTGTTAGACACCGACCACACCTTGCCACGCCATTTCTGTCATCACAGTGGAGGAAGGCAGAGATAAGGGCATCTTTGTTTGTGTGGAATGTGTGTGTGTGTGTGTGTGTGTCTGTGTGTTATGTTATGATAATACTGAGATAATGTATTGCGAGCTGTTAACTAACCTAACCCTAACATATATAGGTAAACATTGGTGTGAGATTATATTTAATTGTAATTGGCACTTTCAATGGATAGAGATTACAAAATAGTGCCTGAATAAGTAATTTTTCAGTTTGATCATTAAAATGTTGATTGTTAACTACACGAAGTTGAACTAAACATTAAATGAGCTTTTCAATTTTACATTTATTTCATAAGAAATTTGCAATGTTTTTTTTTTTTTTTAAATATGTTTTCAAAATTGTGGGTTCATTGCACTTTAAAAGGCTGATTTGTTTGGATTTGTATCTTCTAGCAATAAATAAACAACAAAATATGATGTATTAATATCATAGTACTTTTCTTGTAAGTGATGACAGTATAAGCTTAAACAGTCAGGTGTAAACGGGCCTTAAAATGTAATAATTATAATAAGGTTTTTGTGTTTATTTTACAGCAAGGGATGAATAAGTCGTCGTTTGTGAATGACATAACGTCGGCAGCTTTCAAATCACTTCATGTTGTTGAGTAACCGGTGCTTATACCAGAGGAAAAAACTACACAACAAACAAATTGCATTTTGATTGCATTACATTTTATTTGTGGTGAAGTATTTCAGAATAATGGTAAGAATTACAAACGTTTCTTTCTTTTGGGGGTAGTAGACACTTACTTTTTTTTTTTCTTCCTATTTCTCAAGACCATAGTATTTTCATTTAGTAAAGCAATGTTTTTGTAATCCCATTATTTGTAACTCCTTACAAACTGTTCTAAACTGCAGATGCTTTTTTTAATGATATTTTGTGAGTCTTAAGTGTTATAAAATGCATTGTGTTCAAGTATATACAGGATACGTATATGTCACCTGGGAGTGATAAACTCTTAAGACGTTTGATGACTCATTTTTACTCATGTTCTCATATATATTGTGCTCAAAACAAAAAGGGTGTGGATCAATTTGTCATGTTTTAGTTCACAGTGAAATTTCAATAAAGTTTTAAATACAGTAGTCTGTAGTGGTCTTTAGCATCATTATAGATTCAGTGTAATATATGGCGGCTCATATGGTAGCACTGTCGCCTCACAGCAAGAAGGTGCCGGGTTTGAGTCCCAGCTCAACTGGGCCTTTCTGTGTGGAGTTTGCATGTTCTCCGCATGTTTGCATGGGTTTCCTTTGGGTGCTCTGGTTTCTCCCTGAATGCAGTTAAGTGAATTGGAGACCATAAATTGCCTATAGCTGTGAGTTTGAGTGTGAATGTGTATGTCTGTTGCCCTGTGATGGACTGGCCACCTGTCCAGGGCATTTCCCTGCCTTCATCCCAAGACAGCTGGGATAGGCTCATGCACTACCCGTGACCCTACATAGGACAAGCTGCAATAAAATATGGATGGATGAATGGATCTTTGATTTTACCTAATGTGTTATGGTTAATTGTCATTATGCATAATTAATTAAATGTCAAAAGCATAGCAAAAGAAAAAAAAAATATATATATATATATTTATATATACATGCTTAATAGCTGTACACATCATGGTCCTTAGCATTTAATAGCATGCATAAATAACTTTGAAAAAGATTCATTAAAGGAATATTACAGGTTTAATAAAAGTTAACCTCAGTCGGCAGAATTTGTGGCATAATGTTGATTACCACAAAAATGAATTTCGACTCATCCCTCCTTTTCTTAAAACAAATATATAGTACTTTGCAAAAGTGTTAGGCACCTAAGATGTTTCTTTATATGGTTATTTATATCTTCAGCTTTAGTGTGTCAATAAGTAATATAAATGTTAGACTTCCAAACATTACTTTTGCAAATAGAAAAGATTAGAATAGAAGAACAGGGAGCCCTGCAACAGATGTCATGGCCCCCACAGAGCCCCCCACTGAACATCGAGTCAGTCTGGGGTTACATGAGTAGACGGAAGCAATTGAGACAGCCTAAATAGATAGAAGAACTGTGGTGAATTCTCCAAGAAGCTTGGAACATCCTATCTGCCAACAACCAAGAAAAACTGTGACCAGGTGTACCTTGGAGAGTTGGTGCTGTTTTAAAGGCAAAGGTGGTCACACCGAATATTGATTTAGCTTTTTTATGTTTACTGGACTTTGTATGACATTAAGTGATCAATGAAAACTATTAATGTCATTATTTTTGAAGACATCCTCACTATGCAACATTATTCACAAGTGCCTAAAACTTTTGCATATGAAAAATCGAGGTTAGTGAGGCACTTACAAAGGAAGTGAATGGTGCTCATTTTTGGAGGGCAGAAATGTGAAGCTTATAATTTTTTAAAAGCACTTACTTTACAGCTCAAAAAATACATTAGCTTTAATAGAAGAATTAAAATTGTTTAATCATTTTTTAAAGGTGGTTTTAGGGTTTACGGCATTACTTTGTCATGGTAATACGTAAAATTGGAAATAACACAGAAAAGGTTAGTAAGTGATTTTATCACACTAAAATCATGTGAAACTGCATATTGTTTACATCTCGTGGCTATACTTTTGAAACAGTGAGTATTTTAACATTTACAGATTCGCCCCATTCACTTCCATTGTAAGTGCCTCACTGAAATATTCCTTTTATATGTAGTAGCATTAGCAAAATGTCATCTACAGTGGCACCCCTGGCCAAAATGTCTGTTGCTGTGAATAGTTAAGTGAGTAGAAGATGAATTGATCTCCAAAAGGCATAAAGTTAAAGATGACACATTCTTTTCAACATTTTAAGCAAGATAAGTGTATTATTTTTGTTTTGCACAATTTTAGAGTGAAAAAAGAAAAAGGAAAGGAGCACCATGCAAAAGTTTGAGCACCCCAAGAGATTTTAGCTTTCAGATAACTTTTACCAAGGTCTCAGATCTTAATTAGCTTGTTAGGGCTATGGCTTGTTCACAGTCATCATTTGGAAAGGCCAGGTGATGCAAATTTCAAAGCTTTACAAATACTCTGACTCCTCAAATCTTGTCCCAACAATCAGCAGCCATGGGCTCCTCTAAGCAGCTGCCTAGCACTCTGAAAATTAAAATAATTGATGCCCACAAAGCAGGAGAAGGCTATAAGAAGATAGCAAAGCGTTTTCAGGTAGCCGTTTCCCCAGTTCGTAATGTAATTAAGAAATTGTAGTTAACAGGAACGGTGGAGGTCAAGTTGAGGTCTGGAAGACCAAGAAAACTTTCAGAGAGAACTCCTCGTAGGATTGCTAGAAAGGCAAATCAAAATCCCTGTTTGACTGCAAAAGACCTTCAGGAAGATTTAGCAGACTCTGGAGTAGTGGTGCACTGTTCTACTGTGCAGCGACACCTGCACAAATATGACCTTCATGGAAGAGTCATGAGAAGAAAACCTTTCCTGCATCCTCGCCACAAAATTCAGCCTCAGAAGTTTGCAAATGAACATCTAAACAAGCCTGATGCATTTTGGAAACAAGTCCTGTGGACTGATGAAGTTAAAATCTAACTTTTTGGCCGTAATGAGCAAAGGTATGCTTGGAGAAAAAAGGGTGCAGAATTTCATGAAAAGAACACCTCACCAACTGTTAAGCACGGGGGTGGATTGATCATGCTTTGGGCTTGTGTTGCAGTTAGCGGCATGGGGAACATTTCACTGGTAGAAGGAAGAATGGATTAAATTAAATACCAGCAAATTCTGGAAGCAAACATCACACCATCTGTAAAAAAGCTGAAGATGAAAAGAGGATTACTTCTACAACAGGATAATGATCCTAAAAACACCTCAAAATCCACAATGGATGACCTCAAGAGGTGCGAGCTGAAGGTTTTGCCATTGCCCTCACAGTCCCCCGACCTAAACATCGAAAATCTGTGGATAGACCTCAAAAGAACAGTGCATGCAAGACGGCCCTAGAATCACAGAACTAGAAGCATTTTGCAAGGAAGAATGGGCGAAAATCCCCTATACAAGAATTTAAAGACTCTTAGCTGGCCACGAAAAGCTTTTACAAGCTGTGATACTTGCCAGGGGGTGTTACTAAGTACTAACCATGCAGGTGCCCAAACTTTTGCTTCAGGCCCTTTTCCTTTTTTTGTTATTTTGAAACTGTAAAAGATTAATATAAAAAAGTAAAATTGCTTGAAATATTAAAGAAATGTGTCATCTTTAAGCCTTTTGGAAATCAGACCATCTTTTGCTCGCTTAGCTTTTCACAGCAGCAGAAATTTTGATCAGGGGTGCCCAAACATTTGCATGCCACTGTAATTACAACTTCAATGGAAAAACTGAAAAAGCTTGTTAACTAGTCAAAAATCATGCTAAAGATAAGAAATGTTGGCAGTCCATTGTCATTTACAAACTTTGGGTCTGGTTCAGATCACCATTTAGTTTACATAACTCACATTACTTCAGGACTTTTTAAAACACAAATTATGTTGTTACTTATATAAAGCACATTCATTTTTATTGCAAATGAAAAAAAAAAACATCTATAAGGTGTTGCATGGGTTTTAAATTGTTGTGGTTCATATCACACATCTGTTTTCATTTGCTCTCTTAAGGTTGTTGTTGTTTTCGTCTTCATGGAGATGCTCTATTTTCTCAGGCCCCTCTTACTCCTAGAGCCTTTGGTACTAAGGAAATAAAGAATGTTACAAATGTATTATTTACACATATATTTACATTTGTATATAATAATCAGTATGTACAGTACATCACACAATGCCAATACTCCAAATTAGAACTTAAGGATCAGAACATAATGGCCTCGAGCATGTGCCAGTATTTCGGCAATATGCATTTAAAAAATAAAAGTTCTTCAATATTTTTTTGTTTGTTTTTTTTTGTTTTTTTGCATTAACTTAGCCAAGACCATCTTCTTCAGATGTCTCAGAACAGCTTATTGGTTTATTGTTTCTTTAAAGCACAGTTTGGGTTTATTTTCATTTACGTTGAATAGTTTTTGTTTACGGATTTTGAGGATGAGTGAGTCACACAACCTGTCCATGTTGCCATCTATCTAATTTTGCAAGCTTTTACCAACTGACAGATGTATTTGTGCTAAAATACTTTGGCTACAAAAGGCTTTGATGTCAACAATCAAAGGGAAGTGTTTTCTCCTCCAATTGTAATGTTGAAAATCCTTTTTCTTTTGCTCTCCTATAAAGAACTAGAAAATAAGAAAGTTTGTTGTGGAACTTCAAAAGGTTCTCAGATGGCACCAAGCTAACCCGGCCTCATAACAAGTCATTATAATAGTACAAGATAGCTAAAGCATGCAGCTTTTCTTTCCCAATGAGAAAAACAAACAAACAAACAAACAAATAATGTTTTTATGACTTTTTCCCCAAGTTTAACCCCAAACCTAAACCTAACCATAAAGTGTAACCCCTTATTCAATCCATAAACCTAACCATGATTTTAATTAGAAAATAACTTCCGTACCCCGGAAGAAACAGAACATCAGGGTTTGGAACCAGACAAAGGAAGCGTATAACAGGTTATTGACATGTCCATCAGTCATTTGTATTGCATAAATAAATATGGAATGAGTAACCAGATTTGTTTACCGACGTTTCCTTTCTTAAAACAAAGTATTGGATAGGAGGCTAGCTAAAATATGATGCCTGTATTGAATCGATTTTAGTTGTACCTTTTTGTACAAGCCAAATTGTATGTTATCTTACGATTTCGCTCTCTCGTTTGAATTATTACGAGCTGTAACGAGTCTCTGTTGAAAAACTTAACCTTTTGGTTCTCACTGGATCCTATATTTTTAAGAGTGTATGATGATATAAACAATACACTAGGTGCTAAAAAAATCCTTGTTTCTTAATTTATCTGCATCAGATTAGCCCTGCTTTTTAACAGGTGGATTTGTTCACACCTGTCATCCGTATCTTTAGGCAGTAGCTAGGTCATACTGGAAAAAAATCTGTCAACATTCCACCCTCTGCCCTCCAAAACCCCTCTCCATTCTTTTGGTGCTTACGGCGGGATCTCCCAGGAGCCCCTAGTCTGTCTGACCCTATAAAAACATCACTGTGCTATGACTTTCCTCTTTAACAGCTGTCTGTCTCCATTCTCATGCCACTCCCAGAATACCCTTCTTTGTGCCAGTCAGACAATAACAGGGCCATTAAGTACTCTGGCATTTCAGACACTTAAACCTTGAATTCTCTTTTGAGAGCTTTTCAATGTGTTCCCTTGAGGGAAAGGCTTAGTTAGACTCCAAGAAATCTCTTTCATCACGATGTGCACTCCCGTGAAGGCACGCACAGCTAGAATGAGGTAAACATCCGATTGTCTACAAAAGTCCTTTGTTATGCACCTTGTGTTTGTGCCCACTGTAGTGCCAAAACTGATTAAACATCAGTGGTATTACGGCTTTGCTGATCTTGTTTATCACTAGTCAGATTATTAAGACGACTGTGCAAGTCAGAACAGATTTGGCATGAGTCGAGTCAGGCAGGAGTCTTGTTTCTGCTTGAAACATGTCATAATCCTATTTAACTTGTGTTGGGGAGTAGGCTAACTAGCAATGCAACATACTTATTTATGGGGGGGTTGGGGGGGGGGGGGGTCATGGCCCTAAACCACATCCTCCACAGTTTTAGCAATAAATGCGTTGAGTTAAAATGTAAATAAAAATTGTATATCCTTTCTTATATGCTAAAATGAGAACTTTACTGACCCATGACTTATATATAAATAATAAAATAAAATACATCTTTTATATGTTAAACATATTATTATTTTTTTCAATTGTTTGTCTTCATCTTATTTATGAATACATTTTGTTGGTTTGTATGTATTTTATTTTCTTCCTTCACCTGTACTTGTCTTTATTACTCAGTGATTGTATTCATTCATTGTTTGATCTTATTGAACATTTATATAGAAAGAAATCCACAGTTTTAGCACCATTTGTGGACTTTTCAGACGGTCCCTTAACCACCATAGGCAAATTTTCCAACTTATATCAATGTTAAATTAGCGATCTGGAACAATTTCACCATGACGCCATCTGACCAGCTTAAATACGTGACAAATCGCGTCCTGTATTGATTCGATACGTGACACATCATTTTATCTTTAAATACGGGATGATCCCGAGTGTAACAGTAGCTCAGCTGTTTTTAAAATAGCATTTAACAATCTACATTAATAAGCTACTTTTTCCAGCAAGTGGTTTAAGTTGTAGCCTTTAAGTTATGGTGTTTAGTTTATTAATAGATAACTACTAAAATAGCTAACTGCTAAACAGCTAGCTTTCTAGTTTTCTATCTTATTAAAATAGCTAACTACTAAAATGGCTAACTGATAAATAGCTCATTTTCTAGTTATCTATCTTATTAAAAGAGATAACTGCTATAATGGCTAACTTCTAAATAGCTGGCTTTTTAGTGTTCTAGCTTATTAAAATAGCCAACTATTAAAAAAGCTAACTGCTAAATAGCTAGCTTGTAGTTTCAAAGTATCAAACAAACAAAACTTTCAAATTAGTTTCCCTAACGCTGTGTCCAACACACACACTGTAAAAAATTGCTGTACATTTACGGCCAAATTCCTACAGCAATCTACTGTGATTCTTAAATACAGTAGTTTGCTGTTAAAAATGTTGCATTCTGGGAGATCAAGAGCAGTCTCACTAGTTTTACCGTAAATAGCTGTTCTGTGCAAGGCATTAGGGGAAAATGAACTTTTAAAATTATGATATCATGTTGGTGAAAGCTATAGTGACTTTTTGAAATGTATATTTTAACCCCCCCCCCCAGATGAAAATTTTAGTTTGTGGCACATAGATAGTGTTCATGATGTTTCTGACCAACTCCTCTGTTCTTTATCATCTCACATCAGCCTTCACTTGTCTGTCTAATGAGAAGTCAAAAAAAAAAAAAAAAAAAAAAATGTACATATTAAATGTAAAATCTTGCCAGGATTGAACAGTGTATTTTTTATGAAAAAACAAAAAAACAAAAACAACAACCTGTACACAGTAAAATAACAGTATATCACTGCATTGTGGGTTATAATGGTGAAATATCCATAATCCTTTGCGCTTGAATAAGTATGTATGCTTTGGCAATGCATTGGGGCTACAAAAATTGTAAAAAATAAAAAATATGTACAAAAGTTTTTATTCAGACTTAATAGAAGTATTAGTTCAATTAGTGTTGTTGTTTTGATATCAGTAGTTGTGTTTTGTTTGAAGTCACTATTATGGTGATTAGTGTTCTCTTGAGCTGGCACCTTGGATCTTCTTTATTATTATATTATGTCCTTCTAGCCAGTCAGTTTACGTTTAAGTAAAAGACAAGTTGTTGCACTGTGCTACTTGGAAGACAAAACCTAAGGTCAGCCTGAATATCTGATCATACCTTGCAAATGGCACTATATGTGGCAATAGTGATTAATTACACATAAAAACAAAGACAGTAAAGGTAAAGGATATTTAAGCAAAATTATATCAGCAAATTGAGTGTTTGATGTTTTTGATGAATTTACAACATAACACAAATTGTTGCAAGACACACACAGAAATCAACTCTCGGCATACAAAACGCAATAATGGTGACAATTAACAAACATACTTTTACGTAAAAAGTAAAAGCTGAACATTAAAATACAAGTAACTTAGACTACAACAAAAATGATGTCAAAATAAATAAATAGTAAATAGTAAAAAATCGACGTAATTTTTTCATGCCGCAGTGCATGCTGGGAACATAGCTGTTCATTTCAACAACAGTAGATAGTATGTAATTTGACAGCTATATGCTGCTAAATTACAGTTGTATACTGTAGCTGTTAAAACAGTATCTAGCTGTTAATTTCAGCAACAGCAAGACACCGCTAATTTTACAGTAACATGCTGGCAACCTGCTGCCGGTTCTTTACTGTTTTTCTTTTACGATAAATATCTTTAACAGTGCAGGTGCATTGGGTTTTACTGGTGGATTATTTATTTATTATTATGATATAGACTGCTGATTTAGATGCAAACTGTTTGAAACAGCACCTTTGTTATTTTTTATTTTACTGTGAGTGTAGTGTACGATTAAAGTATCTGACACATGACTTACTGTCTTACAGTTGTCCACACATGCTGTTGTCAATTACAAATGACTACCATGGTACCATAAAAAGTATATCATTGAAAATCCATGGTTATACCAGGTTTTTTGGACACTTGTGTTCATCTGATCTAACTGGTCCCAGAAAACCCCTTAAAAACCATGAAAACAGACCAGCCTAACCATCTTGGTCTGGCACAGAGTGAGTCCATTATAACACTTTGGACAGGTTTATGCAGTTTTGTTTCAGCAGGAGCAACACGCAGCTTGGTGGTTTATGTATTTCCTTCACAAGTTGCTTTAGGTATGTACTCGATCCCAGAGGGCCAAGTCAAAGGCTGTGCCACAACAAAGCACCAACTGTTACTCAACAAAGAAAGTTCTGGAAACATGACGCTGTGCTAGATTAGCCTAGCAGCATTACACTTATTACCGAGACCTGTCATTATATTTGAAGTCAGTGAGGTAAGTATGTTATTTTAAGGCTACTGCTCATCAATATTTGTATCTCTGCTGAAGGTTGCATGTTAGATTGTGAAATGTTCAACGGTTGCTTGAAACTGGATATTTTAGACCTGCAGGGGTTGTGTAGGTTTTTGGCTATATTCACATCACAGCTGAATGTGGCCCAAATGTAAATATGTCATTCTAACTCTGCATTCTGCATAATTGCACACTTGATTAACTCTTGAGCATGAAGCATAAAATAAACAAGATAGCTGATGAGGCAATTACCGGTGCCTCAATGTCCCAACAAGGACTTCAGTACACTGCTCCTAGTCAAAAGGTCTCTATGATATTCTGGTCCCAAGATATAGTACTCTGGGTGGTTGAAATGGCTTTGCTATGTGGTTGTTAGGATGTTACAAACTTTGCTTACTGACGCAAGTAAAAAGAGGCCATCCCCGTGTCTCTTCCTTTTCAATGTTAAATCTAAAGGCTTTTTTCATCCATTTTTATTTTTATTTTTTTGCCTGCTTGGAAACATTTTAGGCCCGATAGCTTATAAAGGTCAAAGCACACCTCAATCATGGGTGTGCGTGTAATTTGGGACACGTTATGCCCAAATGGCAGAAGTAGAAAAATTGGTTTAGGGATTTTGGAAAGTCCCTTAAAGTAGTAGTAGATTTTTAAGTCTTCTGAAGCCATACATCAGCATTGTGTGCGAAACAGACTACATTTTAATTTTTTTTTATTTAACTGAAATTTTAGGTAACGTCCACACTTATTACATTTCCATTTTCTTAAGCCAACATTTTCCAAAGTATACAGAACTAGAGAGTACTTTTGAAAGTCTTTCGGTGGAGGAAAACGCTGTTCCAGTGTGGATGAGAGGCATAAAGAAGAGAAATCAATGTGTTTTTGACCATAAATGTATTAGAGTGGATGTGGCCTAAGTCTTTATGGCAAATGCAGCATAAAAATTCTTCAAAAATGTCTCCTTTTGTGTTCCAAGGAAAAGTCATCCCTTACAAAAAAAAACTAACAAAAACAAAACATAGAGTTCTAACAAACTAGCCACTAACTTGCCGCACATTTCCCACTCATTTTTTTCATGCAAATGAGCTTGAGATTCACTGCAAATGTTTGCCAGAATTTAAACAGTAGTGTTGAACCTGCAGCAAACCTTTGGCAACAATGGACAATTTACCACAAGTTTGCCGCAAAGCTAATTTGCATGCGAAAATGATCATTGGTGAATTTGCCATGAACTTCCGATTTTTATAAGGGATGGGGTGAGTAAATTATGACAGTTTTTCAGTTTTGGGTTGAGCAGAAAATCTGAATTGGGAATTTAACCGAGCCTTAAATATGGATTAATAAATCAGCACCACAAGACATCTACTCACATTTTTTGATGATCAGTGACTCGATTCCTAAGTACAGTAATCTGTGAGAGAGAAAGTCACAAATATGATTCAATGATGATTCATTGCCTTTTTACACCTTTCTCCCTTACTTCTCATATCAATCATATTCAATTACTGGGAACTGGCCCAATGACTAGATCACAAGTTGAAGTCTAGCATGGGTGTGGCTGCATGTATCCATAATTGATAGTTGACATGTTGACATCCATAATGACATGTCTATAAACATAACTGCATATAAAAGTCCTCTCCTAATGTTACGACTTTCTCCTCTCACATTCTGT
The DNA here is from genome assembly GCF_019703515.2 of Myxocyprinus asiaticus. NCBI lineage: Eukaryota > Metazoa > Chordata > Actinopteri > Cypriniformes > Catostomidae > Myxocyprinus > Myxocyprinus asiaticus. Next base: position 47,997,815 of record NC_059355.1, read on the forward strand.
TCTGTTGACGATATTTATTTGGTTTTTGGTGAGTACATTGTGTGTACGCAACCTCACCTCATATTTCTGGCATGTATATTTGTACTGCAGTTCAAATTTCTCTGCTTCCAGTTGCCGCATCCACTTCCAGAGTTCGTTTACGGTCTCTCTGTATGAAACCATGTACGATGAACATGATTAACTAGTCCACGAATGTGTGCGACAGCCTGTAGCTTCATGTTACTGTTCATGTTAAAGCTACTTTACTATTTATCACTTTGGCAGAGGTATGTTGCATTGCCTTGAGGTTGTTTTGATAACTTTGTTACCTGAGCTTGTCCTCACTGAGGTTTTCGATGTGTAGCTCCTTACGACGTTCACTAAGAATCATTCTTTTCTTCTCTCTCTCGGTTTGTTTCTTTGGGCCGCCCCTTTTGTCTGTCTGTTAATCACAAAAAAGGAAGTTAGCATTCGTGGCAGCTATGTCCATGACGTTTCACCTTTGAGCAGCTCCTGGTCATTACCCTCTGCATATATCCCGTATACTGAAAGCTTGCAAGAACTTTTTTCTTCTTTGCATCATCATCAGCCTTACGCTTTGCCTCCTCTTCCTCTTTTCGTGCCTTTTCCTCCTAGAAAAGTAAAACGAATCTATTATTGAGCACCTTTAAGAAACTAAGTAGTATTTCCCTACTTCCTAGCACTTCCACTAAATGCTCTTGAAGGGACTTACGGCTAGTTTGTTTTGACGTTCTTTTTCACGCTCAGTACGAATCCTCTGCTGCTCGGCTCTTTCTGCCCTGCGGTTCTCCTGATGTGAACAAAGGACACCAAGACAACAAGTAAATTGATCACAGTTGACAATATTGAACATTGTTGCAACATTTTATTTCAACAGAAATGTTCGCTAGTCTTATCTCAACCCGTTAACTAGCCACGACCCTTCTGGAAAGATCAGCATTGGCTAGCAAGAATTTCCACTTTGATTTACGTTGTTTAGTTCTGATGAAGCTAATTGACCATTATGAAATTTCTAGTGAAGCTGGTTGACCAATGAAGTCTTGCTAGATTAAGCTAGTTAAGAATCCTGTTGGGGACGCCAGCATACCATCATCCAAAAACACAACATGTACTGGTTATTTACAGAGCTATGCTTGAATTTTCAGCAGCATAATTTCGACAATATGTTGACTGGACTTATCTTAACCTACAAACCAGTTACAATGTTAGAGAATGAAACAAATTTTTCTGTATTATATGACAACAAATTTGATGCAATTATGAAGTCATTTTCTATAAGAGTTTTGAAAAATGTCTTACAATTCGTTGAGTGAGGTTTATTAGCTCCTCCTCTTCTTTCTTTCTGTTCTCAAAGTGTGCTTCAATGAGCATTTGCAGCTCCGTCAGGTCCTTTTCCATACGTTTGCGATGAATATCCTGAGGATACGGTTTTAAAGTCATTATGTAAAAGTAGTAATATATGTTTTATGAACATGTTTTATGACACTCTAGTGCTACAAGAACCTTTAAGTACAGGACATATAGCATTGTTTAGCTTTCTGTTCAGTGTGATTAATAGCCATGACAGGTAACGTATATTTGTGTTGCGAAAGCATTTGCAGCCTAGTACAGACAAGGTAAATGGTGCAAAGTAAAATAGCAGTAGTGCAAATACAATAACAAAACCATGTAAATAATGTAAAGAGGAAGTGCATACTACTAAAATAAAATAAATTAAATACAATTTATTTTTAACATAGAAAATCTGAAATAAAATAAATCTAACATGAAATAATAAATGAAAATAAAGCAGAAATAAAGTGAAATTGAAATAAAGTAAAATATGAAGTAAAATAAAATATATAAAATAAGATTAAAATAGTAAATCTGAAATAAAATAATAAATCTACATAAAATAAATTAAATAATACATTTAAAATAAAATTGAAAACCAGGTAAAATATAAAATATAATAAAATATGAAATTAAAATGTAAAATTAATAAAAAATGTAAATATAATAAAATAAAATGGTGATGCACTTACATCAAAATCCACTTTCTCTCCATCGGGAATTTTGGGAGGCACCAAAGCTGGCACGAAAGGTCTTATAATTGACAACAAAACATTAGATTTTTGTCATGCAGATGCTCTTATATTTGGTTACAAATGACTTTTTAATGGTAAAAATCACACTCACTTTGGCTTTGGTTTTGCTTCTGCACCATTCAGGCATTGAGAAGGAAAAGGGTTTTTTAAAAAAGAACCCAAATTAAAAAAGCACAGTATTTAAAAAAGCTACATACTACCAAATTAGTAATGCTGATGATATCGGTCAAAAAGGTCGTCAGGGGACAGTTTCTTTAAAACCTGTTTAAAATGAGTAATACAGGTTTACCTTCCTCCCTGGACTCCTCGACAGCATCTGAATAAGAAATGACAGACATGTCAGCTATGACAGCAAAGTAACATGTGAATGCACAGCACTTTTGCAAAAGCCCAAAGTGATACACAGCAAGAGACCCGTAAAGTGATTTTATCAGAAAGAGGAATTTTAGAAAAAGTTGTTTTAGTAAACTATTTTTTTCTAGTAAGTCTGGTCAGTCAGCTTTGTATTCACAGTATTCCATGTTGAAAAGGTCTTTTGCTGAAGTGTCTGAATACTAAAAGTACTTAAAGATGATGGATTTACTTAGTTAAGCTGACAATAGCTGATTCTTTTTTTATTACTGACTTTATGTACATATGATTACGTGTAATTATTGAGTGTTGTTTATTGTAAAAGATGCATTTTTTTTTAATTTTTTTTAACCTTCATGCTGTGGGTTGGACTTTACAAGATATAAAACACACACAGACAAAAAGGATTTATCCAAAGATACATTTGTTTTGAAGTTTTAGTCTCATGTGAGTTTATTTTGTATCATTAAACATGATTTGTGTTACTTTTATTTCTTAATTATAAGTAATAATTATTATCATTAAGCACTTATGTAGATAATTATCTTACATTGTTCATTATAATTGCAAATACTTCACTTTTATTTATATTAACATGCATAATTCCTTTTGTAAAAAAGGTCTCAGAATGAGCTAACACAGTGAATCTCACAAAAATAAGTCAGGTTATATTTCACCCCAACATAAAAAAAAAAACAAATAAAAAAAACATTTGAGAAATTTTCTTTTGCATGAAGCCTACTTTTAGGGCCAGATTTTTTTGCATAGTGACATTATTTTCATGACAATTATGCCCATATTCTACACTAGTTCTAAGTACTGTAATGCATCTGGGTGTTTTACTTTAAAGTTGGTTTTTAATGCTCATTATTGTCACTGTTGATTATCAATAGATTCTCATTACTGTAATACGATGATTAAAATCATTCTCATAAATTTCTTTGTTTAAATAAAATCAGTACAAAGGCAGCACAACAAGTTCATGATGTATATAAATTCTTTACAATTGCAATAATATATCACTAGCCTATTTTACAGTAATGAAAAAGAGATATTTTTCCATTACGGTAATGAGAATTGGGGGAAATGTGTGCTTAAATTGCCACAAGAGTCCTAAATTAGACTTCATTTGCTTTTGCAAAATACTATTTCTGTTTTTCTTTATATTTTAGGGTTAAATATTACCTAGACCTGTTCTTGACAGGTTTCGTGAGATTGACCTAACTACATTAGCTGATTTATTTTGTAGAGTTTCGTCCAGTATGGGAAAATCTCATGCATCATTAGGTGTGGCATTGGCAGTAGCACCAGCAAAAGCAGCACTACCTTCATCCACCTCCTCATCCACCTGATCATCCACCTCCTCCTCTAACACCTCTGGGCAAAGCAGAAGCAGAAAGCACGGTGAGAAAATAATCATGCATGTGCCAGCAAATAAGCAATGCATGCATCCTAAATGCACACACACGTCCACCAAAAAGCCTGTTCTAACACCTTCAGTAGCCCAAAAAGTATTTGAACATTCAAGTTAAGCTTCAAAATGACCACTTAAAGCTGATCAAATTTTTTTTTTTTGTATGTGTACAGTTGTGAAATGTTTTGCTAAAAAAGTATGCTTGTGCTATTTTGTCTTTCCAAAAAATCTAATGCAATGACATTCATACATTTATAAGTCTGGCTTACACTAAGTGTCCAGATAATGTTTTGGTCAGCTGTATATGACCACTTGCATGGCAGCGTAAAGAAACCATGCCCTGTTCACATTAGCACAGTAGATGATTACACTTGTGGATTAAGTTGCATTACATAATGTAGTTTAGGAAAACTGCTGGTCCTGATACTCCACCCTTCAACTAATCCAGCAACATATAAGCACGCCCTTGCAAAGAATAAAATATCACCACACACACCCAACTTCCTCAAATGCTCATGTCTTATTGGAAAGAGGGCAGGTTGGGACATTAAGGCACGTTCAAATGAACTCCAAAACCAAATAAACAGCAACATTGGTCTCCCTGAATTACCTTTATTTGGCTATGCATGTCTTAGTAGGCTAAACACAAATTCCTGGTGAAGGCACAGTTTGTATTTAAACTACATCGCTTTGTAGAAGGCAACCTGAGTCTGAGACCACTTTGCATTCTTTTAATAATTTAAAGCAAAAATTGTCATTACAAAACAATTATTATTATTATTTTATTTTTTTTACATTTTGATGAATAAAAGTCTGTACAAAGGAGTACGCATGAAGAAAGCAGTTTGCTTTCAGACTTTTGGACTCCATGTGTTTCAGTACTCTCTCCACTCCTAGTCAATAAGGTAGCATTTTAGTCAGCTCAGTTTCAGGGATAAAGCCCAAGAGCTAATGCACAAAACCGGATCTTCTACAGGGAGGAAACCTGACTCATTTAGACCGGCCAAGACAGGGAGAGAAATAGAGTGCCATTGTACTACAAACAATAGTCCCTCTCAACAGCGTGTACAACACATTAACTATCTCCTCTACTTCACTGCTTGTTCATAACCATGTGGACAATTATAGCTACACTTGCTGTACTCCATCGTGGTTTAAAGGAATGTTCTGAGTTGTAAAAGATAAGCCCATACAGCATTTGTGGCATAATGTTGATTTCCACAAAAAATCTTTGAACTCGTCCCTCCCTTTTATTTAAAAACAAGCAAAATATCTGGGTTACAGTAAGCCACTTTCAAGGGAAGTGAATGGGACTGGTCAATAAACATTAAAATTCTCACTGTTTCAAAACTATAGCCACAAGACGTTAACATTATGCATGTTAACATGAGTTTAGTGTGATCAAATCGCTTACCTTTTCTGTGTGAAGTTATATCCTATTTTACAACTTCGTTGTCATGGCAACGGAACCATGTAATTCCAGTATTGGATATAACTTTACACAGAAAAGGTTAGTAAACGATTTTATCACACTGAAATAATCTTAACATGTGTAATGTTTACATTCAGTGGCTAAACAGTTTATATTTGAGCATTTATGGACTGGCCCCATTCACTTCCATTGTAAGAGCTTCACTGTAACCACAATTTTTAATAAACGAGGGGCGAATCAGAATTATGATTTGTGGCAATCAACATTATTAACATGTGTTGAACTCAGAACATTCTTTAAAGAAAAGCAAGCATAGACTCATATAGATTCATTGTACACACTAGATGGCATAAATAAGTTGATGTTATGAGTGTTTATTCCATGCACTCTTTTTAGTCACTTTTTAGTCATTATGAATAATCAGAAGTATGCAAATGGTATAATTTTACCCTCCTATATTTAAACTGTCATGCAAGGACAATTTATATTTGATAACTCATTGTTAAACTAAACTGGGTTCAAAGCATGTATGTGATTTGTCCCACAAAAGTGTAAATGAAGTTTATGGACACAAGTTTCCAGGATTCCAGGAAATATAATGACCTCATTCATTGAGAGATAAAAAGGAATATTTGTATTTGTATTCTTTTGTCATACTGTAGGACCATTTAAAATGAAGTACTGAAAGTAAAAACAAGACTAAAATGGTTAAGAAAATGACCCATGACCAATTATAGCACATTTTAGCACACGTTTTAAATCTAAAATCTTGATGTTGATGGAAAAAAGAAGGCTTAAAGATACTGGCTACTTTCAAATGTAAAAAAATGTCATGCACATGAATGTTGTGGAGTATTTGGTTTAAATAATGATTGATGTTTTCATGTGTAAGGTTAAAGCAGCATTTTTATTTACAGAATAATGTCTTTTTTAACAAGGTGAAATCAAGGAAACAGATGAAAACTTACCTTCCTGCTCTCTAAAAAGCAAACAAAGAGTTTAAATTTGATATGGGAGCAGATAACTATTGAAATCTCTATAAAACTTACAGCAGTGATCTACAATTAGAATGTCATGTATTTATTGGTAATTGAGTCTCTCTCTCACTATCTAATGTAATATAGTGTTTATTTATCAAAATCCACACTATAAACACAAAGACACTTACTCATATTCAGCTTCCTTTTTCTCTGACATGTTCAGAAGGCCTGTTAAAAATCTAAATTTATGGTTTTACAAAATTAAAAAGGGAAAAATTTGTTAAAGACAATATATTGCGGAGACCAGGGCTTGCTGTCACATTTTTTTCTCACAAGTGTTGACTACAAAAATGCTACTGAACATTTCTACTGTTATTGCACAAGAATAAAACAATTCAGTTCATTGAACACATCAAAAGAAGCGAATGGTTTCACAATGATAAATGCATGTTTAAATGTATTACTCAGATGGGGTGAGTTGTCAAAATGGAATCTGTCAGTAAACAGATTGTTGGCTTATCAGCTAAATTTAAACAGTACAACAATTATAAAGTTTAAAACATATTTTGAAAAAAACTATGGTGATTAGAATTTTAATTTAGAGCAGAAAAAATAAAATAAAAATAAATCTAATCTAAGACAGTTTTGAACTAAGTGTTCAAAACCAACATAAAAAAAAAACACTGCTACAGAAAACAAGCATTTCTTTAATTGGACATTGGTCTCAAAACCTTACTGAAATACAGCCCTTGTGACAACTTTCCAATGTGACAACCAGCCCCAGTCTCACCTATAGAAGACATGAAGATGCTCGTCTTACCTGTCTTTAGGCACGTCAGGTTATACTCAAGAGTTTGCTACCCAAGGCTATGTGCCCCTAATGCCTAACCCCAATGAAATATAAATTGTCCCCTTGTCACATGACTATATGTAAAGTTCTGTGGGGTGAAAAGAGCATTAGTTGGATAAACATTCTCTGTGGGTATGCACTGCATCTATTTATGGATCCCCAAAGCCAACTGGTCAACTGTGTTATCATACTGTATGCTTAAGCCTAACTTTGGCAGTTTTGCCTCAAAGAGGTTTATATGTATCACACAAAATAAAACATTGATTTAAAATGTGTATATATATATATATATATAGGCCACACTAAGTTGAGACAGCAGCTTGCCTTTTATACGGTTCAGTTTTTCTGTTGCAAAAACCTTTGACCTAAATTCTGTCTAGGTAGGGCTTGCAAATGTCCAAATGTTTTCCAGTTGGCCGGAAAGCCACTATAATTTGACCGGTTGCTCATTTCCTATGCTTTATTTGCAGGGTTCACTGGATGTTAACCCCGGAGGTGAGAAAGCTTAACGCAATAACAGTCTCCACACCTTCATTCAGTGAGTAACTAATGCGACTTGTGTGACCTGCTGTCTTCACTCACTGCTGGGGAATCTGGGCTCTTTATCACCTCGCCAAATCTTTTATTAGTGTTGTAGGACAGTTCAAGTAGCTGTAAAATCCCATCAAGCAATTGTTTGACATGACACTGTACGATGCCAGACCATTCTGATTACATTTTGGCTTTTCAGTTCTTTGCAAAAACCTTCAAGTTACTATGAAAGTAGGCTACTCTATAGAATAAATGTATTATATTTGTTATATTGTTATTCATTATTAAATAGATTACTTAACTGTATATTATAGGACATTGCTATCAGGATAGATACCCCTTTCAAAACCATATTTTATAATTTGTAATTTTTAAAATATCAAACAATAAAATAAACATACTGTGCAACTTGGTATTAGCCACCACTGCCATAAATAAATACCATAAAATAATGAAGTACAAAATGCAAGGATTTAAGGGTATGCCATATTCATTTATTAAGGTTTTGCAGTGGTTCAAATCAAATCAAATCAAATCAAATCAAATCACTTTATTGTCACACAGCCATATACACAAGTGCAATGGTGTGTGAAATTCTTGGGTGCAGTTCCGATCAACATAGCAGTCGTGACAGTGATGAGACATATACCAATTTACAATAACATCAGATTAACACAACACAATTTAAACATCTGTTATACATAATTACACAACTTAAAACATCAAATTAACACAACACAATTTAAACATCTGTTATACATAATTACACTCAACTTAAAACATCAAATTAACTCAACACAATTTAAACATCTGTTACAGTAATTGGTATTTTACTGGAAACTATGTTTGCTATGGTAAGGGCTAGTTATCAAAACTCTTTTGAATAAAAACATGAATAATATAAACAATATACTGTAATTAGATTACATTTAAATGTATAAACAATATAACAAAATATATAAAAGTTATATAATACAATTATATAAGTATATAAATGATACACTCAAATAAATACTGATTTACTTGTTTCAGTTTCATGACAAAATTCCATTGAATTGAACTGAGTAATCTTTACCCAAATAAAAATAAAAAAGAACTAAATATTTTAAGTTTTAATAATTTAATAATTTTAAGTTATAATAAATAATTTGTTTAAAAATCACACAACTCAATTTGATGCAATTTTGTTATAAAATTGAAATGTTTCAATCTCAAAAAATAGGCTTAAATATTTTTGTGTAGGCAAAAGAAAAATGTAATAATTCAAAACTTAAAAAATCACTATTATGGCTATCTCACCCTGATGAAGAGAATATAGGACCTCACATGTTAATTGGAGCAGAAAGGCTCTTTAACCGATCTACTCTTAAATCTGTAAGGAATTTCTTCTATTTAGACTCAGCATCATGAATGCAGAATGTTACCATGATGGAAACGCTATTCACGCTGTTAATCCTGAAGATATTCAAGAAGCAGAGTCGTTTAACCCTTTATTTTGTTTCGGTCAGTACTGAGGTAATATAGGGATCCCTTTCATACCTTTGAGGTGAGTCATAAGATGTAGATGTGACCGTAAAATGAAGCTTATTTTTAGGACCATGAAGATTAGTTGCATTGTGACATTACAAGCATGACAATTAAACACATTCCCTCTTTAATTTTCATTACTGCAATGCAAAACGTTCAATCCTTATTACTGTAATGCATTACTGTCCTTGTTAAATTGTGAAGCATTTATACATCATTGTATTATTTGGAGTGTCTTTAATTAATATAAAATATCATTGTGTGTGAATTCTCATTACTTTTCTCTGTAGAATGTTAACAAAAGTATCATGGTAACCATGGTTTCCACCAAAATTCCACAGTTACTACAGTTATTGTTACTACTGTAAAACCATAATGAATAATATGATATCTCCTTCCTTTTGTCATTTTTAAATTATTATTATTTTTTGACAATAGTGGTTACTAATGCCAAGTTAACTACAGTGATGGTATTTTGGCTGTAACTTTGGATTCCATGGTAATTATTTGTTAGTGAGGTATGGTGAAAGCATGGAAACTTTCAGTCAGGGTAGAAAGTTTCACCTTCCTGCCCTTTTCCATTAAACTTTTCGCACTGTGACCTTGTGTGCACCATGAACATCTGTGTGAACAGTGTTTGGCTTTAGTAACTGGTTTTGTTGACATTCCAGTTAACCTGCTGGATCTGGTTGTATGTTCAGACATGTTGTGATGAAGAAGTTTGTCCTTGGTCTTCATGCACTTTTCCAATCCATTCTTTTTCAACACACTCTTAGAATAAAGAGATTCTTTAATGGTTCTTTGCAGCACAAACCTCTTATCAAGAACCATTTTTAGTGTAAAGGGTTTTAAGATGATTAAAACGGGTTTGCGGGTTCTTTAAAGCACTAGTAAATAAAAGGAAATAAAGTAAGTAAATAAAGTTTTTCTAAAATAAAAATTATTTTATATTTGGATTCTTAAGCAAATGCATCTGTTTTTTTTTTAAGGAAGTTTAGATATTTTTTAACCGGACAACACAGTAAAAATACTTATTAAGAAAATAATCTTGTAATTAAATTTGCAATGTAAACACATTTTTGGTTCTAATTGAAATTCTAAAAAAATTTAAGAGTTAAGAGAAGATGTTGTTACAGAAATATGATTTCAATCATACAACAATACAAATACTTCAACTAGGCTACTGCTACTTCTAATGATGATAATTATATGTATTTATTTAAATATGTTAACAAAAATAAAAACAATTTTGCAGCTCTAGCTGGTAAACACTGCCCTCTAGCAGCTGGTAAGGAACTTGAAGTTTTGCTAAGTTTCTTTCCACATTTCCAGACTTAAGGATTATATAATTTATGCAATGGGCTAAAATAAATTCTCCAATGTAAAATGTATTTTTGTTGAGAAAATAAAGCCATGAACTCTGACTGGTAAACTGCAGAAGGCTTAATGTTCTGAACTAGTAACAAGTGGCCATTCTGGCCTTTGGTTATCAGTCACATAGTGTTGGTTTCTAGTACAGGCTGTGCACAACTACACGAATAAACTAGTAACTTGACAACTTTCATTTTAATGTGTTTATTCCATTCTTTTATTGTATTTATGAGGCTTGGAAGCAGGGCCGTTTCTAGGCATAGGCGAACTAGGCTGTCACCTAGGGTGCGACCTGAGAGGAGGCCGCCGCAATGCACCCCAAACCCCCCCCCAGCAGGTCGCACCCTAGGAGACGCCTAGTTCACCTATGCAATAGGGATCTCACCTAGGGCACCAGAATGGTCTGAAATGACCCTGCTTGGAAGCTTTGAAGCATAATAACAAAACATGGTGTGTGTCTATTTGCCAGCATTGTCACCTCCTCTGAACTTCTGCTCATCCTGATTTCCTGTGAAAAGACAGAAATGCAAATTCAGTGTTAATTTTGCAACAACCACTACAATGTAAACTGACCTGAGATGTTGTTCACAATATGTTAAAAACAGCAGGCATTCGCAACCCATTTTACTTTTGTCATGTGACACATTTTCAAGTTAAACAGGATATTGGACATTGGACCAAGTTTCATTTTTGACGGGAATGAAATCGAGGCTGTGAGGGGTAGAAATCCAGTCTCTTCAATGGGCTGTACTGTTGTATAAATTGGTGTTAATCGTTCAGCTGATGAAACACTGAAAAAACCTCTCTAAACAATTCTCAGTAGACAAAGAAAGAGGATTGGTGATGTCAGCCAAAAAGAGAAGTTGTTTCAGAGGTGGAGCTAAAGTAGATTTTTTTTCTTAGGAAAAATCATACACAATAACACAGGAATGTGCATTAAGTAATGTTCAATATTGATTTCATGTTGACTTGTATGTTGGCAGATGTTTGGTTACACTCACTTGTTTATTGTGCTGCATCAAACATTTTCTTCCTTCCCTCCATTCCAGACATGGCCTCCACATTTTTCCTCCAGTCACTGACCTCCACTGTCTTTTCCTACAGAGAGAATATCCAGGGTTTAATACGAGTTAAGCTCAATCGACATCATTTCTGGCATAATATTGATTACCACAAAAATCAATTTCGACTCGTCCCACCTTTTCTGGGTTACAGTGAGGCACTTACAATGGAAGTGAATGGGGGCCAATTTTTTGAGGGTTTAAACAGAAATGTTTATAGAAAAGCTTATAATTTTATAAAAGCACTTACATTAATTCTTTGGTTTAAGTTCATGTATTATTTGAGCTGTAAAGTTGTTTAAATCAGCATTTTTAGAGTCATTTTAGGGTTTGTTTACAGCACATCGTCATGGCAACGAAATTATAAAATTGCAAAACTTTCAGAAAAGGTTAGTAAGTTATTTTTTTCACACTAAAATCACGTTAATACACATGTTGTTTATGTCTTGTGGCAAAACTTCTGAAAAAGTGAGTATTTTAACGTTCAAAAATTGGCCCCCATTCACTTCCATTGTAAGTGTCTCACTGTAACCCAGATTTTAGCTTTTTTTTTTTTAAGAAAAGGATTTAAGTCAAAATATTTTTTTGCTGGTAATCAACATCATGCCACAAATGCTGTCGATTGAGCTTAACTTTATATATATATATATATATATATAATATGTATTGTTGTAAATACTGCGACTATCACAACTGTTATTTTATAGATTACAATAGTATATATATAATGTATTAATACAAAAGTTTTAGGCACTTGTGAAAAATGTTGTATAGTTAAAATATTTTCAAAAATAATGGCATAAATAGTTTTGATTGATCAATTAATGTCATACAAAGTGCAGTAAACATAATGAAGCTAATTTAATATTTTGTGTGACTACCCTTGTCATCAAAACAGCACCAATTCTCCTAGGTACACCTGGACACAGTTTTTCTTGGTTGTTGGCAGATAGGATGTTTCAAGCATCTTGGATAATTCGCCACATCTCAATTGCTTCTGTCTCTATATGTAATCCCGGACTGAATCGATGTTCAGTGGGGGACTCTGTGGGTGCTCATGCCATTTGCTGCAGGGCTCCCTGTTCTTCTATTCTATTCTATTCTATTCTGTTCTATTCTATTTTATTCGCAAAAGAAATGTTCGGGAATCTAAAATCTATATTTTATATTGACATACTAAAGCAGAAGATAAAAATAACCATGTAAAGACAAATGCTTTTGTGAAACATCTAATGTGTCTAAGACTTTTGCACAGTACTGTAATTTTAAATTAAATTAAGAAAAACAGAGGGATTTTTGTTACTCACTTCAGGGGCATTGTGTTGGCATTTTTTAACCTAGGCACAGGTTAATTTCTGACCCTGATTCACAGCTCACCTTCTCTGTGTCCTCCTTCTTCACAGACTTGAGGTTTGCTCTCAGGTCCATAGACACCTTGTGTTTAGATCCCAGTAGAGAGCGCAGGATGGCGTCAGCTGAGACTCTCACTCTTCTCAGGGTGGGCCGCTTAAATTTGCCCCTCAGGTCCAGAACTTTGATGTTCAAATCTTTGATCTGCAAACAGGTGTGTACACAAGTTTCATCATCCACAAGAGTGCAGTTTCTGGTTACTCTTAAGAATACAGTATGAGGGGGCCTGGGTAGCTCAGCGAGTAAAGACGCTGACTACCAACCCTGGAGTCGTGAGTTCGAATCTAGGGTGTGCTGAGTGACTCCAGCCAGGTCTCCTAAGCAACCAAATTGGCCCGGTTGCTAGTGAGGGTAGAGTCACATGGGGTAACCTCTTCGTGGTCGCTATAATGTGGTTCGCTCTCAGTGGGGCACGTGGTGAGTTGTGCGTGGATGCCGCTGAAAATAGCGTGAAGCCTCCACACGTGCTATGTCTACGCGGTAACACGCTCAACAAGCCACGTGATAAGATGCGCGGAATGACGGTCTCAGACGTGGAGGCAACTGAGATTCGTCCTCCGCCACCCAGATTGAGGCGAGTCACTATGCCACCACAAGGACTTAGAGTGCATTGGGAATTGGGCATTCCAAATTGGGGAGAAAAAGGAAAAAGAAAAAAGAAAAAGAAAAAGAATACAGTATGAACACAAAAGCATTCTTGTGAATTGTCTGCAGCATTTGTACATTATTAACATTCCAAACATCTTGGCATTATATTGAAATACACTTAACAACTTTTAAACAAAACAAACTCACGTAAAATTGGAACTTTAAATTGGTGTGCATTACGTTTACATGTGTCCTAACTATTATATGTTTGACACGATAAAGCGACAAGTTATAAAAGCCTTTCTGGCTTTTGTCCAAACTGCTGCAAATGCAACAAGCCAACATGATCACATAGGAAATCGTCATGTTGCTACTGAATATTCTAGTACCCTGAAATTGATCCTATTCTGTAAAGTAACTGACAAACGGCATCTCCCTTCAGAACTTTTTGCCTCATTTCAAAAGTGTTTACCTTTTACTGTGATAATACCTCTGAGACATGTGTTTTGGTCCAGAGGAAACCAGGACGTAATCGGATTCAGAGGTTGCATTTTCACATTTAAATCACATTTTTACTCCACTTACAGTGAGGATTAGGGTTGTGGTTTGGGTTAGTAAGTTGACTTAATGTATACATACACATACACTGGCGGCCAAAAGTTTGGAATAATGTACAGATTTTGCTCTTATGGAAATAAATTGGTACTTTTATTCACCAAAGTGGCATTCAACTGATCACAATGTATAGTCAGGACATTAATAACATGAAAAATTACAATTACAATTTGAAAAAAATGTTCAGAACTTCTTAAACTATTTCAAAGATTTCTCATCAAAAAATCCTCCACGTGCAGCAATGACAGCTTTGCAGATTCTTGATAATCTAGCTGTCAGTTTGTCCAGATACTCAGGTGACATTTCACCCCACACTTCCTGTAGCACTTGCCATAGATGTGGCTGTCTTGTTGAGCACTTCTCATGCACCTTACAGTCTAGCTGATCCCACAAAAGCTCAATGGGGTTAAGATCCATAACACTCTTTTCCAATTATCTGTTGTCCAGTGTCTGTGTTTCTTTGCCCACTCTAACCTTTTCTTTTTGTTTTTCAGTTTCAAAAGTGGCTTTTTCTTTGCAATTCTTCCCATAAGGCCTGCACCCCTGAGTCTTCTCTTTACTGTTTGTAAAAGATGACGCAAGAAGCAGTTTTCCTTCTTCAGGTGAGGCTTTATTTCCCCTCTTCCTCGACACCACTTTACAGTTTACCTTTATACGCTGTCTCAACCCTAACACACACTATTTCTACAAATAAACTCTCACTATTAGGGAATCGTTGCTCTGGCTCGGCTCTGTCATATCCAGTCTCTCTCTCGACTGAGTGTTGTGTCGCTCTCTTTATGCCGCTCTCCCCGTGCTCACTGAAATTAGAGACAGGTGTTAGACATAATTTAGCTCAGGTGTAAGCGCCCTTACCACTTTCTCTCTCCGGAGAGATGCTTGACCACGCCCCCGCTGCCACATATCCCCACCGCCCGACTCAGGCCGGGGCGACATCCGGCCTGCCTACCACTCCCCCCCAATTCCTGGAAAGGAAGTCGGCGACAGCCATCTGCACCCCTGGTCTGTGGACCACCTTGAACTTAAACAGCTGAAGAGCCAGATACCAACGGGTGATCCGGGCGTTAGTATCTTTCATGCGGTGGAGCCACTGGAGTGGGGCGTGATCCGAGCAGAGGGTGAAGGCCCGCCCCAGCAGGTAGTATCGGAGAGTGAGGACCGCCCACCTGATGGCGAGACACTCCTTTTCCACGGTGCTGTACTTAGTTTCCCTTAACGAGAGCTTATGGCTAATTTACAGCACCGGGCGCTCCTCCCCCTCCACCACCTGCGAGAGTACGGCCCCCAGCCCCCTGTCTGAAGCATCTGTCTGTAAAACAAAAGGGAGAGAGAAGTCAGGTGAATGTAACAGCGGCCCCCCGCAAAGTGCGGCTTTAACTTGCATGAACGCCCGTTGACACTGCTCCGTCCACTGGACCGGATCTGGAACTCCCTTTTTAGTGAGATCAGTCAGCGGGCTGGTGACGTCCAAATAATTAGGCACAAACCTTCTATAATAGCCAGCCAGCCCCAGGAACTGTCTCACCCCCTTTTTGGTCTTGGGTCTCGGGCAGGTCACAATTGCCGCTGTCTTGTCAATTTGGGGACGCACCTGCCCGTGGCCCAAGTGGAACCCCAGATACCGTACCTCCACCCGTCCAATCGCGCACTTCTTCGGGTTCGCTGTGAGTCCCGCTTGGCGCAGCGATCTCAGAACCGCCCTCAGTTGTTGCATATGCCGCTGCCAATCATTGCTATAAATGATATTTAATAGTTCGTACAGTTCGCGTAGTGTTCGTGACATAAATGTTGTGCCCTGATCGGTGAGGATTTCTTTCGGAATCCCCACCCGGGAGATTATTTTGAAGAGTGCCTCCGCAACACTGCGTGCTGAGATGTTGCGAAGAGGCACGGCTTCCGGATATCGCGTTGCATAGTCCACTAGGACCAATACAAAGCGATGTCCGCATGCTGACCGTTCTAATGGCCCGACGATGTCCATTCCAATTCTCTCAAAGGGGACCTCGATCAGAGGGAGAGGGCGCAATGGCGCTTTTGGGGTGGCCGGTGGGTTAACCAGCTGGCATTCGCGGCATGCCGCACACCACCTGCGGACATCACCGCCAATGCCCGGCCAATAGAAACAGGCTATTAGACGGTTCAGTGTTTTCCTTTCTCCTAGATGACCTGCCATGGGATTATAATGAGCCACCTGGAATACCATTTCCCGACGGCTCCTTGGAATCAAAAGTTGGGTTGTATCCTCTTTGGTCCGAGTGTCCTGTGTCACTCGATACAACCGCTCATTTATAATTGCAAAATAGGGGTATGAAAGTGCGATGTCAGGCTGGAGTCGTTGACCATTGATGACTCTCACTTGGTCAAAGGCGTGTTTGAGGGTTACGTCTCACGACTGCTCCAAAGGGAAATCCCCCTCAGGGAATTCCCTGAGAAGGGGAGGGGCTGCAGCCTCTCCCCCTCTCTCGTCATCATGACGTGGAGCTGTCGAGGACGGCCCCGGCTCCGCCTCCCCTGCCAGAGCATCGCACATCACACATCTCCCTATTTTCACACAGGACCCATCCGCGCAAATTCCCTTTAATAAAACTCTAAAATCAGGCCAATCAGTCCCCAAAATCAGCGGATGGGTGAGGCGGGAACTAACCGCAGCCTCCACTCTATGCTTTTTCCCCCGAAATTTAATTGTCAGGGTCACCACCGGATACTTGTGAATATCCCCGTGTACACACTTCACCTTCACTGTTTTGGATGTGACCAATGCCTCGGGTTGAACCAGGATAGTGGTTTGATTACACCCGGTATCCACCAACGCTTGGTGAGTACCCCCTTTACACTTACCGGTATCCGGTACGCTCCGGCCCGGTCGGGTGCAGCCTGTGGGAGGTCAGAGACCCGCACCACCATCCCCAGCTCCATCAGAGGGCACTGATCTCGGAAGTGGCTCGGGTCTCCGCACCTCCAGCAGGCCGGCCCAGGCGCTACGCCCGCACTTGCATCGCCGGGCGCCCCCCCCTGAGGGGGAGAGCGGTGGGGCATTGGAGTAGGGGAAGGTGTCGACTCCCACACCCGGGGAACTGGTCTCAGGGGCTGAGTTCCTCCTCGTCTGCGTGGGGCAGGAATGGGACCTGGAGAGAGAGCAGACGAGGGAGAGAGGGGAGGGGGAAGAAACAGAGGGAGGAGAGAAAACGTAGGAGGGATCTTCCGCCCTCGGGATCGCCGCCATGTGGTCCTCCGCAAGTCGGATAGCTTCCTCCAACGACGCCGGGCGGTGGCACTGGACCCACTCCGCCGTCCCTTTTGGCAGTCGAACTATGAACTGTTCCAGTACCACCTGGTTGATAATTCCCTGGACGTCGCGATCCCCCGCTAGCAGCCATCTTCGGCAGGCGTCACGGAGCCGCTGGGCAAAGGCAAACGGGCGGTCAGAGCTTTCCAACTTCAAGCTCCGGAAGAGTTGACGACTTTCCTCCGGAGTGCGACCAACCCGTTGCAAGATGGCTTTTTTTAGATCTCCGTAGGCCAGGAGGCTCGACACTGGCAGTTGTTGAGCCGCGAGCTGGGCTTCCCCGGACAATAGTGGGATCAATCGGGCTGCCCATTGGCCGAGTGGCCAGCCCCAGATCTCGGCGGTCCGCTCAAACAAATCCAGGAAAGCCTCGGGGTCGTCCGCCGCCCCTATTTTCTGTAATGCTGGCGGGGGTAACGGCGTGGGTGTGTCCGGGGTCGTGGCTGAGGATGCCCCCTGGCTGAGGAGGCTCCAGATCGCCTGCCGGTCCTCGGCTTGAGCATGCATGAGCTCGACAAACCGGCGGTCTTGACCTTGTCGGAGCTCAAGCAGCGTTTGTTGGTGGTTCCGATGTAGGCTGGCGAGGGCTTGGAGGATCTCCGCCAACTGGGAGGACTCTACGGGACGACCTCCATCCATCTTCGACCCAAACTTCAACCCGGGTTTTGGCACCAGTGTAAAAGATGACGCAAGAAGCAGTTTTCCTTCTTCAGGTGAGGCTTTATTTCCCCTCTTCCTCGACACCACTTTACAGTTTACCTTTATACGCTGTCTCAACCCTAACACACACTATTTCTACAAATAAACTCTCACTATTAGGAAATCGTTGCTCTGGCTCGGCTCTGTCATATCCAGTCTCTCTCTCGACTGAGTGTTGTGTCGCTCTCTTTATACCGCTCTCCCCGTGCTCACTGAAATTAGAGACAGGTGTTAGACATAATTTAGCTCAGGTGTAAGCGCCCTTACCGCTTTCTCTCTCCAGAGAGATGCTTGACCACGCCCCCGCTGCCACACTGTTGTACATGAAACTGGTGTTGAGCGGGTAGAATTCAATGAAGCTGTCAGCTGAGGACATGTGAGGCGTCTATTTCTCAAACTAGAGACTCTGATGTACTTATCCTCTTATTTAGTTGTACATCTGGCCTTCCACATCTCTTTCTGTCCTTATTAGAGCCAGTTGTCCTTTATCTTTGAAAACTGTAGTGTACACCTTTGTATGAAATCTTCAGTTTTTTGGCAATTTCAAGCATTGTATAGCCTTCATTCCTCAAAACAACGATCGACTGACGAGTTTCTAGAGAAAGCTGTTTCTTTTTTTGCCATTTTTGACCTAATATTGACCTTAAGACATGCCAGTCTATTGCATACTGTGGCAACTCAAAAACAAACACAAAGACAATATTAAGCTTCATTTAACGAACCAAATATCTTTCAGCTGTGTTTGATATAATGTGATTTTCTAGTACCAAATTAGCAATTTAGCATGATTACTCAAGGATAAGGTGATGGAGTGATGGCTGCTGTCTAGATTTGATCAAAAATGACTTTTTACAAATAGTGATGGTGCTGTTTTTTTACATCAGTAATGTCCTGACTATACTTTATGATCATTTGATTGCCACTTTGGTGAATTAAAGTACCAATTTCCTTCCGAATCAGCTAAATCTGTACATTATTCCAAACTTTTGGCCGCCAGTGTGTGTATATATATATATATATATATATATATTTCATTGTACAAATGACTTGATACTGGAATCCTGGAAATAAGTAGTGTCTGGTTAGGGAATAATTCAACACACTCTCATGGCGAAATATTAAGAATTTGTACGATTTACGTATGTTATCGTACGACTTCTCTCGGATCAGTTCATACGAATTTCACTACAACCAATCACGTCGCGCGACATAGTTTCCATCTAATACGCTACTGTTTCTCACTACTGTCACACACAACAGCTTCCTATAATGTTTACACACTCTACAGATCGGTTAGGTTTAGATGTATTGTTTGGGTAAGGGCATAATATTAATAAGCATATCCTCGATGGCATGCACAAGGAACTCAAGCTTACTTCCACATTACAAATCCGGACATTTGCACGAGACAAAATCGTATGAATTCATACAAACAACATCGTACGACATCATACGATTTAGCCAATTCGTAAAATATGAATTGCAAATCCTGTAGACATGTTTACAGAGAATGTTTAAACATGGCTTTTGATTTCCCCAGAAATATACACAATTGTAGAATAAGTTGAAGAGGTAAACTGTTTTTACTTCTCTTGTGTTAAGTAGCACTTTTGCTTCAATGTCGTAGCGCTCCTCGTCCACAACATCAATTTTAGCGTGAAGCTCTTGACATAGTTCCTGATAGAGAAAACAAAAATATCATTTACAGACCTGGATTTATTTATATCAGTAGCATACTCTAAGATGGAATGTTTTGTGAATTGTGTGTGTTCATGGAGGTACCTGAAGCTCAGCGAAAGACATTCCACTGGTCTGTAGTGGTGGAGATTTATCAGCCAGATATCTCTCCTTCTCTGCCTCTTTATCAGCAAGTTCCTGCTCTAACTCTTCCTTTGCTCTAGCTACCATAAGACTCTGCCAAACACACACATAAACACACATTCTTTTCAGTGGAATACATGTTACTATGAACAATGCAATATGCCATAAGGAATTGAACTTGTCTTATTAAATAATATATAATAAAATAATATAATTTGCTTTTAGAACCACTCTGGAAGTTTAACTACTGCAGATTATGAAATTATGAACAATTGCCTGCAAGCCAGCACTGACATTATTCTTCTTCACCACAATTTTCTGCGATTAATTCAGCTCTTACCACTTAACGACTTCATTCAAACTTTGTTTTGTTGATAATTTCAGTCTTAGGTGTGCCATATATTCTTGAATCTCATCTTTTTAAATAGTATGAGATTAAGGTTTGAAATCTCCCATTCATGTGCATTACATTGTTGATTCAAAAAGTAACACCAACAATGCTATTTTTAATATTTGCACAATGAATTGCAATTGTTTTTCTTTCTTGAATTTATTTGCATACTGAATTACAATTGGTCTTTTCTTTTTTGCATCTAATTAACCGTATAGGCCTATAGCTGTCTTTAAACTGCAAAGACTGTGTCGCTATATATGTATATCCGTGCATGTGCAAAGCCAACAGAAAACAAGATGTATGCTGAGTGTCATGACAACAGCAAAACAGCACTGATACGGCATTTCATTTACACAGAACCAAAGACTAAATCCTAAACTTACCTAAAACTTTAACACTATTTTTTGCTGCCTTGCAATCACTGCTTTTTATATGCAAACATACCTTTAGCATCAACTTCCTGGATGCAGAGATCTTGGACTTTTTCTGCTAAATTCAAAATGAGCATTACTTACATATTGCAAACATGTAAATCACAGCTTTATACAATCCAGAATTATAGTTGCAGTAGATTAGGATGCTGCTTAATGGGAAAACAAACTCTTTAAATGGCATATAGAAGGATTGTAAGGATTGTAGGTTGCATTCAAAGATGGATTTTCATTCTTACCTCTTGCCTGCAAAAGAATCAAAGAACATGATTAGATCAGAAAATGTCATAATTCTTGTTCGTTACAAAGCTATTGGTATAAAAAGGCATACAATGGCTTCCAGAAGTCTGAGATCACTTGTGTAAAAAAGTATTTTTTGCATTATTTTACGTTTTTTATATCGGCTTATGTATTTTCCAAAGAGCATCCCGTGTGTTTCAATGAACACAAGGAAATCTGACCTTTTGTACAGAGGAGTTAACATAGTCATGGTTGCAAATTTAATTATTGACTTGGGGGGATCACATATTTTTAAAGTGGTCTTAGACTTCAGATCCTACTGTATATTCATGGACTTCAAATTATCTTTCATTAATATTGAGGCCTTGAGTAAAGACCACACAGCCGGTAAATCTAAGATTAGAGCACATTTGTTAACGGGGCCATAAGACGTCTAGAATGACGAACAACAGACAACAGAGACACAATATACTCACTCAGGCATCTTTACAATGGCGATTGAACCTAGGAGATAAAAATAAAGGTATTTGTTTCTAAAGGGCAGAACCATCGGGAGCCTCTTCAAGGGTTTCAAGTATCAGACAGCTTTTCCAGAATTTAGACGTGCTAATCAGATCAGCGTTCATGTGTCATTATACCTCTCTGTGTAGAGCAGGTTGCTAGAGCTAGTTGTCAGAAATGGTAAATTAATGAATTCTAAAAAAATAAAATAAATGACATAATTTTTTCTTATTTTTTGTTTTTGTTTTTTTGGCAACATTTTTTTTTTTTTTTACTATTCTCTGTAAGTCCACTTAGGAACAATGTTTGATTGTAAAAAAAAAAAAAAAAATGTATACTATGCTACAGTATACAAATAAACTGAATTGAATTGTCCTGAAATAAATGTGACTACTTGCCCTGACAAAAAATTGACAATCTGCTTCCACTGCGAGAGAAAACGAGCATTTATGTAATTGGACATTTGAATAAAAACCTCATACAGTAGTTAATAATGTACAGCCCTTGTGACAACTTGCCCCTGCCTCCAATCCCCCAGCGTCTTAAAATTAAATAAAATTTACTCACCCTCATGTTGTTCCAAACCTGTATGAATTTCTGTATTTTTATGGAAAGAGATTTTGCCTAACATCTCCTACTTTGTTCCACGGAAGAAAGAAAATCCTACAGGTTTGGAACAACATGAGGGTGAGTAAATGATGACTGAATTTTCATTTTTGGGTGAACTATACCTTTAACAGTAATACAATAATCTGAAGTATTTTATTTTTTTAAATGATCATCATTATAAGCCATATCATTTGTCAGACATTCATTTGCTGCATTTCAGAATTAAACTACTCTAATTGAGGTGACTCTGAGCCTTTCTGGTCTATATCTGTTGGCCACTTCAAAGTCATGACAGTGGCCACACACACACACACACACACACACACAGGGTTGAAGTAGACCCCTAGGAAAAAGGTGTTGGCAGAAGCATATCGTGGCGCGGTGATATTGGCATGGCAACTATGCCACACAGATAACAATCGTAGATTTCTCCAGCCCATATCCACTTGCAATGTACCATAAATAGACTGTTAAAGAGCTTTTACCCTGCACATGTTTCCACTCGTTGATGATAAATCTTATATACTAAAACAAACATACTGGAAACATTTTTATAATACAAATTAATAGCATATCATCATATATCATATATATGAGCCAGAATTGAAAAAATGTATTTAGCCAAGGTGATTTCCAAATTTATATTGCAGCCTGATGTTCTACTGAAACTTTCTTTTTTGGTTTTAACAGTGTGATGTAATTTTATATTGAAGTATTACACATTTCAGCTATGTCATCCCAGTGGTGAATGTTTCTGGAAAGAATGCAGTAATGAAATACATCTGAATAAGTTTGATAATGTGAAATATTTTGAATAAAAATATCTAAGAGAGAGAGAGAGAGAGAGAGAGAGAGATGACTGTTGATGATATTTACATAAAATGTAACTATTTATATTGTTATAAAAAATAATAAATAGAATAGTATCAATGTGGGTTATTAAATAATGTATTAAAATTTTGCATAATTAATAAATTAATAGAATTATTATTAATTATTAAACCTTACATTTTGGGGTTTTTTAAAAGATTATTACATTATTAAATTTGTATTATTACATATAGTACAATTTACATTTTGTGCTTCCCAATCTTGAATATTTGGTTACATCCTTAGTAAAAAGAATATTTGTAATAATAATATTAATAATAACAATTACGTTTTTATCACCTTTCATACATCAGGTGCAGCTCAAATAGGAGAAATTACTCTGTGCATATCAGATATTAAAACTCAAAAGAATTGACTGCATTACAGCTATTAAAGTTATTTAAATTAAAAGAAATGTTAAAAGAAATAATAATGATAATAAATTATAATAAAATATAATATAACATAACCAAAGACCACCATAGACATTGAGGGGGGCATACCCCCTACCCCTCCCATATCTGGTTGACAGATATGGGTTTTGATATAGTTGATTTTTAAAAAACATTACCTGTGGTCCTCTCTAATCCTGAATATGTGGTTACACACTTGGAATAAAGTAATACTTCAGGCAAAAACTAACATGCTTCCCTAACTAACATGGAACCCATGCATGAAACTTGGAACGAACTTACCTTACAGTGCTTCTGATGTTGACAGAAATGTTCTTCAAAATGATGCTCTACAACAATGCCTCGCTTTATAAAAGACAACCTCTTATTGTTCATCCCCAGCCTGTAACTGGACGATATTATTAGCTACCAATACACACACAAAGCTTTTATCCAGCACTTGTGTCTAGCTGTTGTTGATAGGTCATAAGCTGTGCTTATCATTCAGTCGTGAGCTGTGTTTCCTCACAATGTTCTGCGTCTGTCCCTCAACCAAATTTAGCGTACTATTATAAAGGCAACCCAAAAGTACTCAAAAAAGAAAAAATCTCTCTACTATCTCAATTGTGTCTGTGAAAATTTTGCTGAAGTCTCTTATGTTTCTCCTGTGAAAAGCATCCCAGTAATCTCACATGTGTCTTCTCTAGAGCAGTGAAATGTCCAGCGAGGGACACCAAAAGCGAGTGTAATGGTGTCGTAATCAGACAAGGTTTTTAAGGTGAATATTAAATGCAGGTTTTAATGAGTAAAACGTACATCCCTAACCTAAAACTTTAACCTAAACGTAACCAATAGTGATCTAAAATAAAATGAGAGGTGATCAAAACAGACATTCTTACCCTAAACCAACACCTAAACCTTACAGATAGTGTGAAAAATGTGACACGAAAAACACATTTTCTGAAGCAACTACGTCATTTCGTGTCGCTTGCATGACACTTTAGTCTCACTTGTCACCTTGCATGTTTTACTGGGCTCAAACCACATAATTCCAAGTCTTAAGTCAAACACTCTATCAGGTGAGCTACCGCAGAAGCTAATCACACTGGAATAAGTGTGTAAATGTAGGTGAGTCTGTAATACAAATGTTAAAATGTATAGTTTTTCAAATTATGCATTATAGTAAAAGTGTTGCACTATCCTAATATTGCAGTGTGTGAGTAAAAGTGCGAAAAATACGTGTTTATAAAGTCATAAATCAGCCGTTGCAGTCGTGATTTGTATAAAAATGAATAAAACGCACAGTTGTTGTAGCGCTTCTAGTGTTCATTTCACCGGAAACTGCGACGAAATGTAGAATGTGACTATGGTGATGGGGGCGTGGTTGTGTGTCTGTCTGCGGGAGAGAGAGAGTGGTAAGGCTCGTCACCTGGGTTGCAATTATCTCTAACACCTGTCTTTTGTTATAGTGATGGTGGAGGGAGACTTAAAAGCCGCTCCAGAGCATCAGTTCGGGACAGAGAGAGAGCAACCTGAGAGCAAGAACTCGATGCTACAGAGTGTATTGAAAGGTTTTTTTTTCTGTTATCTTATTTAGTGTTGTGAATCTATGTGAACTGAGTGCATTAAAGAAATCCAAGTCCCTAAAGGCAGAAAATAAAAGACTTGCCTGCACTGCTTCATTATCTCCTGACTCCTCCATTGCCAAAAGAACTGTCCCTACTACAGTGGTGCCGAAACCCGGGATTTTGGAGGACAACGCCGTCATGGAGTATTCACCGCTGGGTGAAGTTATCAAATCCCTCGCCAGCATCCAGCAGACTCAGCATCAAGCCCTCATTGAGTTACGCCTGGAGCAGGAACAACACTTCCAGCTCCTGCTCCAGGCCCATGCGGAGGACTGGCAAGTGTTCCGGAGCCTGGTCGACAGAGAGGGGGCTGGCGCTGTGACCCCCCCGGAGGCCACTTCCCCCGTGACCCTCATGAAGCTGGGGCCAAATGACTATCTGGAGGCCTACCTCGACTTGTTCGAGAAAAACGCAGAGTTGTGGAAGTTGTTGCCTTTAATCACCGGGGAGGCGCAGCTAGCAACCCAACAACTTCCCGCCACCAGCCTCCTCAATTACCCCGACCTCAAGAAAGCCATCCTACGGGCCTGAGTAGCTCAGCAAGTAAAGACGCTGACTACCACACCTGGAGTCGCAAGTTCAAATCCAGGGCATGCTGAGTGACACCAGTCATGCTTCATAAGCAACCAATTGGCCCGGTTGCTAGGGTGGTAGAGTCAACCTCCTCATGGTCACTATATTGTGGTTCTCGCTCTTGGTGGGGCACATAGTGAGTTGTGCATGGATGCCCCGGAGAATAGTGTGAAGCCTCCACATGCGCTAGGTCTCCGCGGTAACGCACTCAACAATCCACGTGATAAGATGCGCGGATTGGTGGTCTCAGACGCGGAGGCAACTGAGATTCGTCCTCCGCCGCCCGGATTGAAGCGAGTCACTACGCCACTTGAGGAATTAGAGCGCATTGGGAATTGGGCATTCCAAATTGGGGAGAAAAGGGGAGAAAATCCCCCCCTAAAAAAGAAAGCCATCCTGCAGTGGGTCGGTCATAGTCCGGATCATAGCCACCAGCGGTTCTGATCCCTGAAGTTTGAGAGGCACGGCCGCCCATTTGCCTTTGCCCAACAGCTCTGGGATGCCTGCCAGAAATGGTTGCTGGCTGAGGGGACCCGCGGCGCCGTGGACATCATCAACCTGGTGGTACTGGAGCAGTTCATCACCCAGCTTCCTTGTGGTATGGCAGAGTGCGTCCAGTGCCACCGCCCGGTGTTGCTGGAAGAGGCCGTCCAGCTGGCAGAGGACTGCATGGAGGCGTTTCTGGGATGCAGCGAAGCAGACTCTTCTTCTCTCTCTTTCTCTCTCTCTTCTGCATCTCAACCCACCCCACCCCCCACCCCTCCCCTTTCCATCCTGTTCTGGCTACCCGGAGATGGGGAGGAACCCCACCCAAACCCCTTCCCCGAACTAAAGTGTCCTTCCCTGTATCTGTGTTCCCCACTTCTTCTGTCTCTCTGCACTCTCCTCCTCAGGTTGATGAGACCACCCCCACGAGTGAGGCAGGGAGGCCTGGGCCAGTCTGTTGGGGCTGTGGCGAAGCCGGGCACTTCTAGGATCAGTGCTCGGCAATGGAGGTGGCGAAACTGGTCCGAATCCCTGACGCTCCACAGGCCACCTCTGATCAGGCAGGGGCGTCAATCCTCGGGCAGAGAGTCTCTCAAACATGCGTTTGACCAAGTGAGAGTAATCAATTGTCAGCAGCTCCGGCCTGATGTCACATTCACATACCCATATTTTTCATTTATCAAAGATAGGTTGTATCGAGTGATGCAGGACACTCAAACAAAAGAAAATACAACACAATTGTTAGTACCGAAGAGCTGTAGGGAAACCCTTTTCCAGGCGGCTCACCATAATCCAATGGCTGGCCATCTATGCACGAAAAAACACTCAACCGAATAATGGCCTGTTTTTTTTTTGGCTGGGCATTCACAGGGACGTTCGCAAGTGGTGTGCGGCATGCCATGAATGTCAGTTGGTGAATCCACTGGCTACCCCAAAAGTACCATTACACCCTCTACCACTAATCAAGGTCCCCTTCGAAAGAATTGGCATGGACCTCGTCGGGCCATTAGAACGGACCGCATGCAGGCATCGCTTTGTATTAGTTCTGGTGGAATATGCAACACGATATCCGGAAGCAGTGCCCCTGCGCAACATCTCAGCACGTAGTTTTGCAGAGGCACTCCTCAGAATTATCTCCCGAGTGGGGATTCCAAAAGAATTCCTCACTGATCAAGGCACTACCTTTATGTCATGAACTCTATGCAAACTATACGAATTGTTAGGTATTAAATCGATTCACACCAGTGTTTACCAGCCACAAAGGGATGGGTTGGTGGAACGGTTTAAGAAAACCTTAAAAAACTTGAATCATAAGTTTGTGCACAAGGACGCTAGAAATTGGGATAAGTGGCTCGATCTCCTGTTATTTGCAGTCCGAGAGGTCCCGCAAGCCTCCACAGGGTTTTCCCCATTCGAGCTGCTGTATGGCCGTCGGCAGCGCAGCATACTTGACGTAATATGTGAAGCTTGGAAGGAGGGACCTTCAAACAGTAACTATTAAATTCAGTATGTTCTTGATCTTAGAGCAAAACTCCACACTTTGGGTCGGTTAACACAGGAGAATTTGCTCCAAGCTCAGGAAGGGCTGTATGACGGGGCACTCGACTACGGGAATTCGCTGGGAGATAAAGTGCTTGTATTACTGCCCACCTCAATGTCTAAATTACTCGCCAAGTGGTAAAGGCCCTTTGAGTTCACACTGCGAGTCGGAGATCTCGATTATGAGGTTAAGCGAATGGATAGGAGTGGGGCACGTCAAGTTTACCATCTCAACCTCCTAAAATCATGGAGGGAGGCGGTTCCTGTGGCCTTAGCGATGGTAGTCCCAGAGAGGGCAAAGTTTGGGCCGGAGGTGACTTTCAAACCAAATTCACCCACCTAGCCCTTGTGGAGACCACCTCTCACCGTCGCAGCTCACAGACGTGGCCAAGTTATAAATGGAATTTGCGGACGTGTTCTCACCTCTTCCCAGTCACACGACCCTCATAGAGCGCCACATCGGGACCATCCAGGGGGTGGTAGTTCGTAGCTGCCCCGTCACCTTCCTGAACACAAAAAAAAAGGTAGCTAAAGAAGAATTAGAGGCGATGCTTGATATGGGCGTAATAGAAGACTTTTCAGCATCTCATGGACAAAATTCTCAGACCCCATACAGCATATGCCGCTGCATATTTAGATGATATTATTATCTATAGTAATGACTGGCAGCGGCATATGCAACATCTGAGAGCTGTTCTGAGATCGCTGCGACAGGCGGGGCTCACGGCCAGCCCGAAGAATGTCAAGTTTCATAGCCAAGCCAAGCCAAGCCAAGTTAAGTTTAGTCAAGTTTATGTTTATATTTGTTCACGTTTGTAGTTAGGGTTTTTGGATTCCACGCTTGTAAAATAAAACTGCACTTGGGTTCATCACTTACCATCGTCTCTTCGTCTACCTGTTGCCAGCCAACGTTACACTGACAGATGAGGTAGCATAATTAAAATTACTCAGTTATGATTGTTTTACTACAAACTTTGAGACTAAACTAAAACTACTTATCAGCTAACATAGCATACTGATACACACATACAGCTACATACTACCGAACTATACCAGACAGTTTACTGTTGCACTGTTATGTTGCACTATTGTATGTTTTGTATGTCATATGTTGTACCACGATCAAGAAACCAGCATATTTGTTTAAATTTATCCTGTATACCTGACTTTTAGTATAAAGAGAAGATCGTTGAAATTATTTGAAAGTTACAAAGCAAGGTAGCTTGCAATTTGTCAGCGTTAGCAGGCAAGATCAAGTTATCTAAAATTACACAGATCAATCCTTATGGCACTATATTTCACATGCTTTGCAGTTATGTAAGCTTACCTGTCCAATAAGATGAATGCCAATTCAGGGTTGTTTTTGATCCCCAAAACCGAACGAAGGTCCCTCCAGGAATCTAATGCCCTACCGATGTTCACTCTAGTTTTCGCTCGACCACGATCACGTTCCCGCTTAGCCAGATGGGATTCAGTAGATGCAAGGCTCTTGGGAGTGTGCATAAACATCACATCCTTTGGATTTTCTGGGCAAAACTGACCTGCTCCCTTCACATTAAAATCAGTCTACAGGCTTTAATAGGCAACCTAGGAAGTCCAGGAAGGGCTCATTTTTTAAGTTGCGTTACAAGCCATTCACACATTGGCAAAAAAAGTTACAAAAAAAGTTGAATATTACATGAAAATTGTTACATATTGCACCTTTAATTAGACACTTAAATGAAACCCATCTAAAAAACATTAAGTCTCTTGAGCTGTGAACGAATCTGAGTAATTTTCCTCTGGTTCCTCTGGTTTAAGAAAAGATTACCACTGTATCACTGTAAGTCTATTTTTTTTTTTTTTTTTAAGTTTTATCAGCATGATAATTGTTTTGTTTTCACAATAAAAGTTCTGACCTCTGAGATTATTTTTTTGCATTTCACAATAGATTTTTTCACAATAGATTCCAGTGAATTTTGTCTGTTTCTCACTCAAAGTTGTTGTATGGCTTCAGAAGACTTGGAATTTAGTACATGGTATGGACACTTTTTTAATACTTTTAAGCTTGACAGCTCCAGTCCGCATTCACTTTTTTATTACATGGAAAGGAGCATCCAGAACATTCTGCTAGACATCTTCTTTTGTGTTTCACAGAGTAAAAAAATCACATGTGTTTGAAACTACATGAAGGGGAGTAAATAAAGAAAGAATGTCATGTTGGACTATTTCATAGACATTTGCTTATTCTGAAATAGTGATTTGCTATATAGTTTCATGGGGTAATGATGCTCCATGCTTGGTCCTACGTCTGATCAAAATATTAAGTGTAAACAACATTAATCTATGCAAGAAAATGTTAGGAATGTAACGTTCCCCTATACATTGGCTTAGCTAAACATAGCACGGTTAGACAGCTGATACTGCCACTCTATTGTTTGTGAGATACTAAAAGCTATTTTGATATCAAGAGATAAAACACATATTCAATCATTGGACAACAACACTTTTATCTGAGCTTAAGTTTAGCTAATTCCAGTTCCATTGTTCAAGGAATGTTCTGGGTTGAATACAAATTAAGCATCAACAGCATCTGTAGTATTTTGTAGATGAAAACAGGTGTTAATTTTAACTCATCCCTCATCAATTTGTAAATACAAGCAAAAACTGTGTTACTGTAATGCATTCAAAATGGAGGTCATGGGGCAAGATGTTCTGGAACGTTAAAAATAGGGATGGGCAGATCGACCCTATAGTATCAATACTTCTCATACTGATGTTGTATTGAGAGGATCAATACTCACATAAAAATATTGATACTAAAGGTTTTACTAAACAAATGATTTTATTATTTATTTACCATGAAAATTATTGGGCTCCATAAGATTCAAAGTGGCAAAAATTAACTAAACTATCAAATAGTTGCATTTGATTTGATATGTTTCTCCTCACGCTCATCCTACTGCACAGAAATGCTGACAAACACAAACGGTCCCAGACAGCACACATTTATTGTAAATTGTTTTCATTCAAAATCTGTTAAACAATTGAAAATGTTCTGTTGTTGTTAATAAATGATAAACAAAAATGTCTGTCTGTTGATTTGCAAAAAATTATAGCTTTTAAATATAGGGCTCTGATTTTGGTAGCATGCAATGCACAGTGTTTATCCAGTTTTCGTGAGAGTGCTAATTCTAAACGCAATATTTATTGCAAGTGCAAAGTGCAAGTGGGCGTGGGTGGGAGTGTTTGCGCCATCCATGTGTGTATTGTATGGTAATAAAGTGCCGCAAAGCGCAATTTGCTGTTTACCTGAGAAATAGGTCATTGCACTAAGACGTTTCAAAACCACGTCTGTTTTCAGCATAAAGTCTAAATTCAGTTCCTACATTTGCAGTTTGGAGTTTCCACCAGCAGGTGGTAATAAAGTTCATGTCCAAACTCTGAAAATATAGTTGAACATAAAATGATGTCCCTGACAATCAGAGTGGTAGTCTTATGAAACGAAAATGTATGAGATTTGTGTTAAACTTTCTAGAGGTCATGTTTTCTTTAAAAAACAAATTATGTTAATATTTACAATTGTACTTATGATCTTGTTTGTATTGGTATTTTTCCACCTGTTGTCATAGAGTAATTTTTAGGTCACTGCAAAAGGTGCCGGTGGAAGAAGTTGGAGAGGGTAAAATGTTTGGATTTGGTATGATTTTTTTGACCACTTGGTTATATTGTTTATATTTTTGTTTAGTTTGTAATTTACATTTTACGTAATATGAATTTGGTTGAACTTTTTCGTGTTTCAATAAATGAATGTAATTTTTCAAAATCATAATCGACCAGTAGAAGTGTGTGCTGAATACAATCACTATTACTACTAGCCACGATCTGTGTGTCAGTAGATGAAAATTATTAATAGTACTTACATTCTTTATAATTTAACAGAACATACATCCAAATCCTGATGAGACAATGTAACGGGGGTAAACACAGGAACAAAAGAAACATCCACGATGGGGAAAACACAGGAAACAACCGCGAAGGGAACAGGCAAATAAACAGGAGGTCAAAACACACAACAACTGACAAGGAACAAGCAAACAACAGGGCATTATGTACACAATGGATAATGACTTAATGGAAGACAGGTGAAACTGGATAAAATATGAGGGATTAAATTGACAACCTTAGTATTTGGGCATTGTTTTCTTCTATCAAACATTATTATCTGTGTGTCTTGCATTCATTCTCGGAACTACTTGTTAAGAGCAATAGAATATCTGTAATCCTTTATCCATTGTAACATGACACAAATGCTGTTGTTATCTCCAACTGGGATCCCAGTACCCCCCGTTGCATAATCGTAAATATTACAAGCTAAAGAGTCCTCTAGAAGGGTAAGTTTATGTTGAACACCTGTCTAGTTTACTGGCATGGTGGTCTGTTTTGGATTTGGCTCTTGGCTGATGTGGAAACCCCGGATTATGGATCCCGCATATCAGTCATGACTGGACCATTTTTAGCACTGCTGTTGATAATGCATGTAAGCGTAAAAGTATTTAGCATTGTTCAATGTGTCCTCTCATTCTTTTCATCTTTGTTGGCTCTTATTTTTTGCCCACAGAGGTTTTTAGTTGTTGTTATGAAGTATAAAAGAAATTTGCACTTTCATCCTGTATGTAGGGGAAACCAGGGCTAGTTGTTACACACTGTACTGCAGGGCAGTTTTTTTTTTTTTTTTTTTAAATGTCAGATTCTATGTAGAGACCCTAAACATACCTTTTATTGACACTGATTTGAGAAGAGTGCTTGTTTTTTCTCTCAAAATATGACATACCACATAAAATAAAAAAGCCATCTTTTATAATATATCTGTATTTGATGGCTTTTCTGCAACACGTAGAAACGTAGTAAAACAATTATGAAACAAAACAAGTAATTTAACAGTTTTAAAAAATAACTTCAAAGTAAAGTAATTATTGTGTTTGCTTTTTTGATTAAGTAACTATAAAGTACTGTGCTAACCATGTAGAGAAGTAATTAGTAATTTGTAGTGGATTACATGAAACATCAAAATAATTAAAAATAATTTCTGTATTTTCTCCTTGTTCATTGTCACACACCCTTGAGCTGTACATATGAACATATAAATTAATATTTTAAATGTGTTATACTTGAATATCATTTTAGAAATATGTGAAACCCAAGTGATGTACTTATAAGCAATTGCCTTAATTGAAAGTCAGGAACTGTAATCCTATTACAAGAATTAAAATATGTAATGTGTTACACTGCTTTTTCACTAGAAGTAATTCAATTACAGTAACTAATTACTTTGTAATCAGATTACACCCAACACTGCATACAAAAACATCAAACCATTGCATTGGTAAATAAATGAATTTAAAATGATGAAATAAAAAAAACTTAAAGCACAAGTGACAAGTTGCCCCGAATGGACTGTAATGAAAAACGTTTATTTTTTAGGTTAAATCTAACTTAATATATTTTGTACTTTTGTCTTAAAGGTGCTGTAAGCGATTTTAGCGTTCTGATGCTTTCACGTGATTGAGCCGTTGAATTGGCCACGACCCCTCATTTCAAAACCCCGCCCTCCAAAGATAATTTTGAGACCAAAACTGAGCAAAAGAGCAGCATTGATTGTTCCTGTGGCTGTCAAATTCAACAGTGGTACAATAGCACCCTCAGCTGACAAACATTATGAATCATATCCTCACTGATCTGCTTCAAATACAACACTATGAGAACGAGCAAAATGATTGACAGGTGAAAAGCGTCAACGTCCGTGGTCTGCAGACACATTTTTGTTTGCTGTTTACAAAGTCTACAGCTGTCACAGAGACCGGTGAGATATCTCAGGAAACTTATTTCGTTAATATCTTTAAGGGAGTAGGAACATTTTTTACATACTTTTCCATGAAAACATCACTTACAGCACCTTTAATGTAGCTCAGAGCAGTTTTATTATGTCCACTTGTTTACCCAACAGGTATTACAAAAAAAAATTATGATATTGGATTTTTAGTTTGGAAGAAAATAATAATTAATAATAATAATAATAATAAATAATAATAATCTAATTAAAGACAGTTTGGGTTTGGCAAGCAAAACCATTGCTAGAGAAACAAGCCATTTCTCAATGTGACAACTAGCCCCAGTCTAGTGTAGTTTATTGTATCTCACAGTGTAAGACTCATACTTCCATGTTAGTCTGTGAAATACAATCCTCCAGACAGCCAATTATCATCTGTTTTTATAAACTGTTACTCACTAGTAAAAACCGAGGGCAGACTACTCCCACCAGTGTAACCGTGCTTCAAGATTGCAAGAGCATTTATATCTGCCCCTAAACAAACTTAAACTGTATTGTATTGACCAATTGTAAAAATATAGATTCTGTATGGTAGTTTTTGTCATGTTATAGAAGTATGGAAAACATGAAATTCATCAAATCACAGAAATCGAACACTGAGTTCTCACTAGAAGAATATGAGGTGGTGCCCTTTAGTGAAGGCTTTATACTTGATTGTACAATGTGTCTATGGCTATGTTCAGAGCAGAAAACAACGTAAATTACTTGTACTATTTCTTGAGTATGTACTGTGCACATTATGTGAAGTTCTGTATGCATGAAATACCCAAACCTTTTTTTGCAAAAATGTATGCTGAGATGGGCATTGTATCCCTTAACGCAATGCACTGGACTTGAATGAACATTTCCCCAGCAGCAGCTACTCTAAGACCAGCTTTGTTTATTCATTTTTGAATAGGTTAATTTTGAATGTATGCAGATGAAAGCATTACAATCACCCTGATGATGTCTAATGTCTCGAGCCAACTGTCTGTCATGGTCTTTGTTGTGACAGCTTGTTAGATCAGGGCAGTGACAGGCTCAAAGACATAAACACTCTTTGTTCAACAGCACACTTGTGTTTTTGATGTGTGTATGATGTCATAGACAGCTAAACAAGTGGGTCATCTAAGTACAAAATCAATGATTTCTGTGTCCCTGCTTTCAAGCAGGTCTGTTTACAGACATTTTGTGAATTTATGATTCATGTTTGTTCAAATCGTAATTGCTCCATTTTATTGACTCATCTTAGTTATAACTGTCAAAAGCATGGTATAATCAGCATAGCCCAGCCAGACAATTGTATTTACTACGTACTTGTGTCTTTGAATTTATAGGAGAAGTGTGTCATTTTGTGCGTCACTAGTTCAGTAATGGGTCTTATTTATGAAACACGAGCTAAACAAATTTCTGTAAATGGTTCATACAACCATTCTTACATAAAATAACGATTGAGTTCAACACAACAGTTTACATAACCACGGATTCATAAACGATTTACACAAAATTGAACTCTGCTCATGTTCCATGAATGAGGCCCAATGATGGTATTTTCAGCTTTCCCGAACACTCCCCCGGACTTCCATTGGTCCACCTGGATGATGCGACGACAGTAGCCATAGTGCGCCAGTACACTCACCACACACCAGCTATTGGTGGAGTGGAGAGAGTAGATTTATAGAGCCAATTAGTGGATGGGAATTATTAGGAGGCCATGATTGAGAAGGGCCAATGGGGGGAATTTGGCCAGGACACAGGGTTTACACCCCTACTCTTTACGAGAATTTCCCTGGGATTTTTAATGACCACAGAGAGTGAGGCCTGGGTAGCTCAGTGGTAAAAGACGCTGGCTACCACCTCTAGAGTTTGCTAGCTCGCTAGTTTGAATCCCAGAGCATGCTGAGTGACTCCAGCCAGGTCTCCTAAGCTACCAAATTGGCCCGGTTGCTAGGGAGGGTAGAGTCACATGGGGTAACCTCCTCGTGGTCACTATAATGTGGTTCGTTCTCGGTGGAGCGCATGGTGAGTTGAGCGCGGATGCTGCGGTGGATGGTGTGAAGCTTCCTCACGCACTATGTCTCCGTGGCAACACGCTCAACAAGCCACGCGATAAGATGCGCAGGTTGACAGTCTCAGACGCAGAGGCAGCTGGGATTCGTCCTCCGCCACCCGGACTGAGGCGAATCACTATACGACCACAAGGACTTAAAAAGCACATTGGGAATTGAAAAAAATAAAAAATAAAAAATGACCACAGAGAGTTAGGACATCAGTTTAACGTCTCATCTGAAGGATGGATGATGTTTTATCAGGCTGGCTGGGATGCTCAAACATCAACAGCAATGTTTTGATAAAATAAATAAATAAATAAATAAATGCCAAATTAAGTGAAAAATCACCCAATTTTATTATTATGCGTAAATATCAGCTGATAATATTAAGATGTATCTTGGATGTCACATTTAGTATATACTGAGCCCAAAAATGAATGTAATATAACCACTTATGTGTATAACATTTATGAGACTCTTTCTCCCACAAAGTGATGTTTATAGGTGATGAATGGCCATATTTTCCTCCTGGGTTCACCAATGCCAGCTGTAATTCTATTGGGCATGGGCAAGTGCGCCAGCCCCCTGGCCGAATCCAAAGCCTTTCGGTCCGAAGTTCTTTGCATAGCACCCTATAGAATTGTAAACAATAGATCAAATATGAAGTTATCTGGGTTCATACAGGCATCACTGAATGAAAATCCAGGACTTCCAAGTACTTTTTTCAGCACCAAAACTACAATTGACTTTATATACAAACATACCAACATTTTTATGATCTCTTTTATTTTATTTTTAAATGCTAAACATCTTTTTCCGCAAGGGGTATGTAAACTTATGAGCACAACTGTATGTACATAGTATAATATGTAATATATGTAATAAAATTAAATGTAAAATTAATATGCCATAAAGTTGCCATGATTTGTCAGTATAGTTTTTAAACCTTTTTTCCTAAAAAAACCTCACCGTCTTGAATATCAAATAAACAGAGAGAAGCATGATGTTTAAAGACTGACCTTTACAGTAGATCTCTCCATCTTTATCTGCTAGAGTGGTGGACTCCAGACTCTTGCCACACTTTGCACATCTGAAGCAGCTCTTATGCCACGACTAAACAAGGACACAAACAAATACACGTTTAGCCAGGCTTAAGGCCTATTCACACATAGAACAAATATTTAACGCAACAAGAATTTAAATGGAAACCATGGAATCTTATGGACCTATGAAAATTTATTTTAAGATCAAATTAGTTTTTATCTCGTCCTATAGGCTAATTTTTTCCGTCATGTGGTGACACAAAATCACGATACTCCAGTGCAATAGGTGGCGCCAACGCACATAAAGCATGCTGTCTTTTGGGAGGCTGAAATTAGACAACCAAAAATAGTAACCTACATAAATCCTAAGCTTTCAAATGTTGGTTTTTGTAATATTTAGAAAATTTGAATAGTATTCGAAGAACAAAATATTAACCATCAAATATAGCCTATTTTGATTTGCTGTGGTTTTGTTGCTTTGGGGCAGCATTTTGCTTTTATTTTGCCATAGGTGGTTAATAATGTTTGGTTATAAGATTGTTTTAGCAACCATGCCAATACATTCAAGACTACCGCAAAGCCTTTTCTCTAAATTATCGCAGTATGTCAAATATATATTGTAAATCCTCTGTCTTACAGTTGAGGTTTGGACATAACCATTTTGGTTATAGGCCCTGAGCAAAATGACTGTATCATGACAAGTTTTGTCAAGAAAAAACGACTCACGTTTCCACCTCCAACGACCTTCTCTGCCGCATACACGGCGATTCCGCATCGAGGGCAAACGTCTGAGCCACCAAGCTTCTGAGCAAACTTTGAGGGGTTGGGGTTATTGGCTGGACGATAAGATGTTTGTCTGTGTGAAAAATACAGACATGTTAAATTAGCTACTTTGATGCACAGTGGTAAAAAAAGAACAACGATAGATGCTTATGAAAGTAAATTTCACTTGGCTTATTCCTGCTATGCATTACATTTTCATGTCCCCATCATATACAGGTATGTATTAAAATATTGGATATATTGTCAATGTCACATTTTTTTAAAATGTAATCCTTTTAGTTAATTTTCTTTTATCACAATACAGTTGAGATAGGAGTGAATTTTAAATAAATATTCCATCAAATATGTTTTCATTGGTAATATATATATATTACCAATGAAAACATATTTGATGGAATATTTATATATCCCCTATGATTTCAATATCACTTTCCATTCAGTTTTGTATTATCCGTTTAACTAGCAAAAGACGGATCCTTGATGACATCATCCCTCCAGGAAGTAACATCATTTTGGAGGGAAAACAACAGCACAAACATCAGTAAGTAATTTAACAGTGGATTAAATGAATTCTTTTGTCTCACTCTAAAACATTCCATTATTTTTTATTAAATTTCAGAAATTGTTTTGATAATATCATCATCAAAATATGATTACAAAAAATATAAAAATGAACTTCAAGTTGACACCCTCATGTAAGCTAACTCTCAACCTGACTGATTCACAATGGCTAACTTTAGCTCTTCATCCCCATCCTGTTCACTTTCATGCCTTTGTGTAAATATTGAAGTTATAATTAAACAAGTTTAAAGAGCACATATTATTATGGTTTTTCAAATATTACCTTTCAT
This sequence comes from Myxocyprinus asiaticus, assembly GCF_019703515.2. Lineage (NCBI taxonomy): Eukaryota > Metazoa > Chordata > Actinopteri > Cypriniformes > Catostomidae > Myxocyprinus > Myxocyprinus asiaticus. The sequence goes on from NC_059355.1 coordinate 48,036,077, forward strand.
GTAGTGTGTTATATAGCTGTTTTTGAATGTAAAAAAGTCTGCAAAGTTTCAAAAATCAAAGTGCACGACAAATGGAGTTATTGACACCCAAAAGAAAGAACCGATTCTGAACACCTGAAACGAGTCGTTAGTAATTCCAGACTTACTTCCTGTACTAACCTACATAATTTGGTAACAAAAAACCCGCTTCTGGTCTTCATTGGCTGCTCGCGAATAGCGTTGACCTGCTCTCAAACACTACACTAAGCGGTAGACCAATCACAACAGACTGGGACATCTGACCAATCAGAGCAGAGTAGGCTCTCTGAACGGAGGAGTTTAGAATGAATCCTTTAGAACGGATCATTGAACGAGTCATTTTTGACACTGGGAAAAAAAGGTAATGCTGCAATTTAAGGGTACATTTACACAACAACGATGTACAAAAAACAGAAAAGTTTTTCCTTTGCGTTTTTGAAAAGTTTTGCATACAGACGACAACGTTGTCAAAACGATCCCCGTTCACACGGATCCGCGAAAACGACTAAAAGTGCTGTATTATGCATGCCAGGCCAATAGTTGGCGATGTCACTTTGTAAAGAAATACTACACGCCTGCGCACATAAGCATTCTTCCACAGAGCGGTGAATATAAACAATGAAGATTACAAAAGCATCGAGCAATTTTGTCTGGACAAAATCTTGAGCAGCACAAACACAGTCCTGTAGTCTGCCATTGTAGTTTTGAATGTCTCGCGCATTGTTTTGAAGTACTCACGCGCATGCCTATTGACTGAACACGTAATACGCGTGCGCATGATGTCATCGTTTTCACAAATTCGCGTTTTTGTATGTTTACACGGAGATGATAACAGCATCGTTTTCAAAAACTTGCGCTTTGAAACCCGTTTTCAAAATTTGCGTTTTCAGGCCCTAAAACTCCGTTGTTGTGTAAACTAACAGCCAAAACGCATCAAAAGTTTTCCGTTTTTAGTGGAAAACGTTGTCGTGTAAACGGCCCCTAAATTATGAGCAAATTAAAGTGTTTTTTGACCTTGGATGCATTTAAATCTATTGTATGAGACCTTTAAAACAATGTTTAAAATCCTTAATAGGTGCTCTTTAAGAGCCTGAACTTGTCCAGAGCATATTTCTGCAAGTCTGGAATACCTTTCTATAGAAATAGCTACTTTCAATTATTTTTACTGAGCTGCTGATTTGAAAAGTTGCAAGAATGAGCAACTTACCCAGCCGGTTTGATTCCCAGAGCTTCGCCGGTGTCCATGCTCAGAGTACCTGCTCCTCCACCAAAACCATACCCTTTTGGGCCATATTTCTTGCCATAGCAGGACTTGCAGTAGATCTCATCCTGGTGTACAGCTACAGTTGTACTGTCCAAGTTCTTTTTGCACACCACTGCAATGAATATAGGAGAGTCATGCATGCGTACAATACAACACGCAATTATATTTAAGCATTAGACCATTTGCTCTGTGGATAACTGTTGGAAATGTAGCACCTTGGAGTGTACAAATCATAGAAGGAAAAGTTTATTACTCATAAGCTTTCATTTCTCCAAAGACTTAAAGTTAATATAAAATCAAAATGGACCATATTAACTTTCTGAACGTTTTTGGTTATATTGTGCATGATTCAATGATGCAAGTTATTCTAAATAAAAAACATTGGCCTCTGAATTGACTTTCCCTTTAGACTTACATCAAGAATAATGCCCATTTTTCAGGATCCAATCAATTTCTGATAGAGCCCTGCCCTACAATTGTCTCGTTGAACATCCTGTTGCACTTGGAAATATGTCAGATTATGGAAGTAAAATGGGTTGCGGAATGTTGCAATATAATAGAGTTCTCAGTGATGTGCCACATCCTTAGTAATCCATTTTCGTATAGAAACGCATTAATTTATCTACGTTTTCGCCTCTCATCCACACAAGAATGGCATTTTGCAGTGACGTTAGGAAACTGAAACCTATTTTTCAAACGTAAACGGATTAGTGTGCACGTGACGTCAGATGTTAATCCTAAAATTCCTTTTGGAGAAGTAAAAATAGACACAATCGAAACAATTGTTGGCATACAGAAAGAGTAAAGAACTTTAAAACTGGAGTGGCATCTCTGATAGCTCAGATCATTTGGCCTTGGGAGAATTTGATGTAGATTTTGATAACTTGGCAATTCTGAGCACATTCTGAGACACTACTGAGATCTCTTATGAAGCTCAGAATCAGACACAGAGGAAACATTTGAGAAACAAACTGGAGACTTAAGCATAATCCATTTGCTCTCCATTTCATCCCATTGCTTTCTTGGAGAAACAATTGAAATAGTAAAGAGATTTCTTCTTTTTGTCTTATCTCTGACATACTCCCTTAAATATATACACTCCCTCCACTCTATACTGGAATTTGATGACATAATACTTACTCATTAAGGTCCACAGTTAATGTAAATTTATGTGTAAGTGATATCATCTACACAAACACTCATCTGTTGTACAGAACTGCAGTCAGATGAAGACAGTGTGCAGCCATGTAAGGCAGATAAACCGAGAATGACGTTCATTTGTACAGCGCCTAATATGGTCACGCTTGTTAAAACAGAGAAGATTTAAATGCTTGGCTTTCTGTCTTGTATCCAAGCTCATGCCAGCTTTCCACCTAAAGGACTTTTCTCATCTTAGCATCTCAGAGGCTCAAACTACTGTTGAGGATCATGTGTTCAATTAAGCATGCCATTAAATAAATGTTTTTGATTTTTTTGGTTACACTTTACAATAAGGTTCCATTTGTTAACATTAGTTAACTAACAGTGAACAATACTTATTAAGCATGTATTCATCTTAGTCTCAGTCTCAACAAAATCTTAAACTGTGCTCAGATTTGCAAAAGGTAACAAAGTCTGCATTCAAAAGTCAGAGATTTCAATATGAAATTAGTAAAAACATTTCTCATTAAATTTTCCCAAGACTAAATGAGTTATGCTATCCACATGTCTTTTATAGCTCTTTACTCTTTCTGTATGTCAACAATTGACTCAATTATGTATTTTATGTTTCCATAGGATTTTAGGAGAAACATCTGAGGCAAAGTTGTACCTTAATAAAACATGTCTCCTGAACGATTAATTTAATAACAACATATTACATTTTCCACTCTATATAATACTTTCAGTGGGGAAGGAATCTATTTTCCAGTTAACACCCTCTCTCTAAAGAATTTGTCATCACCACCCATTTCCATGCATGCTGTAGAATCTCATTTAATGAACATCCTTTACGCTCAAAATACTCAGGTTCCTCCCTGTGCCACATTAATATGAATCTCTATAACTTTCCAAATCCAAAGCTGGTATCTGTGATTTTGTCTCTAATAGATTTCACAGCTTGTGCTTTAAAGCATAATATGTTTATTAATATATACTGTAGACTAGGAAGAGAGCACCTCTGCAGCTGTGTTTACTCACTGCACAGAAAGCAGGATTTGTGGAAGCTTTGCCCCTCACACTGAACTTCCTCTGCAAAATACACCGTCTTTTGACAGCAGCCACACTTGTTTCCCCCTCCAAGTGGCATCCTGACAGTGTTAGCACACACATACACACAACAAAAATCCACACGTTAGTTCATAAACTCAATAATGCATGGAAGTTGTTAAAATGTAGCACAAATTTGCAGTTACTTTGTGACAGCTGTCTTCAGAATTAGTATGTGACATTTCTCTCCCCTATTCATTTTTGAATATTTCCCAAAGGGTTCTATTAAGTTACAATCTTTTAAATATGCTGTAACATCAATACATATTGTTACATTTCTGACATATAGTGTGATAATGATCAAACAGTATACCACTTATAGACTTTGAAACCTGGACATGAGGGTGAGAAAAAGGTACTTGTCTTTTTATTTTCATTGTTAATATTTGTCAGGTTTATTTTCATTTAATGGAGAAGAATCTTACTCTTACCTGCAGTGATAGTGTGTTTGTGATGGTCGTCTAGATGATCACAGAGAGTTCAGACGAGAGACAGCGGATGAGACTGATGAAGAGATGAGCAGTGGGAGGGAAAACAGAATCAGAAAGAGAGAGATGTAACTTCTTTTTTTTTTTTTACACAAAGGAAACTGTGCCTTAAAGGGATAGTTCATCCAAAATGAAAATCCTGTCATGATTTCAATTCTATTTTTATATAATGATGTTTGCTTGATAAAGCAATATACAGTTATTCTACGTACTTGTTTTAGGGTTTTCTTCTAAATCAAACCATACCACACACGTATGTGTGTTTGTACTGTAATACTCTGAGTTTTCTTGTTCTAAGAAAGACATGCAGTGTAGCAGCAACTCATGAAATGTTTGCATGTGTGTTATGACCTTACAGGGTGTTTGTTTGGATGACTGCTGTCACTGTGAGATGAGCCTGTTCACATGGAACTCGTAATGAATTGAGAATCAATCAATAGATTATAGTGAATGAGTGAACAACAATGCTAGTTAGTTAGGAAGTTAAGTAGTTAGTTAGTTAGGTAGGTAGGTAGTTAAGTAGGTTGGAAGTTAGTTAAGTTAATGAGTGAGTGAGTGAGTGAGTGAGTGAGTTACGTAGGTACTGTAGGTTGGTAGTTAGGTAGGTAGGTCATTTGGTAAGTTGTTAGTTAGTTAGTCAGTCAGTCAGTCAATTAGTTAGTTAGTTTGTTACATAATTAGTTAGTTATTAGGTTGGTTGGTTGGTTGGCAGCTAGCCAGTTGGTAGCTAGTTGGTTGGTAGCTAGGAATTTAGTTAGTTAGGTTGGTAGTTAGGTAGGTAGGTAGTTAAGTAAGTTGGTAGTTAGTTAGTCAGTTAGTTAGTTAGTAGGTAGGCTGGTAGTTAGGTAGGCAGTTAAGTAGGTTGGTAGTTAATTACGTTAGTAGTGAGTGAGTGAGTGAGTGAGTGAGTAGGTACTGTAGGTTGGTAGTTAGGTAGGTAGGTAGTTTGGTAAGTAGTTAATTAGTTAGTTAGTTAGTTAGTTAGTCAGTCAGTCAGTCAGTCAGTTAGGTAGATAGTTAGTTAGTTACTTAGTAGGTTGGTTGGTAGATAACCAGTTGGTGGCTAGTTGGTTGGTAGCTAGGAATTTAGTTAGTTAGGTTGGTAGTTAGGTAGGTTGGTAGTTAAGTAAGTTGGTAGTTAGTTAGTCAGTCAGTTAGTTAGTAGGTAAGCTGGTAGTTAGGTAGGCAGTTAAGTAGGTTGGTAGTTAATTAAGTTATTAGTGAGTGAGTGAGTGAGTGAGTGAGTGAGTAAGTACTGTAGGTTGGTAGTTAGGTAGGTAGGTAGTTTGGTAAGTTGTTAGTTACTTAGTTAGTAGGTTGGTTGGTAGATAACCAGTTGGTGGCTAGTTGGTTGGTAGCTAGGTAGTTAGTTAGGTTGATAGTTAGGTAGGTAGGTAGTTAAGTAAGTTAGTAGCTAGTTAGTCAGTCAGTCAGTAAGTTAGTTAGTTAGTTAGCAGGTAGGCTGGTAGCTAGTTAGTTAGTTAGTTAGTTAGTTAGTTAGTAGAAATTTCATTTTTGGGTGCACTATCCCTTTTTAGAGGAAATTTGATTTATTGGAAGATATGTTTACCCATCTGAGCACTGCAGCAAATAAAGTATATATTTTGCATTTTCAATCAATCCTGTTAAACCTTCTTAACTTTTGACAGTCTTCTATTGCAGCTGATAAGTCTAGCATGTAATTGGGTGTTCTATTAATTTTTTTCAATGAAAAATGTACATCTTTTTCACAGTATGCAAACTTCATACTGCAGAAGTAGTATGAGTAGTATGGTAGAATGCTATTCTGCAATGCCATTATGTAGTTTCAGTTAATGACCAGAAGAGGACCCTCTCTCCTATGAATTCATTACTTTGTCTTTACAGTAGGACACACCCTTTTCTCTGTCTCATTTTCAACAGTAATCACTTGCTATTTCAATCGTTCTTGGTTCATAGCATGTACTGAAATCTTTAAAATCACATTTTGCTTTTGCTCATACATTCAAAAGCATGACATCATTTTTGGTCCAATGATCTGTCTGTGCTGTTTGTGTAATACCCACTAATCACAGTGGTAATTCCTTAGTTTCTTGATGTCTTTGTAGTGATGTTTGTCCCTTAATAACTTCATAATTTTCCCATTAAAAAAAGTCATTTTTTTATTCATTATTCTTTCTCTCCTCAAATGAATGAAATGTATTCTTTGGTACCATTTGTTTTGTGTGGGAGACCATTGCTATAATTATGATGGAATAACCAGACAAAGCACATTAGCTGAGTAAATGAAGCCAGGCATATGTGAAACAGAGATGTGATGTGTGTGTGGGCGGGTTTGGGTGGTTTACAAGGACATTTTTTTAAGTTACAAACTGGCAATTACAAGGGTATTATGCTATAAATGTGGTTTATTAGGACATTTTTAGTGTCCCCATAATTCAAATAGCTTAAAAAACATACTAAACGATGTTTTATTGAAAATGTAAAAATGCAGAAAGTTTTTTGTGAGGGTTAGGGTTAGGGGTAGGGTTAGGGAATAAAATCTATATAAAATTATTATGTCTATGGAGAATCCTCATAAGGATAGCCGCACCAACATGTGTATGTGTGTGTGTGTGTGTGTGTGTGTGTGGATGGATCACTCTATCACACTCAGATTAGATTCAGTGTTGTAAAGCCTGATAAATGAACGCCTGCAGCTGCAGCTCTGCATATAATGCGGATGAAACACGAGTCTGTCTGCAGAGTGACCACCGGTGCTCAGGTCTTACACTGACTCTAAATATATTCCTCCATATCACACTGATGAATGTACAACACTACAAACAGACCACTTAATCAACATAATCACCATCATCATTACTTCCATCATCACCTTTATCACATCCTTATCCCCATCCGCATCACCTTCACCATCTTCATCATGAGCTTTATCATTATTATCATTTCCTTCTTCACCATCATCACCATAATCATCATCATCAGAACCATCATCATCATTATTATCACCATTATCACCATTATTACCATCATCATCACCACCACCACCACCATCATCATCATGTCACCATCGTCATCAGCATCACAATCATCATCACCATCATCATTTTCATTATCTTCACATTAATCATCTTCATCATCATTATCACGTCACTACATCATCATTAACATTTTCATCATTATCTTCATCACATTCTTCATCATCACCATCATTACATCCTCATCACCATTATCAGATTCACCATCTTTATTATCAGCTTCATCATTATTATCGTTTCCTTTTTCGTCATCATCACCATGTTCACCATCATCATCATTATATCCTAACAATAATCACCATTATTTTCATCATCATCACCATCACCACCACCATTATAATCATCATCATCATCACAATCACCTTCATCATCATCACCATCATCAATGTAATCCTCATCACCATCATCACCTTAACAGATTTATCATCAGCTTCATCATTATTACCTTTTCCTTCTTCATAATCATCATCATCATCATCATCACTGTCATCATCATCATCACCACCTTCATCATCAGCTTCTTTGTTATCATTGCCTTGAGCAACATCTTCAACATAATCATAATGATAATCATCATCATCATCATCATCACTACCTTTCTCATTAGCTTGTACTTCACCATTGTTTCTATTTTCATTACACCATCATCTTCATCATTACCTTGTTCATGTTCTTCTTTATCATAATTATCATCATCATCATCACCTTAATCACATTATCATCTTCATCATCATAATTATCATTGCCTCAGTCATCATCTTCATCATTACATTGTTCTTCATCATCTTCATGATCGCCATTGCATTCAAATTCAGATGGCCAATGCCGGTTTGTTACTGGCACAAATAGGTTAAGCTGGTTATTGTTGCAGGTAGATCAGCTTTCAGAGTAGCCATGGTGGGTTTCCAGCCAAACCAGCCTTAAAGTGCCCAAAACATACCCAGAGCAATAGGGTGCTTTTAATTGGTCATTTAAAGTGGTCACCAGCAGAATCATCTTGACTGATGTAAGCTGATGTTTTTTTTCAGCAGGTTGTTGGTGCTCACACAAAGTAACTGTGATTTAAGAAAATTAAACTGAAAGATCAGTTGGTGGTCAAACTCAAGTTTGTTGTTCAATGAGGTCGCTCACAGGATGATGTCGTATCCATCACATTAACACCACCGTTTTTTCTAGATTTCTAGAGTGTGAATAAGAGGGACTGTAAAATAAGTCAATCATTTCAGACATTGATATGACATTGATATGACAGTTACACAATGTATAATATATTTAAAAAACTGAACAGGTAAGCCAACATTCTGATAATGTAAGACTGTAGAAAGGAACAATCTGTACATAATTATCTGATAAATCCACTGTGATCCATTTACATTAGAACCTCCATGGCCTAAGAGCTTTAGACATGGCAGGTAGCATCTATATACATTACTAATGGCATTCACTGTAGGTATATGCCTCAGTTTGTGGCTTAGGTAAAAATATCCATCTAACCTGGATCAAAGCCGGCTTGTCCATTTGCCAGCTGAGAGAATATATTGTATATTTCAGACGTGGGCTGCATTGAACGCATTGGATGAAAGGAACACAGTTCCTTTTGATTCAGACTCTGGAGAAGAAGTGGAGACCTTTGTCTAAAACTATAATATGATGTTGCATTGACAAGAACATTCTAACAATGACAAGTGATGAAGATCGGACAATTTATATTTAGTACCTTAGCTTCACCTTGTATGAAAGTCCCCTCTGTAAGTCTGAATTTTCCAGAGTCATCTGTATTCAGAATTGTCTGCGGTGCCTACTACAGTGAGTAAGTTGGTAAGATGTTCTGCAAGTGGTTTTGGATGTTTTTTAACACAGCATGGATTATATTGCATACTGTTTTCTGTTTGAAAAGCCATATTGTTTTAAGGGTTTACCATCAGATTTGTGTTTGTTTGGGAACACTTTACAGTAAGGTTCTATTTGTTAACATTAGAAAATGCATTAGCTATCATGTATGATACCAGTGATTAATTAATTAACATTGTTAAAGGAATATTCCGGATTCAATACAAGTTAAGCTCATTCGACCGCATTTGTAGCATAATGTTGATTACCACAAAAAATAATTTCTACTTGTCCTTTCTTTCCTTTGTTAACATGATTTTAGTGTGATCAAATCACTTTCTTTTTTTTTTTCTTTTATCCCCTTTTCTCCCAATTTGGAATGCTCAATTCCCACTACTTAGTAGGTCCTCGTGGTGGTGCGGTTACTCACCTTAATCCAGGTGGTGGAAGACAAGTCTCAGTTGCCTCCGCTTCTGAGACAGTCAATCCGCGCATCTTATCACGTGGCTCATTGTGCATGACACCGCGGAGACTCACAGCACGGGAGGCTCATGCTACTCTCCGCGATCCACAATGTCAGGCCTTTATAATAAATCTCGGACTGATTAACAAATTCAATTTCAAAATGGATTGCTATGAGCTGTAGGCCAATGATAGGCTTATGTTCAATAATATGAAAAATAAACTGTGTATTGCATTCTAAAGCCACTTTTTGTATTGTCTTTTTTAATGCATACTTGTGTGCCAAATAATGTAATGCCTTTTAATTATCTGTATTATATATATATATATATATATATATATATATATATATAGAAGCGAAAATATGTTGGAAAACTCTTTTTGCAACCTGGCAACTTCATTGGCTTGGGTCGGTGAGAGGTGGTGGTCTTCACAGGGAACTGGGGTGTTTTGATGGGTGCTTTTCAGTTTCACCTCCGGACCTAACTCCACCCTCTCTGGGACGACCATTGCCAAAGCCATGAGTACTGCCTCTCTCCACAGTTTTAGGAGATTCAGGTGATAAATTTGCCGTGCTCTGCCTCTATCCGTCCATACCTCATAGTCGACTTCCTCAAATCGCTGTGTGACCTCAAAAGGCCCTTGCCACTTGGCTAACAATTTAGAGCTCGATGTGGGTAATAACATAAGGACCTTATGTCCCTGTGAAAATTCCCGTAGCTGAGTGCCTGTGTTATACAGCCGGGACTGCCGTTCCTGGGCCTGGAGCAAATTCTATGCAAATAACAGGGGTTCTAGCCACTTTTCCCAGTTTCACACATCTTCGTGTAAAAACTTCTGAACCATGTTTTTAAGGGTCTGATTAAATCGTTCGACCAGGCCATCCATCTGTGGATGGTAAACGCTTGTACGGATCAACATTTTCCCCAATAGTTCATACAGTTTGTGTAGTGTACGTGAAAAAAACAAGATGCCCTGATCAGTTAGGATCTCGGGAGATCATTTTAAAGAGTGCCTCCGCAACACGCGTGCTGAAATGTTGTGCATGGGCACTGCTTCAGGGTATCGCATTGAACAATCCACCAAGACTAATACAAAGAGATGTCCCCATGCCGTCCATTCTAATGGCCCAATGAGGTCCATGCCAATACTTTTGAAGGGAACCTCGATCAACGGATGAGGGCGCAATGGTGCTTTTGGAGTGGCCAGTGGATTCACCAACTGACATTCGTGACATGCAGCACACCACCTGCATACATCTACACGAATGCCCGGACAATAAAAACAGGCCATAAGACAGTTCAGTGTCTTATCATGCCCAAAATGTCCCACCAAATATTTATCTTTTTCACACTAACAGCGACCGTGTTGCTTAAGAAGACATTAATATAATCACTGGAGTTGTATGGATGACACTTATGCAGACTATGATTTTTTGAGCATCAAAAATCGTATCACCATCCACTTGCATTTTAAAGGCCTATTGAGCTAAGATATTTTTCCTATTTTTCTTCAAATGTGTTTTGCTGAAGATAGAAAGTCATACACACCTGGGATATCATGAGGGTGAGAAAATGATGAGAGAATTTTTGGGTGGACTATCCCTCTAAGTGAACATAATCACCTACGTTTTGGAGACAGCCTAAAGCAATTCAATTAGATTCAACTTATAAGGAGTTTCAGTGTTGGATCTCTCTCAGTAAGCACTAATAATAACAGAGGACAACATGAAGTACTATTTTTGGTGGTCAATATGATGTTAATATTTTGCCCTCAAGGCAACAGTTTGCGAATGGGAAACAAATTACATACTTTGAAATGCTGGTCTGACTTCAATTCAGATTGAAGGGTTGGTCTGGAACAAACCAGACACTCAAAACGTGTAAATCGATAAAAATTAAATTCTAAGCTATTTATTGAAACAGACAGTTTCTGAGACAGACAGAAACTCCCAATGGCAGGTACTGGTGACAAAAACACCCTCAGACTAAATGGCTCTGTGGAAACTGGGTCAGTCGTGACAAACTGCAGAATTTTAACATATTGTAGGTAGAAACTGGTTGCTCAGACTCAACCAGTAACACCACGTCCACTAGATGCGTTTATGCGATTGCCAAAATGGCTTTGCGCATTTTATGCCTGCCAGTTTAGTCTACACTCTCTTTGCCAGATACATCAGTATGAGTTTTTCACTTCTATTCATATTTCAGCTTATTTTCATCCCTCATGATAAGAACTATCTTTTTTAGGAATGTGTAAAACCATTGGTGTCTTGACCTTGTGCTCAAGACCTTGTCTTGAGACCTCCTGAGACCATTTTAATATTGTCTTGGTCTGAGTCTTGTTACATGATGTGTTCATCTGGGTCTCAAAACTTAATGTCTTGGTCTGGACAGCCTTGTTCTTGGACTGACAGAGTCTTGGGATTAGGTCTTGGTCTGGATCCAGGCCCGAATTGTTCTAATGTTTGGATCTGGATTTTAGGTGAATTTATGATCCCGCCACGGAATAAAAAAAGGTTATTGTAACTTTAATCTCACTAATTTGACTTTATTTCTCACAATTATGACTTTATTTCACGCTGTGAAGAGGAGGAGGGCGTGGCTGGGCCATGAGGGTGCACGGCCGGCGCTGAATTAACTGATCAGCGGAAGAGCGAGATAAAGGGTAGCCGGAGATGCATTGTGTGTGTCTGTTTGTCTTATGCTTTATGTTGTTTTAAGTTGAGTTTTCCATAAAATTTTACGTTGATGTTCAGCTGGTTTCCGCCTCCTCCTTGCCCATACTTTAATGGTTACATTGGTGCTGAAACCCAGGAGGGAGGAGGGATGTGCTGTCGTGGAGGCCTTGCCGCTGCCGTCCGCCAGAGGAGCAGCCGCGGGCATCTGCCTGGGGACAGAGGGGTCACTGCCGAAGAGCCGGACCACCGGCTGACAGAATAGCTGGAAGGGCAGCATCTCCCCTCCAGAGATGGGGGGGTAGTAGGTCAGTCCGATTGATACCCCGGCCTGAATCGGGCGGGGAGGAGTGTGACATGCACGAGGGCGTGGCCGGGCCGTGAGGGTGCATGGCTGGCACTGAATCAGCTGATCAGCGGGAGAGCGATATAAAGGGGAGCCGGAGACGCCAGTTCGGGAGAGAGAGAAAGACGCACGTGGCTGCATTGTGTGTGTCTGTTTGTCTTATGTTTTATGTTGTTTTAAGATGAGTTTTACCATTAAACTTTACGTTGACTGTTGAGCCGGTTCACGCCTCCTCCTTGTGCATCCTTTAACTGTCACACACGCAATTATGAATTTATATCACACAACTGTCAATATTGTTACTGCAACATTATATTCATAAATGCAACTTTTATCTCGTAATTGCAACTTTATATCACTCAGTTGTGACTTTATATCACCCAATTGCAACTTTTTATTTTGCAATTGCGACTTTATATCTCGTAACTGCGACTTTATATCACGCAATTGCGAGTCAATATATCGTAACTGCAACTTTATATCTCATAACTGAGATATGCAATTGAGAGTTTATATTACACAATTGCGAGTCACTATTGCGTAAGTGTGACTATATTACACAACTGCAAGTTTTTATCTTGTAATTGCGACTTTATATCATACAATCGCAAGCTAATATCTCATAATTGCGACTTTATATCATGCAATTGCGACTTTATATCTCATAACTGCAATTTTTTATAATGCAGTTGCAGGTTTATACTACGTAATTGTGACTTTACATCTTGTAATTGCGACTTTATGTTATAACTGTGACATTATATCATGCAATAGCAAGTTTATCTTGTAATTGTGACCTTTTATCACACAATTGCGAGTCAGTATCTCGTGATTGCGACTTTGTATCACACAATTGAGACTTTATATCTCTTAACTGCAACTTTATATCTCATTACTGCAACTTTATATCTCGTAATTGCGACCTTTTATCACTCAGTTGTGACTTTATATCACCCATTTGCGACTTTATATCTGATAACTGCAACTTTATATTCTGTAATTTTGACTTTATATTATGCAATTGCAAGTTTATATCTCATAAGTGTGACTATATCACTAAATTACAATTGCAACTGTGACTTAATATCACACAATTGCGACAGTATATCATGCAGTTGCTAGTCAATATCGTAATTGCGACTTTATATCATGCAGTTGTGACTTTATATTGCACATTTGCAACTTCATATTCTCGCAATTGCAAGAAATGGAGGTCAAATTTTCTGGGTCAGGGTCTTGGAGGGTCTGGTCACAACTCATCTTGTATCATAAAAACAACACTTTTTTCTTTCAGTCAAATGCATTAAATTGTTCCCTTATTTTGACACATTGTATATTCATGTTAGTTTATATGGTTTATTTGTTCAGCTAAACCCTGAGAGTATATGCATATAATAAAGTCATTATGGTAGGGTGGATTTGTTAATAAAGCTTTTAATGCAGCTAATGTATCTATCTTTGGATGTCTGAAGTCAGACTGCCTTTCTCGTCTTGTAGTCAGTAGCTTAAATTGTACAGTAAAAGCTCCAGGATAATTAGACCAATATTATTCCTATTAATATTTCATTTTTTTCTTTTTTTTTTAATTTTTTTTTTTTAAAGAAAGGGCCTATTCAACTACATCTATTGTGCAGTCCATAACACACCATAATGCAGTCTCTGTCTAATGCTAAACTGTCTCCTATGCGGATGGTTCTATATGCAGCAGAATTGACTTTTCAAATTCCTGTGGGAAAAAGACTCCCTCTGCCATCACTGTAACAAGAAATAGCTGTTAGAGTTAATGAAACCCAGGTGCCGACCCTCACCACTCTCTCTCTCCCGCAGACAGACACACGACCACACACCCCATCCCCACATACCCCTGCCACCTGATCAGGCCAGGGAACCGTCCAGCCTGCCAACTCTGCCCCCATTTCAGGAGAGAAAGTCAGTGACATCCATCTGCGCCCCCGGTCTGTGGATCACCTCGAATTTGAATGGCTGAAGTGCCAGGTACCAATGGATGATCCGCGCGTTGGTATCCTTCATGCGGTGGAGCCACTGGAGTGGGGCGTGATCTGAGCAGAGGGTGAAGGCCTACCCCAGCAGGTAGTAGCGGAGTGTGAGGATGGCCCACTTGATCGCCAGACACTCCTTCTCAATGGTGCTGTACTTCGTCTTCCTCAGAAAGACCTTGCGACTAACGTACAGCACTGGCCATTACTCCCCACCCCACCTCCTGCAACAGCACTGCCCCAGCCCTCTGTCAGTTGCGTCCATCTGTAGAATAAAAGGGAGAGAGAAATTAGGAGCATGTAAAAGCGGCCCCCCACAAAGTGCAGATTTTACTTTTGAGAAAGCCTGTTGGCACGACTCCGTCCACTGGACCGGATCAGGGGCCCCTTTTATAGTAAGATAAGTCAGTGGGCTGGTGATGTCAGAGTAACTAGGCACAAACCTTTGGTTGTAGCCAGCCATCCCCAGAAACTGTCTCACCTCCTTTTTGGTCTTGGGCCTTGGGCAGGCCACGATCGCCGCGGTCTTGTTAATCTGGGGCCGCACCTGCCCATGACCCAAGTGGAACCCCAGGTACCGAACTTCCACCAGCCCAATTGCGCACTTCCTCGGGATGGCCTCCGGTCCAAGCTCTGCCCTCTCTGGAACTACCATCACCAAGGACATGGGGACCGCCTCCCTCCAAGGTTTTAGGAGGTTGAGGTGGTTAATTTGACAAGCTCCGCTTCTATCCGTTCGCTTAACCTCATAATCGAGATGTGTGACCTCAAAGGGCCCTTGCCACTTGGCGAGTAATTTAGAGCTCGAGGTGGGCAGCAATACAAGGACTTTATCTCCCTGTGCAAACATGTGCAATTGTGCACCCCTATTATGGAACAGTCTCTGTCTTTCTTGAGCTTGGAGCAAACTCTTTTGTGTTAACTGTCCCAATGTGTGTAGTTTTGCTTGAAGGTCAAGAACATATTGAATTTCGTTTTTGCTCTGTGAAGGTCCCTTCTGGATATTGTGTTGCATAATCCACCAAGACTAACACAAAGCGATATCCGCATGCTGACCACTTTAATGGCCCGACGAGGTCCATGCCAATTCTTTCAAAAGGAACCTCAATTAATGGCAAGGGGCGCAAACGCGCTTTTGGGGTGGCAGGCGGATTCACTAGCTGACATTCATGGCATCACCATCTGCGGACATCTCCGTGAATGCCCGGCCAATAAAAACGGGCCATTATTTGGTTCAGTGTTTTCTCCTGCCCTAAGTGACCCGCCATAGGATTATGATGAGCCGCCTGGAAAAGCATTTCCCGACGGCTCTTTGGGACTAATAACTGGGTTGTATTCTCTTTTGTTTGAGCATCCTGCGTCACTCGATACAGCCGGCCTTTAATAATGGAAAAATAGGGATATGTGAGCGCGAGGTTCGGCTGGAGCTGTTGACCATAGGTTACTCACATTTAGTCAAAGGCGTGCTTAAGGGATTTATCATGTGACTGCTCCAGAGGGAAATCCCCCTCAGGGAATTCCCTCAGGGCGGGACTCCCCACCCTTGCATCATTCTGACGTGACGCAGATGGCCCTGCTACCTCCTCTCCAGCCAACACATCACACTTCACACATTGTGATATTTGTTTGCAGAAACCTTCCACACATATTCCCCTTAAATTCTGAAACTCAGGCCAGTTCTTTCCCAAAATTAGTGGATAGGTGAGGAGGGAGCTAACCACCGCCTCCACTCTATGCTTTTTCCCCCTGAATTGTATCTCAACGGTCACCACAGGATACGTGTGTATATCCCCATGCACACACCACATCACCCATCTATTTGTGTCTTGCAAGAAGCACTGTTGGATAGAGGTTTGAGAACAACCCGAATCCACCAAAGCTTGGTATGTATCCCCTTTTTACTCACAGGTATCCGATACACCCCTGCCCGTTTGGGGAACGGAAATGTTGGCGACTCTGCTCTGGGCTACGACCGACCCGTTTTCAGGTCATTGTACACGAGGAGGTTAGTGGCGGGGAGTTGTTGGGCCACTAGTTGTGCTTCCTCGGAGAGCAGTGGCAGCAACCGGGCCACCCACTGGTCAGGCGGCCATCTCCACACCTCGGCTGTCTTCTCGAAGAGGTCGAGGTAGGTTTTGGGATCGTCTGCAGGCCCCATTTTTACTAGGGTAACCGGTGGAACGGTAGAGGTGGGCTCCAGGGTCACAGCAGCAATACCCTTGTGGGTGATCAGGCTCCGGAACTCCTGTCAGTCTTCCGCTTGGGCCTGGAGCAGGAGTTGAAACTCCTGACACATGACCACGCCCCATCCCTACAGAATTAAGTAGCTTGTTTAGAGTGGAAGAGAATAAATGATCATTATGCCTGCTGGATCTAGGAATTCTCACTTTTGTCTCATTTGTGTCTATTTTTATTTATTCAAAGAATTTGAATGGAAACATCAGAGACAAAATGATACTTAAACAAATCTAAGAACTCAACTTAAGTATTCTGAGTTTTGAAAATGCAACCTCTGGGCAACACAGTTTTCCTTTGAAGCTGTGTATAATTTCAATGATCAGAATTTCAGGTTTGAAGTGTAATTGTATCAGTGTGGATGCTTTGATATCAGAATGTTTCTCATGTCTGAGAAATGTGGTTCTCTCCTGCCTGTGGTGTCAGAGTGTGAGACAGAGACCCAATAGCAGAAGAACAGTTCAAAGGATTTATTAACTACAAATGTCAAAATAAACTGTGCTGGCTATGAATAGGAATCCCAGCAGTGGCTGCAGTAGCAGAAGGCGAAGAACAAGTCTGTGTGCGCATTGTGCCCGCACAGCGAGCAAAGGATGAGTGTGTTCGTAGACAGGTGTATGCGTTGTGGAAGTCAGGAGCAGATCTGAAGGAAGAGTCCGTTGAAGCGTGGTGCAGAGAGCAAAGCCCAGATGAAGGAGGGCAGTCATATTCCCGACACGTGGGCAGAGAGACGAAGAATCCTCCACTGGTGATTCGTGAGTAGTGAGGACAGGCATGCGGCAAACTGGAAGGCAACCACACTTGATAAATGAGACAGCACCAATTAGACAAAGAGAGCAAGGTTAGCTGCTTGACACAAGGATTAAGTAGGGAGTGCAATCAGAGTGGAACAGGTTTAGCTAGCACGTTAATCAGCGGCATGATCAGCGCTTCCCCGGGAACAATCAGTGTTCCCATGGAAACACTGATCATGCGTGCCGGCTCCGCCTGCGAGACAAGAGGGAGAGAGAAAAACAAAGCAACATAATAAACCGGCGAACTCACCGGAGCCGTGACATGTGGGCCAGTAGTGATTAAACCTCTCTCTCTCTCTCTCTCTCTCTCTCTCTCTCAATTATCAGTTTAATTTCACAATAGTTTATTGGCATGATTGTTTTGAAAATAATATTGCCATAGCATCAAAAACATAAAAGAAATAAAAAAAACAAATAACAATAATGTGGCAACAATGTTAATAAAATTAAATAAACTTCTAAACAATACTTAAAAATAAAATAAAATAACAGTGACAGAACAGAACAGAAAGAAAATAATACTAATATTTTAATCACATTAATATAATAATAATATAATATTTTATTATAAAAATACAATAAAAATAGTAAATAAATAGTATCAAAGTAAAATTTAAATCATATCAAAAAAAGCTTCAATATTAATAAAAACTAAAATAAAAATTTCAGATGAGAAATAATTTTTTAATCATAATATTATAAGAATAAAATATATTAATAAAAAATGAAACATACAACACAAATAAATAATAAATAAATAAATATTATTAAAATCAATATTTAAATAACATTAAAAAAGCATCAATATTCATAAAATTTAAATAAAACAACATAAAAGAAAGAAAAAAGAAATAAGATGCCAGTAATGTTAATAAAGAAATAATATAAAATAATACAAAAGAAAAATATGATTTTTAAATATTAGTATTTCAAACAAAAATTGTAAAACAATACAATCTCTCTTCTTTATACTTTTTTCGTTTGTTTTCCCTCGTAAGTCAATCTAATATATTGTAGGTAATGACATTTGTAAAACTTGCCAATTTCGGTGAGTTTAGCCAGTATGGCGTCTGTTCCCATGCAGGGAATGTGTGAGACAGAACCAGGTGTTATGGTAGGAGTACTGCTCTTAGTGGTCGGAGAACAGGTTGGGCTCGAAAACATCATGTCGGCCTCTCAAATGAATAGAGTGGTCATTGTTTTTTACACACAGAGTCTCTAATTAATCAACTAATTGAGAGCAGATTGTGGGTGAAGGAAACGTTTGCTCCCGTAACCCCACTATCTGCTCCAGCTACCAAAATAATAATTTTGAATGTAGCATCTTTTGTTTCAAATTAAGTTATCATTAAAGAGCTGGCACATTTTGGAAAAATCGCTAGTTCTGTAAAAATTATACCACTGGGTTGTAAAAATACTGTGCTCAAGCACGTACTTTCATTCAAAAGGCAAGTGTTTATGTTTCTGACTTCACCTGAGCGATCTTTGGAATTTTCTTTCCATGTCAGTCATGGAGAGAATACATACATGATCTAAAATGCTTTGAATGTGGAGATTTAGGACACAAACGCTTCTCATGTCCACACAAAAATGGAACTTATAGTCGACAGCCGTCTGTTACAACATCTGAAAGTGAGGAAAACAACAACAACTCTAATTCTGAGACAAGGAAATCACCACAGGGATGGTGAGGAGGTAAACGAGCAAATTGAGGTGAGTTGAAATGATAACACAGAGAGATGAACAACCTGGATGCAGGTATATTGTTGATAGGAATGTAAGTGATGTTACTGTTGAAAGTGTGAAAGTGGATGATATTGAGAAAGTGACTGAGGCTGGAGAAACAGCACAGATGGTAGAGGATGGCCTAGGTGATGAGCTGGATATTGTATCTCAATGTACTGATGAAAGTATGAAAGATGATGAGTAGGGTTGGGATCGGTTCCATTCTGTACAAAATACAGGAATCGGATGATCTTCGTGACTTTCAGTTTTGTTAACAGTTCCCCTGCGTAAATTTTATGCCGATGCGGCTGGAACACCATACTGAAATACTCTGACAGTAATTCCAGCAGTGCATTTCTGCAGCAGTGCTGCCCTCTGCTGGGTCAAAAACATATAACACACAAACAAATGACTCTTATGAGCCAGCTCTGTTGAATCTACAACGCGAAACAGACAGTGCTTCCGGTATGGTCAGATTCCCGAAAGAACGATTTAGACGAGCCGGTTCTTTTGAATCTACAGCGCGAAATATACAGTGCTTCCGGAACAGTCCGATTCCGAAAGGATGATATAAGCAGAGACCAGCCACAAAAGGACAGAAGTTGCAATAGGAATATTAATTTTTTAGATCCAAGATCCACACCTTGCCTTATAGACACTGTTAAGGACAGATTCTTTGTAGTAAAAACTAGATTTTTACATTTCCTGAAGAAAATGTAAGTGGTACTTGCCTGTGCAAAACTCTGGTGGCATGACACTTGGATGTTGTGGGTGGTTGCCAGGTCGTCTTTAAATAGTTCCCCTTTATTGATTAATGAATTCTCTTTTCTATTGTGACTTTTTTGAGTTTACTGTGAGCATTACATTTTTAAGACAACATGACATGTTAAAAATAGTTTAGTTCAACTTTTTAAAACGTGTCTCGAGACCAAAGTATTCTGTTCCATTCCATTGCGCTCCGTCTTTTTGTATGCATAACATTGGGTTTTATCAAGAAACTTAAGGCCAATTAGTTGAAACCCATTGATTAGTCAGAATTGAAAATATGTAGTTTTTGCAACCTGGTCTCACAGAATCACATTACTATACCAACATTTTTGCAAAATGATTTTTACATGGCTTGTTATTCGAAATTGTACTACATAACAACTATATTTACAAGCTTGTTTGAGTGCAATGAAATTGCGCGGTAGCTCAACTGATAGAACGTTGCACTTGTGATCCAAAGGACCGGGTAACGTGGTTGCTACAGCAATTGCGTTTTCATTTCACATTTTATTTTTCTGACACTATCCGTTAGGCCTAGGTTTAGGGTTTAGGGTAGGGAGATTGGTTTATTTTATTTAAAACTCAAGAGCATTAACCTTAAAAATCTCATCTGTTTGGGAGAAAATCTCAACTCCCTTTTAGCACCACTCAGTGGACATTTCACCTCGAAACTGCCGCGATACGTGTAAGGAATCTTGCATAATTTTGCAAAAATTTCGCCATAGTCACATAATGTTTATGAGATTAACATGAGACTTCTTCATCTTTTGCTGCTCCCGTTAGGGGTTGCCACTGCAGACCATCCGTGATCCGCATATTTGACTTGGCACAGGTTTACACCCTTCCTGATGCAACCCCCAGTGGCTGTGGGACACTCACCCACACATGTGAGTGTCCCACAGGGCAATTTAGAGTCTCCAATTCACTTAACCTGCATGTTTTTAGACTTGTGGGGAAACCGGAACACCTGGAGGAAACCCACGCAAACACAGGGAGAACATGCAAACTCCACACAGAAAGGCCCAGTTGAGCCGGGACTCGAACCCGAGACCTTCTTGCTGTGAGGCGAGATTAACATGAGACTACTATTGTAATTTCCAGAGGAGCTGTTGGGTTATCTGTGTTACAGATAAGGGTCAAGCTGACGTTCTGAGAGTGGGTAGTGTCATGCCAATGCAAATTGATGGTTGTTTGGTGAAAAAGTCCACGATGAGGGTCACATTCGTGCTGTGAGAGGGCACAACCTTACAAGACTGCTCTTGGCATGATGCCATGACAAATACACATATGAGTTCCTGATGGGCAAGACTGTGTTAGTGTGTCTCTTGTTGAAATACTGAGGGGAGGGGAGGAGTGTGTCTCCTGCTTTCTGTTTATCTTCCTCATTGACTCGTAACGTGTCCTTGCTGGCTGTCCTGCATGTCCAGATGTCTTTAGTCTCCGCCTTCCCTTAAGATTCTCCGACAGCATTAAAGGTTATCACAGAGAGCACTGAGAGTGGAGTAAAAATATAGCCAGTGATGCTGGAGGAATTCACCGCCACTCTGCAACAAGAGACAAAACCGTTGATTTGAGGTGAGATTTAATGGCTTATAAGATATTGCTATCAGTAGTTTTTATGGATGGTGTGTTGAGTGTATTACCACTGGTACCAAAGATCATGTATGTTTTGCTCTGTGTCAGCGGCTGCTCAGTAGCAGTTTATCCTGGGTCACTTATCTCGAATCCACTTCCTCTGAGCAGCAGACTGCTGTGTCATGATTACTCAGTCTGGACGGATGCACTTGGCTGCTGTGTGTGCTTGTGTTGATTTGTATTGTTTCAGATTTTTTTGGTGTAGTTTTGTCATTTTCAGGACCCATGAGCTAATTGTGATGCACTTTGTCCATTAGTTTTTTTGGTACTTTTATGAAGTGGATATTGAGTATCCTTTTATATTGTAATTTGCAACTGTTTATTTGTTTTCGTGATGTCGCATTTCTCACTCTGAATTCAGCACCAGTAGGTCGAAAGTTCTTCAGCTGAAATCGGTCTGTGCTGACTGAAATTCTAATCAATGCCCCCAGTGTCCACAGATGGAACATAAGCTACACATGTATTTTCTCAGGCACTTATTGAGTCTAAATAACTCATAATTTCAAGAAATAAGGTATGCATAAACAGTAAAATGTAAAAAGTTAATACACAAAAAACAAAACAAAATCAAACTATTGTTTTGCCCAACAGAAATTGTGCTGAATCAATTGTATAAAACGGCATCTTATTAAACATAATTGTAATGAACTCAGGCTTGGTGGTGGGTTTGAATCCATTTGCAGAAGTTTAATAAATCCAAATCAACAGGCAAAGGGATGGTCAAAAATACAGGCAAAGGTCGAGGATCAAAATAGACAGTCCAAATGGGCAAACAAGACAAAAACAATAATCCAATAAACATGAAGTCCAATAAACAGGCAAAAGGTCATAACATGAAGCAGTCACAATGGCAATGGAGAAAACACTCAGTAAGGCAGGTTAGACTGGAAATACTGCAATGTGTTGTTGGAAACCATGGCTCTTTATATAGATAGCAAACAGGAAATGACTGTAGAAGAAAATGGAGTGTGATCAGTATTCGGGTGAGGGCTCCCTCTGGTGGTTGGAGAAAGCAGATGTTACGACAATGTGACAACTTGCCCCAATATAAATGCATACATTTATAAAAGTATCCTTTTGGTTAAAAATCTACCTTCATTATACAGTATTAACCCTTGTCTGAATGTATGTCGGTGTGGTGACTTCATCATAATTCCACATGTAGACACTTGTCACTGTAGATAGTGTGGACTGTGATGAAATATGACATCTGTCAGGCCACCAGAACCCTGTGGCTCTTGTTATCAGTGTCTCTTTCATCTGATCTGGAAGCAGGGCTTGTGGTTTTGAGGGCATTTAGCTCATAATGTCACAGAAGTTAGATGTTGAATTAGCTGCTAAATCTCATTGTACCTGTATTACCAACTTTTAGGAGTATAACAAAAGAAGTTTTGATTTTCTGGAGTCTTAGATGCATGGCCATTATTATACTATAGAGTTACAGTATGCGCACAAGAACAATTACTAAAGTCATGTAACTCTCAGTACAAGCTGAATGACGTAATTTCAACAGAGATGGACAATACTGTGACTCTACAGGCGCAAAAGAGGTTCTGTTATTGGGAAAAGGGGGACAGATTTGTGCCAGTCACTGGAAGAGCTTGAGAGATGTCAGACAGAGCAGGATCTGCCTGCTGGGAGTGCCTAGTGGTGCCAGTCTGTCAGCAGACCTTTAATGATTCCCCTCCAGAGAGGAGCAGCAGATTTGGCCAAGTGTACTGCAGTGTGTCAGAGTCCTAATTAGTATAAGCTATGCAAATTACCAGAGTTTTAGCGTAAAACAAGGCAATAGTGAATGTTTAAATTAAAGTACAAAGAGAGCATATTTTGACCACATTTATTGCCACACAATTGCACATTTATAATGGTTTATAAGAACACTGTAAAACAGCTTATACACACTGACAGTCTGGAAACTGCTTTGGACAGCCTTGTGTTCTAATTACTGTAGAAGATTTAATTACTGTTGCTTATTGGATGTAAATGGTATATATACCAGTATACTGTATATGCATAAATACTGTATATACAGTCAATTGGAAATATAGACTTACTGTATATACTTAACTACCAATTGGGTGTTTCTTCAGCCTTTCATGTCCCAGAGGTTGATATTAATTAAAACAAACTGATTTAAACGTTTTTTCTTTTTGTTATATGAAAGTGTTATATGAAAATTAAAACTGAATTGGACAATTTTTACCAGGTTTTCATATTTTATTTTATTTTTTTTTTTTTTTTGTGGTACTTTTAAAATGCCTTTATGTATATATATATTTTTTTTTACCATTTTAGCCTTGTTCCAGACCCAGACTTTCAATATAAAACCATGAAAATGAGTTAAAAAGAGTGAAATAAACATAAACTATTTCAATATTTATTGTGTGAAAATGATTTCAAACAATTTTTCAAAAATTATGACTTTCCAACAGTTGTGGCATCATTTCTGCCACACCAAATTATTTTGCCATTAATAAAAAAAATTCAAAAGTTAGTGTACTTGTTAAACAAGTGGACAAAAGTGTCAGTGAAGAGCATGCTTGAGATGAAATATGAGATAAGTGATGTTTGAAGAAAATAAAGAAAAATCAAGGTAAATATCACGTGTGAGCAGAATATTTCCACCTGCGTCATTTCCACCAGAGAGCACAATACAGTGCTGGAACTGGACTTTAGTAACAAGCATTTGCCATATCACAAGACCATTTAAGTCAACTGCAAAAAATTTAAATTAAATTAAAATGTGATGACAAATAGTTAAAGGTGCACTCAGTAATTTTTTTCCCCTAATTTAAAAAGTTTTACTTCTAAATAAATGAATTGTAATTTTGAAACATAATTATAAAATAATGACTACTCATGTGAGCCAAAGAGTTCAGTCATATCAGTAACCTAATATAAAAGCTGTTTTATTCTATATGGGGGAGGGACGCCTCATGGGGGCGGCCATGATCTCATCACATGACCATCTGAATACTACTCGCCTAATCTCAGTATCTGTCCTACTACTGGACACTTTCATTCATGGATTAAATGAATCCTGGCTTACTGTGAATAGTGAATTTCTACAATGGCATTGATAACTAAAAACTGCTGTGTTTGAATGATGCAGCATTCAGGCCACTAAGTGTCAGTGTAAGCCATACTTAAATATACTTCAAAACATTACTGAGTGCACCTTTAAAAACTGGCAAACATCATCTATGGCTGTGTCTCATCACATGTCATGATGCTACGTCATCGATGCTGTCTCATTTCATAAAAGCGAGTAGGACACTTCGAATGCAGCCTTCAAATGCGACCTTCTTTCACGGGAATTTGGAGGATGCATGAGGTGTATCCTTCGTGGGCACTCACAACCCACAATTCTTTGCTTCAACGGAAATGTCTAAAAAAAACGACGCCAATTTGCCCGTAAATATGATGTTCAAATGCAAGGAATGTTAATTCCCAAGTTGAAGTACCTCAGTAGATGGGTACAGAGTATATAATATGTATAATTATATTAATATATAATTAAAATAAAGTATTAGACTAAAAGTACCCCTGTAAAATCTATTTTCTTTTCTCTTTACATCATTATAACTCTCCTAAAATGTACCTCATACATTCCCTTCTAAAGGGAATTTGTTCCCTTCTCACTCGAAGCGCTCGCGCTTGTTAAAGTGTGGCGTGCTGTCATAGCAACCATGTTACATTCCATTTTCGTTTGTCCTACGAAGGCCATCTCGTTTAAATGAGGCTTGTTTAAAAGAGGACGCTTGGTATACTGCAGCCTTCAAAGGATGCGTCCTACCTAGCATGCAGCCTTCCAAATGAGACACAGCCTATATATACTGTTTAGCCTCTAGCCAATCGGAAACACTTTCTGCCTGTCAATCATTTTGCATGTTAAGGTTGGCTGACATTGGGTTGGCTCAAATGTCTTTGAAGGGCAGGATTTTTTACAGAGGGCATGTGGTTGAAGTTAGCAAAATGGCAGATGTTAGCAAAACAGTTGAAAATCATTTACAGCAACTTGATTTAAACATGATTTCATTGAAATAGCACTTTTGGTTATAAAAACATGAGCCTTTTGTTTGCCTTTTCAAGAATAGATTGTTCGTTTCTCAACAAACTCTTGTATTTATGTCAGAGAGGTCTAAATCTCTAGTCTAGCAAACGTCTTGTTGTCGTGTTTGTGTTTATGTTTGATTATTTCATAATGCTAAATTCCAGACTTCCTCAGTATTTATACTGTATAATACACATTTTTGGACCTTTACAAAAAAGTATTGTGGTGGCACTATGGTACAGTGATGGTATCAGATGGTAATACCATGGTCCTTTGACATATACCATGGTACTTAAATTAATATACCATGGTATTTACATGGTACTGATTGTACATAGTATTACAGTGGTACTGTATATGTCCAAAAAACATGGTAGTACATTGGGACTTTTTAGTACTTTTTGTAAGTGTCATGTTTTTTGGACATGTACCATGGTAATACCATGTTTTTGTAGACATAATACCATGATATTGTTGGTATTGTTGTGTTTACATGGTACCTCAAGGTACATCCAAGAATACTGTTGAACTACCATGGTTCATGTCCAAAATACAATAGTAGTACCATGGTACATTTGGTACGTTTTTGTAAGTGAAATCATAAAAAATTTAATTTTATTGAGCTAATAAATTTTAATAATTGTATCACTTTGATGTATCCTTACAGATCTTCATCTAGTGACCTTCTTCAACCATGAGTTCTGCGATGAACATGAAGACGATGTCTCGGAGCAGCTCTGGTATCCCTCTGCCCCGGAGCCTGACCAGCCTCTCCAAACAGGATACCATGTGCTTGAGTGGCAGTTTACATGGTCCAGCAGCCCAGAACCATCAGGGTGGAGTAACATCCTCATTCCCTTCTTCAACTTCATCTATATCTTCTCAATCCATCTCTAATGAGTTACTCAAAGGGACAGGGTTGAGGATTCAGCCTTCACAGAGAGCTCAGTGGACATCCGATGGCCTAAACAGGGCTTCCTTTGCTCCCCGATCAGCCCATAGCAGCCCACATGTGCCAAAAAAAGAGGTTCTCCAATTCAAAAGCACACGGGAGCTACGAAGGGGCTCATTGCCTCAAGATAAATTTAGAGACCTGGACAGACATTCCAACAAGAACTGGAGATCTGGGCATCATCAATTTAGGAGTCTAGACAATGGGTTTGTTGAGTCTTCTGGTACATTGTCCAAAGAGCACCAATATAAGGAGGTCCTTCGGAAGTCAACCAATGGTAACGTCATATGGGAAACAACTGGAATTAAAAGGGGCTTACAAGGGCAACGGATGAAAATGTTGGCCTGTGATGTAGGAGATGTGGATAGGCTTGCATCTAAATCCCAGGTCACCATTGCAAACGCATGTCCTGCAGGCAGAGAGTCTCCTCGTATGACTGCCAGGGCGCCTTTCAGATTCAGGTAAGGATGAGATTTTTTGTCAATAAATTGAGCGCAACAGTAGAGTCCTGGAAGTAAAAGTCCCATTATTTTTTCTTCCATTGGTGAACCTTTGAGGACAGGCCTGCCGTAAGCTCAGAGATTTTTAATTGATGGTAAATGCTTCTTTTGAAACCATTTGGCAGGGTTATTTTAACTTATTAAAAAAGCAAAAAAAACAAAACGTGTTTAATAGTGGAATTAAACATGAACTACACCACCCATAATCCTGAAGAGAAAGATCCACCAGATCAGAGAATTGTGGTGAACAAAGTGCACCAAAAGAGCTCTGCAGCGACCAGCCACTCCCATGATGCACTGTGAATGACGCAATCAAGTCGGTCTCCCTGCACTCTCAAACTACTTATATATTTGCAAATATCTGAATATTTTGCAATAAAATTAAAATATGTTGTTTCTATATTTACAATTAACAACTTTAAATCAATTCTGTAGTTTGATATTTTTTCCATCGTTTTTTTATTTGATTACACCATTAGCAATGCTTCATGGGGATGTAGTTAATTCAAATACACAGTCTTGTACCTTTGTCTTTTTATGCGATTTTCAAAAACTTTTTCACTTCAAATCAAAGTTTGTAATTTTGTGATTCACCTCGGGACTGGTTGATTTGGATCATGGCTTGGAACTCTTTTATGAGGCACTTTTCGTATGGAAAAAATGAATGAGGAAAATAATTCCCAAATAAATGGTGCATTCAAGTCATGTCGGAATGATCGTAATTACGAGTTGAGTGCACATGAATGCCACCACAAAATCGTAATTATGAGTGAGAAACTCTGGATTTTCTTTGAGCCCTGGCCCCCAATGTTTTTTAGTTGGGGGCGTGTCGATTTATGAATCGTGATGAAGCAAATTGTTATTAGTAATAATTTTGTTTTACTTGAGGATTTTTACTGTGCAGTGTAGTTTGAATGCATTTTTTTGTGCTGTTAATGAAGAATAACAATAAAACTTGAAAATAACGTTGAAAATAATTCTAATTTAGCTGGTTAATGCAGCAACAAGTGTTTGCAACAAAACTACATTTCCCATCATTATATGTGGCGCAATAGTTTAATAAAATAGATAGATTAAGCATTCATTATACACCTAATGCTGCGCTTCATTTTGTTGCATTGGTGCTAAAAAAGCTTTCTGCCTTTGCTAGTATGTGGAAAAAATAAAAAATAAATATGAATTTGCAAAACGGGTCAGTTTTTACCTACTAAAATCACTTGAACGCACATTGCATCGTATTTATGATTTCTGGCCTCGTAGGTACGAACTTCCCAGGAGGACTTGAACACACCATAAGACGACTGAAAATGTTACATTTTTATTTAGTTAAAAATGTAACTGCTGTATACTTTTACTGTCAACAATTGACCCACATGTCATTTCTATTCCTCCTCTAAAATAATTTTAGAAAAATCATCTAATACAAAGTTGATACTTAAATAAAAAGTACCTGAGAACTATTAAGCTTCTTCATATTTTTTATGGGAGCTGTTATGCAAGAAAGAGTCCTGACCTTGTGACTTCATGGTAACATTTGTACACTCGTCTCTCTCTGCCTCAGGTTGCAGGTTCCAGAGGATGCAGATGTGTCATCTGTTGAGGATGTGAGTGACTGTTCCTCAGACTCTATGGAAGTCTGCTGTGAAGATTTGGGTGAGTCTCTGCTAAAACACTCCAAGGTTCATGTTTGTTTTGTAAGCTATCATCACTTGTAACATGCTGAATTAGCTGTAATGACTCCATGTGCGATTTCTATGCTCACAGGGAGCATGTTATTTAGGTTGTCAATGGTTCCTCGTTCAAAGATCCAAGATTTCTAATTGAGTCAGGGTCTTGGAACACCAGGCCCATTTGTTTCATCAAAAATCATTAGAACAGGAAATACAGTTGTGGCCAAAAATATTGGCACCCTTGGTAAATATGAGCAAGGAAGGCTGTGAAGAAAAAAAAATCTGCATTGTTTATCCAAAAATCTAACCTTTAATTGAAGTAAAACAATTAAAATAGGGGAAATATCTCATTATTAAATAAATATTTTCTCCAAAACGCATTGGCCATAATTACTGGCACCCTTTTTTTCAATACTTTTTGCAACCTCCCTTTGCCAAGATAACAGCTCTGAGTCGTCTCTTATAATGCGTAATGAGGTTGGAGAACACCTGGCAAGGTATCTGAGACCATTCCTCCATACAGAATCTCTAGAGATCCTTCAAATTCAGAGGTCCATGTTGGTGGACTCTCCTCTTCAGTTCACCACACTGGTTTTCTATGGGGTTCAGGTCAGGGAACTGGGAAGGCCATGACAGAACCTTGATTTTGTGGTCAGTGAACCATTTTTGTGTTGATTTTGATGTTTGTTTTGGATCATTGTCCTGCTGGAAGATCCAACCAGGGCCCATTGTAAGCTCTCTGGCAGAGGCAGTCAGGTTTTGATTTTTTATTTGTTGGTATTTGATAGAGTCCGTGATTCCATGCATCCGAACAAGATGTCCAGGACCTCTGGCAGAAAAACAGCCCCACAACATTAAAGATCCCGCACCACATTTAACCTTGGGCATTGGGAACTTCTTCATCTCTGTGTGCGCCAAACCCATCTCTGGTGTTTGCTGCCAAAAAGCTCTTTTTTTGTTTTATCTGACCATAGAACCTGGTCGCATTTGAAGTTCCAGTAGTGTCTGGCAAACTGAAGACGATTGAGTTTGTTGTTGGATGAGAGCAGAGGCTTTTTTACTTGAAACCCTCCCAAACAACTTGTTGTGATGTAGGAGATGTCTGATATTTTTTGAGACTTTCTGACCCCAAGACCCAACTTGTTTCTGCAATTCTCCAGCTTGATCCTTGGAGATTCTTTGGCCACTTTAACCATCCTCCTCACTGTGCGTGGAGACAATATAGACACACATCCTCTTCCAGGCCGATTCTTAAAATCTCCAGTTGATTGGAACTTGTTAATTATTGCCCTTATGGTGGAAATGGGCATTTATTTTCTTATAGCCACTTCCCATTTTGTGAAGCTCAACAACCTTTTGCCGCACATCAGAACTATATTCTTTGGTCTAACCCGCTGTGATTGATGATTAAGGGAATTTGACCTGTGTGTTACCTCATATTTATACCCCTGTGAAACAGGAAGGCATGGCTGAACAATTTCATGTTCCTAGTCACCCAGCTGCACTTTTAAAATATGAATGGGAATAGATATATTTTACCTCTAAGAATTTCTAAGGGTGGCAATAATTGTGGCCAGTGTGTTTTGGAGAAAAATATTTCTTTAATAATTAGATATTTTCCCTCTTTCAATTGTTTTACTTAAATTAAAGGTTACATTTTTGTGATTTTTTTTTTTAATGAAAGATCAAAAGGATAAACAATGCAGATTTGTTTATTTTATTTTTTCACAAAAAATTTATTTGCTCATATTTACTAAGGGTGCCAATATTTTTAGCCACAACTGTATATACTACACGTGACTGTGCATAATTTTTGGAGTTCCAGATTTTTAGTCTGAATTGTACATGCCCTTATGGTTACCATACAGTAATTCTTCTTTGTTTAACATTTGCAATGCCATAACCACAGGTGAGAACATGAATGACTTCTCATTACCTTGGTTAGGTAGTTACATAAATCTTTCTGTAAGATATGTATAAATATATATATATATATACATACACACACAGTTGAAGTCAGAAGTTTACATACACTTAGGTTGAAGTCATTAAAACACATTTTTTAACCACTCCACAGATTTAATATTAGCAAACTATAGTTTGGCAAGTCATTTAGCACATCTACTTTGTGTATAACACAAGTCATTTTTCCAACAATTGTTTACAGACAGATTGTTTCACTTTTAATTGACTATATCACAATTCCAGTGGGTCAGAAGTTTACTTACACTAATTAGTTAACTGTGCCTTTAAGCAGCTTGGAAAATGTCAGAAAATGATGTCAAACCTTTAGACAATTAGCAAATTAGCTTCTGATAGGAGGTGTACTGAATTGGAGGTGTACCTGTGGATGTATTTTAAGGCCTACCTTCAAACTCAGTGCCTCTTTGCTTGACATCATGGGAAAATCAGAAGACCTGGGATTGATTTGCACTTTTCTTACCAAACTACATTCATCTATAGGAGACAGAATACATCTCCTTCCTGAGCAGTATGATGGCTGCGTGGTCCCATGGTGTTTATACTTGCGTACTATTGTTTGTACAGATTAATGTGGTACCTTCAGGCATTTGGAAATTGCTCCCAAGGATGAACCAGACTTGTGGAGGTCAACAATGTTTTTTTCTGAGGCCTCCACAAGTCTGGTTCATCCTTGGGAGCAATTTCCAAACACCTGAAGGTACCATGTTCATCTGTACAAACAATAGTACGCAAGTACTGTATAAACACCATGGGACCACGCAGCCATCATACCACTCAGGAAGGAGACATATTCTGTCTCCTAGAGAGCATAGTTTGGTAAGAAAAGTGCAAATCAATCCCAGAACAACAGGAAAGGACCTTGTGAAAATGCTGGAGGAAACAGGTAGACAAGTATCTATATCCACAGTAAAATGAGTCCTATATCGACATAACCTAAAAGGCTGCTCAGCAAGGAAGAAGCCACTGCTCCAAAACTACCATAAAAAAGCCAGACAACAGTTAGCGAATGCACATGGAGACAAAGATCTTACTTTTTGGGGAAATGTCCTCTGGTCTGATGAAACAAAAATTGAACCGTTTGGCCATAATGACCATCGTTATGTTTGGAGGAAAAAGGGTGAGGCTTGCAAGCTGAAGAACACCATCCCAATCGTGAAGCATGGGGGTGGCAACATCATGTTGTGGGGGTGCTTTGCTGCACGAGGGACAGGTGCACTTCACAAAATAGATGGCATCATGAGGAAGGAAAATTATGTGGATATATTGAAGCAGCATCTCAAGACATCAGCCAGGAAGTTAAAGCTCGGTCGCAAATGGGTCTTCCAAATGGACAATGACCCCAAGCATACCTCCAAAGTTATGGCAAAGTGGCTTAAGGACAAGAAAGTCAAGGTATTGGAGTGGCCATCACAAAGCTCTGACCTCAATCCGATAGAAAATTTGTGGGCAGAACTGAAAAAGCATGTGCGAGCAAGGAGGCCTACAAACCTGACTCAGTTACACCAGTTCTGTCTGGAGGAATGGGCCAAAATTCCAGCAACTTATTGTGAGAAGCTTGTAGAAGGCTACCCAAAACATTTCACCCAAGTTAAACCATTTAAAGGCAGTGCTACCGAATACTAACAAAGTGTATTTAAACTTCTGACCCACTGGGAATGTGATGAAAGAAATAAAAGCTGAAATAAATCATTCTCTCTACTATTATTCTGACATTTCACATTCTTAAAATAAAGTAGTGATCCTAACTAACATAAGACAGGGAATGTTTTCTATGATAAATGTCAGGAATTGTGAAAAACTATAATGTGTGTGTGTGTGTGTATATATTATATATATATATATATATATATATATATATATATATATATATATATATATATATATATATATATATATATATATAATTTATTTCTTATTTTTATTTTATTTTTTAATTAACTACTGCTGCCACAGTTGTAATGAAAAATACCATGTACCATGGTACCGCCACAGTACTTTTGTAAGAGATACTATTAATTAGACTTATCAAAACCATAAAAAGATGTTGGTGTTGTAAATTATGATTGACAGTCTATCTGCTGAGAGTTAAGGGCTTGCTGATGTATGTTTCCACAATTACACTTGCGTCTAAACCTTTTTTTAAACTTGTGGTGGACTTTGGCAGACCACACTGCTCTATAGAGAATATAAACCTCATATCTCACTTACATACCATCAGGTAATATAGGCCAGATAAGTGACTGTACAGCGTGGCAATTCTTTGAGTTTAGCACTGTATTCAATACTCTGACAGAGTCCCTTGATGATGGTGTATTTGATGGAGAGAAAACAGATATTAACCAAACAAATGTAATTTGTTACATGCCTTAAAAACAAGTGGAAATGTTTCCATTTTTAGAAGTAACTATTATGACAACTGTGTATCCATCCCCATTTTTCAGATTTCACTGTGATTTTGTGGCATTGAGGGATATCTATTTCCTTTTTTTTTCACTGTGAAATTGCGGTTGCGTGAATGTCACAGGTTTAAAATGAACAAAAGGGACTGAAAAGTTTTTTATAGATAATGTGTTTGAGCCTTTGTCTGTCTCCTTTTCATTACGTTTTCTAGTTTATTTTATGCGACCTATATAAAGAATGATTCAGGAGGTATCATGGGGTTTATTGGCCCAGATTTAAAGAGGAATTCTCTACAGCTAAGACTACAACTTTCACTTCATATGTGTAAAAGCAAGATAGGTTGTTTAAACAACCAAATGCATCTAATTGCTTTTTACATTTTTCTGAAGAAAGTGTGAGTTGTGTTCTTCCATCACAAAAATCGGTGTTATAATGTTGTTGGTAGTTGCCAGCACGTTTCTATGTGGCTACTAAAGTGTTCTGTGTGTTTTTTAGCATGTTATAATTGTTGCAGTAGGGTGTTCTTAGTGATTGCTAGGGTGTTCTGAGCGTTTGCTAGGTGATTGCTGGGGTGTTCTGAGTGGTTGCTAGGGTGTTTTAAGTGGTTGTTAGATGGTTGCTATTAGGGCTGGGCGATATGGACCAAAAATCATATCTCAGTATTTTTAGACTGAATGGCGATTTTCTCTGAAGTGGGCTAAATATTCAGTTGTAAGTCAAAGCCAGATGTGAGATGGTAAATGAAGCTAGCAACGTGCTTTGTTTCAGGGCAGAAGACTTTTCGGGCTGCGAAGGCTTCGCGGCCGGGGATGCAGCTGCAGCACGAAGTTTAACACACTCTTCGTACTGCAGTTTATGTTTTCTCCCTAAAAAATCCCACAGTGCACTGTAGAAACCAGGGAGCATCGTTGCTCACTATGTTCCCTTACCCTTACGTCCTTGTGTCTTCTGAAGTCTCTCAAGTTGTTAGATGACAAGTACAAGTGTAAAACTATGAAGTCCAAGCATTATTTTCTCTTAAAAAGAGATGTTGTTAGTAATGTCTTTCATTAATAATTACCATGAAAGTGATACAATCTTTTAAATATTTACATTGTTAAAGAAGGTTTAAAATGCACTCCTTTATGTTTTTATTTCTTTATGCCATTTATCTGTAATAATAGACATATTTCACGGACTGTGATGATCACCGTAAATCTCACAATTATTTTTATATTATACATTTTTTAAATATTGAGTGTAAATTTAAAACATTATGCTTTGTGTTATATTACCCTGGAATTAGAAAAAAAAAAAAAAAAAAGCTGCTGAGAGAGTGACAGTAAATTTGGGATCTTCGCTCATTTTACTGTCTTAATTCACTGCTCTCTGTTTTTTTCCTCTTCTGCATAGTCATTCAAATGCAATAGTGGATTTTTTCTTTTGGTCTTGGAGCAAATGGGTAAGTGAAAATAATATTTGCTGTGATCTCCCATTCACTCCCATTCACCACTGTCGACGTTTTCCCTGCAAACGTTTACTTCCGCGTTCCAAAACCCGGAGTGTAAAAAGGTCTATAACACTGTATGTTTGAATATCTTCAACGAAAATGAATGATAGTGTCATTTATGGTGCTAATTAATAACAGCTGCACTACAAAGCATGAGCTCGTTAACGTGTCATGGGTGATTGAGTCATAAGTGTCCCAATGTTCAGTGGATCAGTACCCTTACCAGTGCCCGAATTTGTGTTCATGATATACTGATTTATGACATAGGGAGCTAGGGAGCTGATTGAGACACAGGATGAGTTTTCTTCGGCAGTGTGGACCAGCGCTGTGTCTCCTTCCATGTTGCAGGAGAACTTGCGGGGCCGGGGCCGGGTTTGCGTGCAGACGCAGGTGCAGAGGGAGAGTGGGAGCGGGGTTGCGCAGAGAGTGTGAGAGTGGAGAGATGGAAATACTGGCATGGCTTTACAGAAGAAACGGGTTATGTTACGCAACATCAAACTATATAGAAATAAACAGTATTGTTTCATCCGATATCTCATTTGAAAATATATTGATATATCTTTAAAAGTCAATATATACTGCCCAGCCCTAGTTGCTAGGTTGTTCTGAGTGGTTGCTAGTAGTGATAGGCCGATATGGGCTTTTTATGGCCAATGCCGATATCCAGAGAGCAGGGTGGCTGATAGGCCGATATAATGCCAATATATCACACAATTTAATATAGTAAATAACAAACATAAATTGCTAAAAAAATTAATAAACTCTTATTTAGCACTATTTTTACTCAATTTCACACTAAACTTTAACTTTGTAGAAAAAAAATTACATTGTGTTTTAAATGGTAGATAGCAGTTTCTTCTGATTTCTGTTTAGTCATCAAATTTTAGTAATTTATTTTCACATGAAGAAATTGTTCATATATTAGGAAGAAGGAAATGACAGTATACACAGTAGTCCAGTAACCATGGATGGCATGTCCACGTTAGCAATCGCATTTTCTCCAAAAATACAGAAGCAAATCAACTGCACATACAGTGCATAGTGAATATGACATTTACTTATAGCACACGTGAAGCACTTTTACTTTGAAGTTGCTCTCACGCGCTTGTGCGGATCCAGCGTAAGCAGCAATCTCCTGACAGTTTAAACGGTCTGGATCACCTGCTTGGATTGTCACGGAGTGACCGTCATGATTTGTGAATTATTAGAGGAACTTTTGATCCTGATCCTGAAAGTTTTGATTCTGGCTGATAGAATACACACTTCAGGGGAAGATATTAGATGATTGCTCGACGGGAAGAAAACTTGGGATTTTCATGAGGTTCGTTAATTGCATCTTTTTAAACGAGATATCTGCATATTTGCAGATGGTATATAATAGAAGTTTTATTGATATTTGCCTTTTATCATTAGAAAAGGAAGTTAAAAGTAAGGAGAGGCTGATAGAATACATGCTTTAGAGGTAAATAAATGAGCGCTGCACAGGATGCTGGATCTGCTCAAGTTTTGTGAGGTTTGTTTATTACATCTGTTACATCATATTGCAGACAGTATATGATATTAGTTTTATTGATATTAGTCTTTTTATCATTAGACAATACAGTTAAAAGTTACAGGGAACTGTTGAGGAGGGAGAGGGAGAATGAAACAGGTGAACACTTTAACATTATGAGCTCAAACGCATCTGCCACGGCTCTGATATGCGGACCGTTTAAATGAGACTGTGTTGCACACCGATCTATTATTGTAGCAACACGGTGGCACATAACAACAAAACAAACCATGACTGGTCGTTTACATGTCTCAGTCGCTTCACATGCAAGCAGGTGATTTTTGGCGTCCTCAAGAAATGAATTGGCCAAAACGGGAAAATCTATCGGCTGATGCGATAATTAAAAAAGTCCGAATATTGGCCGATTTATCGGTGTGTTGCTAGGGTGTTCTTTGTGGTTGTTGCGTGTTTGCTAGGGTGTTTTAGTGGTTGTGAGGGTATTCTTCATGGTTGCTAGGGGGTTGCCAGGGTGTTCTTAGCTTTTGCTAGAATGAGTTCTTAGTGGTGCTTAGGATGTTCTGAGTAGTTGCTAGGGTGTCCTAAGTGGTTTGTTAGGTGGTTGCTAGGGTCTTCTGAGTGGTTAGTCTCTATGCTATGGTCTCTAAATATGGCTCGGCTCCCTTCTACAGTGGAAGTCTATGGGATTTTTCTTTTGATCATTTTTCGTCCACCAGGCGAAAATTGTAAGTCTGATTCTTAGAAAAGTAATAGCACACTCTCTCAACAAGTGCACAGCGAAACTGACTTTGAATTTGGACCAAGCAATCGAACAAAGTGTGAACACACCCCTAGAAGATTTATTCAGGCATGTAAATGCCTTTGTCACTCCTAACTCTTTGCATAGACCACCAATAACCATCTGTGGTTTATTGTTTACAATATATTCTCTATCTAGAACTAAGAAGCAAATTAATCTCAGTTAGTCTTATAACAAATATATTCAGATGTGAGAGAATAACAGTTTTGTAAAGACTGCCATCAGTCCTTACAGTTTGTGTTCACATGATTTCAAGACTAATATACAACATGTGCAATGGAGACAAATACTTTTATGACTTTTCAGCAAAATATTTATACTCTGCGTCACACAATAATTCTTAAGAGGGGTGTGCTTTTAATATAAGAATAGTGACACTTGAATTAACAAACAAACGAACAGAGAGGTGTAACCAGTCCTACTTGACCCGCTCTGAATGGGATTTGAACTGGTGTCTCCAGTGTGAGAGGCGGGCGCTCACTACACAGCTACCTACCAGCTGGCTACTGTTACAGAGGCACACCCATATGCATCCACACATCCACACAAACACATTAAATCATGATTTCATACCTTTTGAATGAAACAGGAGAAGTTTTTCCCAGTGTGTGTAATATATCACTGTGGTGCAATGGCAGCAGCTGACCAGCTACAAATGCCAATAACCCATGGGATGTTTACATGTTTGCAAACATCTGCGTTGCTGGCCAACCACAGTCTCAGGATGGGCTCCAGATGTTTATGAAACCTTTGGCTTTCTCTTGAGAAAGAGTGGTTGTTCCATTTGCATGAGTGTTTCGTATTTTACAAAGAAACATCTGTGACAAGTTGATATTTAAATGAAGAAAATTACACTCCATTAAGTCTTCTGAGCTATGAAAGAGCATCCTTTGAGAAATATAATTCTCCACAGGGTTTCTTTGTCAATGGCTTGACTGTTTTTAAATCATCCTGTTGACCTACATTTCATTAACATAACTGAAATTAATGACTTCACAGTGTTTTTGTGAAAAATGTGCAGTGTGTTCTTCATTTTATGATGTCATTGGGAAGAGCCCCATAGAATGGGATGGCTACACGTGACGAATGAAAACAAAAGACTTCATTCTTCGCAGCCCTCTTTTTCCTCTTCAGTAACATTCAATGACTTATTTGGCATCAGAATCACCCCAGATGCCCTCAAGAACAGCATGTCTTTGGTCAAGTGTGTGTGGACCCCCTGCAAAACAGATCAGTGAAGTCATTGTATCAAACTGGTCAGTTGTAGCTAGCTGGTTATGGGCGATTCAAAAGAAACAGTTCACCTAATAATGTCATTTCTGTCATTGTATTCAAGTTCTTGATGTTCCACCCATATGACTTTCTTTATTCTGTGGAACACAAACAGAGATGCCAGGCACAATGTTAGCCCTAGTCACCATTCAAACTTATTTTGTGGATAAAATTCAAAAAAAGGGAATGGTGATTGATACTAACATTCTGCCTAACATCTCCTTTTGTGTTCCACGGAAGACTGGGTTAACACATAAAGGCTGCCAGAAACTGAATTTGTAGCATGCTGTTACCTTATTTACAGCATCAGTGTGCTTTGTGCATTGCAGTATGACAAGACACGGCCATTTTAATGTGTGTTGTGATGTAGGTAACAGCGTTGCTATAGTGACAGCTTCTCCAGTGAAGCATTGCGGAGTACTCCAGAGAGAGATGTGTATAGAATATCATGAACAGTGATGCTAGGGATCATCTAAAAACAACATATCAGTTTATGAAGTGCAGCTTGATGATATGAGATAAGGTTGCAGTAATGGAAAACATCTGGTCAGATTTTGATGACTTTTTATGGATTTTCTTTTTATGGATTGATTTTATGTTTAATTATTTATATTTATTTATGTCATTCATCCATTAATTCATCCAAGCAGCATTTTCATCAGATTTAGTTTGAAATGCACAGCCTATTTTTTATTTATTTATTTATTTATTTTTTTGCAATAAACATATTTAAACATCTTTAAAATAAGATACATTTAAAGCAAATGTTCCTTAACCAATATATATATATATATATATATATATATATATATATATATATATATATATATATATATATATATATATATATTATAAATTGTTTTACTAAATGTATACATATTTCATTTTGTTTGATTGCCAGAGAGAGAGAGAGAGAGAGAGAGAGAGAGAGAGAGAGAGAGAGAGATAGATAGACAGATAGATAGACAGACAGATAGATAAATGGGGGAGGGGTAGAACAATAGAGATGGAGAAAAAGCATGTGAAAATATTAAAAAAAAGATGGACTGGATTCAGTTTAGATTCAGGCTTTGCAATTTGTCATCTCCCCCTAATATCTCACACATTCTGCTGAGGCCGAGAGACGCACAGGAAAATGCAGCCGAGAGAGAGAGAGAGAGAGAGAGGGAGAGCGAGAGAAGGGGGGAGGGGCCGTTGTTGCATTCAACACTGTCATTCGGGTGCTGCATGGCTCAGCGGCAATTCAGTTTGGTGAAGGGAGGAGAGAAACGAGAGTGTGAGAGAAAAGAGGAGAGAGAAAAGAAGAATCAGGGCGGCAGCTGCTGCAGCCTGACTGGAAGGTTCAGGGACGAAAGGAAAAAAAGGAACTGACAAGAAAGAAAGAGCTGAAGAATCATCTTGCTCTATGGTCTTGTTCCTGTGTTATCTGGCCCTAAATGCGTTTCGACAGAGGAAAACGCTTGGGGGTTGAATAAAAGTCAGGGAGAAGCAGAGGACATCAAAGTCTGAGCTTGCAGGAAGTCAAAGGTGTGGGCATGGCTGCCAAGAGAGGCAAGTCTGGCATGCCACAGAGCGTGGCAAGGAGCGAGCTGAAGGTGTACCGTGTTGGCAGCACTGAGGGTCGCATCCCGGTGCCATCCAACCTCCGCAAGCAAAGATCCCTGACCAACTTGGCCGTGCTGACGGATGCTGAGAAGAAGATGCAACTCTATGAGCCCAAATGGTGTGACGATATGAGCAAGGCTGCCTCGGGCCACCTGAAGATGGGCAATCCCAAACCAGTCAGCGGAGGAGGGTCAGGTGGTACCCAACTCTCACGCAACCTCTCCAAATCGGACCATTCCCTATTCCAGGGCAAACCCAAGTTATTCACCCCGCTGGCAGCACCTGGGACCTTGGGCAAGGGCCAAAGTCGGATCCCTCGGGGCCCTTACGCGGAAGTAAAACCCCTTAGCAAGACATCCGATGATTGCAAGTCTGACGACGATATCCTTTCCAGCAAAGCCAAAGCGAGTGCAAAGAAGGGATCTGTTGGGTTTTACGGGGACCCTGAAGGCAAAGGTCAAGGTGAGGAAGGAGGAGATAAACCCTTCCTCAAGGTAGACCCAGAGTTGGTGGTCACGGTACTTGGAGACTTGGAGCAATTGCTCTTTAGTCATATGCTTGGTGAGTATGACTTTGCCTCTTTGCACCAACCTAGTCTTATAGAATCACATTACTATACCTATAGAATCACATTTGTATTTCGTAACCAACTACATTTACAAGTTTGTTCCATAGTGATCAAAATGTGTGGTAGCTCAACTGATAGAGTGTTGCACTTGTGATGCAAAGGACCGGGGTACGAGTCCTGAAGAGCATGCGAGTTGACATATCCACCACAAAATGACGCGGTTTCTTCCGCAATTGCGTTTATCATCTCACATTTGTTTTTCATGACACTGTCGGTTACCTAAAGGTTTAGGGTAGGGAGGTCGGTTTTGTTGATTTCAAGTTCGATAGAGTATTAACCTTAAAAAGCGCAACTGTTTGGGAGAACAATTTAACAATTTATTTAACGTCACACAGTGGACATTTCACCTCGGAACTACAGCGATATGTCTAAGGAGCCACATAATATCATTTTAAGAAAATTATGCTGCAGTCACAAATTTTTCATGAGATTTTTTGCACAGTCTGCAACTTAAGGGGCGTCCACATGACTTGCGTCACTATTGCCAAATACATTGAGCTATACGGAGTGAAGAATCAGCGTCAGCATTGCCCCCAGCGACACGTTAAGTTCTCTGAAATGCGTTTTATCTGGAGGTTAAACCGGGGCTCTCCATCCACACTGCCTTTTTCAAGCATTTTCCAAAAGTTGCTCATCCACACTGAAATGTATGAAAACACTTAAATCCTCTTACTGCGCATGCTGTAAGGTGCCAGGTGGGCTGGTTTGAGTATTTCTGTAACTGCTGATCTCCTGGGATTTTCACACACAACAGTCTCTAGAATTTACTCCGAATG
Organism: Myxocyprinus asiaticus; assembly: GCF_019703515.2. Taxonomy (NCBI): domain Eukaryota; kingdom Metazoa; phylum Chordata; class Actinopteri; order Cypriniformes; family Catostomidae; genus Myxocyprinus; species Myxocyprinus asiaticus. The sequence continues at coordinate 48,077,218 of NC_059355.1, forward strand.
GTGCCAAAAACAAAAAACATCCAGTGAGCGGCAGTTCCGTGGACTGAAACGCCTTGTTGATGAGAGAGGTCAACAGAGAATGGCCAGACTGGTTCGAACTGACAAAGTCTATGGTAACTCAGTTAACTGCTCTGTACAATTGTGGTGAGAAGAATATCATCTCTGAATGCTATTTTGAGATGTGGGTTGGCGCTGTTTTGGCAGCATGAGGGGGACCTTCACAATATTAGGCAGGTGGTTTTAATGTTGCGGCTGATCGGTGTGTATATATATGTATATATATATATATATATATATATATATATATATATATATATAGTGGTGCGGGACTTACTTTTTATTATAATGAAGCCTGAAATACACATGGGACTTCTATTTTGAAATGTCTGCGCTTCCAGTTGTGAACTCACTGACGGATGATTCGCTGAGAAAGTGACTCTGATTCAAACTGCTTACCTGAGCTCCTGAGTTCACACCCTCAGTTCTTTTCAGGGAATTCATTAAAAAAAAAACCTGGTTCAAAACAGTCATTTGGTCACGTCTCTCTCACACTGGGTTTGTTGTTGTGTGCGGTGCAGCGAGCTCATCAAAACAGAGTGGGTGAAAAGCGGCTCGAGACACACTGACGGTGCGCACTCTAAGGATGTACTCAATAACTTACAAGATGATATCTGACGAAACTGCATATGAACGCACACAACCCGACTGTCGCCAATGGCGGCTAGATTTTAAATGATTGTCGCAATCAGCTATTTTTGGTCGCATTTGTGACCATTTTAGTCGCAGTCTGGACCCTGCCTTTGAATCATACTTTGCCATATATATACAAATAATTTGATGATGCTGTTATTTTATTGGATTATCTACAAAAAGATTGCATGATATTCTATAGAGAATAAGGCTTGTTATAGTTTGTAAGGTGTCATGAGGCAAACTCAGTTGCAATAATCAGGAAGTATGTCAGTTGCATTTGATATAAAAATCCCATATTGTTTTTTTGTTTTTTTTCCCATCCTCTAAAGACAGCATGTCCTATATTTGTGCATCATTTCTCAAATGGATGACCTCTATTTTAAATTGTATCCAGACTTAATAACCAATTCCATGATGTGGATTATTGGAATGTTTGCCTGGAATCAAATTTTCGATGTTTCCTTTGCACTTACATACTTGCGTTGCGTAAGTCAGTACGGTTAAGACAATGTAAATCATTGATGAGTTAATAGGCTTATGATGGTAAACTAATGACCTGTATTATTAAAATGTGTTGCTCATCTCCTGATAACCCTGGTCAATATCCAAAAGTAATGTGTAGATTATTCATATTTGAAATGTAATTTGTAAACGGTTCTTTGTAGGACAGGTAGGAAAAGGAATTTAAATCTTTTTAAAAGGATTTGCAAACTCATATCCTTATATTTTCCTGTCCTGTAGGCATTATTCCTTGGTAATACAAGTTCTAATAAAGATTACACAATATCAAAAAACATCAAGTAAGAATCAAAACTTCCTGCATGAATTTCAGTTTATCCAGTAAGATCTCATTAAATTCTTATTGAATTCCTATTAGGTTCCCTTTGAGTCAGTTTCAGTTATGATCCAATAGGTTCATACTTCTTTAGAATTGACATTTAAATACAGTGTAATTACCACAGACACTAACATAACAGCATTTTGAGGTTCTCTCTGTCAACCAGTCACTACTGAAGTGCAAAATTCAGCATAACTCCATTAGGAAAATGCGACTGAATCTAGGACTCTAGGATACTTTAGAACTTAATGAGCTACAGGGCAACTTTTTCATGCAGGAAAACATGTATCACAAGATCTCCCTACGAGTGCTCCATTGATTCTCAGTATTAAAATATAATCTTTCTTCTAACTATAATCACCCGCAGAGTTTATACTCATTTAAGCGTTCTGCATAATAAACCTCTGCACAATAGTCTGCCCTATGAGCTTTTCTGTAGGACTATATGTGGCACACTGCATCTGCACAAATTCATACTATTTTTGGTCACAAGACTGAATTTGAACTTAGAATGAAACATTGGTTTCCTCCGTACATTCACAGTTGCTGTTGTACTGTTCAGCTGTACCAGGGTCTAAATCTATGGGAAAACCAGGCTTAAAATATCTGTGAGGGACAATAGTTTGAATTGAGGAAGAGTTGTGAAATATAAACACGAGGCCACATTTGGTGTCTTTGTGCATTCTGGAAATGAGACGTAGGAAGTATTAGGATGGCAAGCAAAAGCAAGTGACTATAGAGATATGAGAGGTTCAAGCAGAGGAGCAGGGAGCCATTCACTACATTTATTAGCTCACTGTGATCATGTTGACATCTATAACTGAACTAGACACTGACAGATATGGGTTTTTCAATGGCCAATACTAATACCAGTATCTAGAGAGCAGTGTATACAATTCATATTAACCTGTTGATGTGTACTAGTAAGTTGTTGAGCTATTTTTACAGAGTGTCTATTTGCACCCCGGTGTAAATAGCATCTGCCACACAGTGCAGCTATTTGCACTCCAATAGTCTGGTGGAACCACAGAAATATACGACAAACTAACCATTAGATATTGCTGCAGTGGCGTGGGGTGTAAAGACGGTGTGTGAATGTGTACTGCTGTCTTAGCGACCGCGATTCAAATCCACGTTTTGTCCCACTCTTTTTCCCATCCGATTTCCTCTTTCCACTCTTAACATTTCCTTTAGTACTACTTAAAATATTAAATACAAATTTACATAAATGTTGATTTCATCGCAGTGATTTGGTCACGGTGAATGTCGGAGAGTGCAGAGAAAGGTTTTGATCAGGAGGCGGGGTCTGTCGATCGCACTCGTTCCCGCGTGAACCAAGGTTATTTTTTCTAAGGTAAGGTTATGGTTTGGTTTAGGGGTAGAGGTTAATGTAGTTTGTCTGTGGGATTCTAAATAAACACAATAAACACACTGCAGTGATGCCCATACTGTATGTTAGCATTTAAATATGGGTGCAAATAGCATCTGCCTTTTTTTATTTAGTAAGAATACTAGTAAGTTATAACATTTTTTTACTAGAAATGAATAATACTAGTAAGTTATCAACCTTTTATTTTATTTTGTTGTTTTATTGTTGTTTTGTTGTTTTATTTTGTTGTTGTTGTTTATTTTGTTGTTTAAGTTTCTACTCATCTTCAACTGAAAAGTTTACACCTTATTGTCTTGATGCCTTATTGCCTAGTTTGTTAGAGGTTTTTGGAATAAAAACCGTAATGATAGCAAATGAGATGTACACAAAATTATGGAACATTAAATTAACACCTAATGTACACAACCTTTGCTCGGAATTAACCCATATCTATTAACAAGGCCATTGTCTGCCAAAAATGTATTGTTGGTAGATTTTGGAACTTACACAAGAGAAATTTACCACTTCTTTTAATCGGCCAGTTATAGTAGGTGCAGTTACTGGCCAAATATTGACAGATTAATCAGCCTGACCAGTACAAACAGGTATCAGTCTATTAATACCTGCACCTATGCTCGCATCTGAGGCAGTTGCCCACTTTGTGACCCAAATATCCTGCAGAAGAATATTAAAATATTAATATAATAAATATTGTCATCTTGTCACCTCATTTACTAATACCACCATGCAAGTCTCTCTAGTGATGTTATTAGCTAGAAAACGTGTTAATTCCGTCATGGGAATGGACTTGATTGACATGAGATATGTATTGTCCGGTAAGCTCTCTCTCTACAGTATGTCTGTAAAGCAGTCCAGTCGTTAATAACGTCAGGGCAGGCGCTGTGCCTAACTGCAGCATGAGATTGATTGGCCATGCTGTTGACATGCTGACTGGCGCCCGTGCAAAAGTTCTGGTCCTCATTGCTGCTTACTGTATTCTGGCCAGAAAAAACGGCAACAGGAATAGACCGTCTGACTGACATGTAAAGCAGCCAATCACGGTATGTTTTGTGTTTGCGTGTCATTTAGGGGCAAGTTAATCTGAAAGAGATTAAACCACACTAATAGACCGGCTTGAAAAGAAATAATTTATATAATCATGCAACAGTCTGTATGAATGGTTCTACACAAAATACTGAACAAAAATCTGAAAATGTGGATAGACTTTGTGATCATAATTTCTGCCGGTCCAAAACTAATAAGTACTGAGTGTAACACAACCTTGAGTCAATGACATTATATATATATATATATATATATATATATATATATATATATATATATATATATATATATATATATATATTAGTATCAGCCTATTTGTAAGGTTTACACATTCCAAATTCATAACAAACTTCCATCAAATTTAACTGCATAATCTTTAGCAAAATTAAATTAATTAAACTTAAATTAAATTAAGTTTTATTAATTAAATTTTGTTAAAGATACACACGTTTTCATGTTTTAATGCGTTTTACTTTATGGCCTTTTTTAATAATGTTTTTTTTTTTTTAAATGCCATAAATGTTTTTCAGAAATGTATGAAACCACCATGGACAAAAAGATTACATTTGTACAAACTGAAAACGTGTGTTTAAACAAGATTATATATATATATATATATATATATATATTTCTTATTTTTATCACCTCGGACAACCTATTTGTCAATGACCCCTTTGTTTCCAGGCAGACTGGTTAAAAAAGTGGTGTGCTCTTAAGGTTAATTTATATTTACTGGGCTAAGATACTTTTTTTAGTTAAAAATTATGAAGAAATGCAATTACATTTTTGTTCTGCTAAGGTGTTTGTTCAGTGAGATTTTACTCTTCGCACACATCCCTGAAATTCTAAACCTAAGAGAACTTGGCTAGTCGAAGAGCATTGATGACTGGTTAAAACTAATCATGGACATAAATTGGACGTGACGTTCTTTATTGATTTATTTTGCTCAATGGAATCATTTTAAAACCATGCCGTGCGTAGTATAAATGCAGGCTTCGTTCTCCTAGGGTGCTTGAGTCCGTTCAGGATAAGAAAGTTCAGCTTCTTCCATTGTGTTACTTAGGCTTCGCTTACGGAAGTTGCGTAAAGCCAGCCGATCTGATTGGAACTGGCGATATCCGTCAATGCTTGCCATTTCTGTGTGCAGTATGCATCAGACTAGATTAGAAGAACCAGAAATATTAGTGTCATTTGAAGAACACAACTTTTATCCTTTGTTCTCCTCATTTTCTTAATGGAGGTGATGGAGTGATATAAGGCCATCTGGGTCTTGTAATCTCATTTTTGTGTTTGGTTCATTTAATGCTGTCTCTGAGGTCCATGTTGAAGAGACTGTAAGCTCTCAGCGAAGCCCCGTGATTGATTTAGTCTAGACATTTAACCTCTGCTTTGCTTCAGTTGGTTCACCTGCTTTAGTTTTTGTTATTCAACTGTAAATGAGTCTTGTTGTAAGGCTTATAACAACACATCCAGTTTTCAGAAGGCCTTTAGCATGTCCTAATAACTTAAAGCTGAAGTGTGGAATTTCTTCTGCCACTTGCACCACCAAACGGAATTACAAAAATAAACATGGATTTCAAACAGCTTTCCGAATACACCCTTTATCTGCGATTGATCAAAGTAAGAGAAAGTTCCGTCCCACACTCAGAGGCGCATTAATGCATGGGCTTACCTGGGCTTAAGCCCAGAGCCCCCAACTCCCAGGGTGGCCCCATTTGCGGCGCCTGCCACCCTGTTCTCCCCGTTGACTGTAGATAACAGTGAAAGCCAGTCAGTCTAGTTCATGTCTGTCTAGCCCACGGCCCACTCACACACACGGAGCAATACTGAAAATGCCACAGAGAAGCAGTGTTTACATTTTTGGGGGAAATCAGTCAACAAATGGTCTACTTATAAAGTAATTCTCTCTGCATTTTAAGCTGGGATGGAAGAAAGTATTCGAGAAAAAAAAAAGTACACATATCAGCTTTAACAACTGTTGATTCAGATTCAGATTTTTGACAATTTTTAGAAATATGGCCATATCAAATAAAAATAGACATTATTAACATATGCAAATTTATAAAACATATACAAAAATGTGTCCATGGTTTTGCATTACTGTCGCAGTACAGTGGTACAGATTATATCAGATGGTAATACCATGGTACTTTGGTAATATTCATATACAGGGGTTAAATTGTTCCTGCACCTTCGATTCCAAAAAGAACAAGAAAAATGCACGTCAGTCCATCCCATTTATTGTATTCTCTGATGTGGTTTTTGTTTGATCGGTTTGACATATTCCGTCTCTATTTAGCGAGTGTACTTGTTCAAAAATATTTCAAATTCATTATGCTTCGCTCTAGTCAGTTGCGGATGCTGGTAGAGGCAGAATATGAGAGCAGCACGAGACAATGCTGCCCTGCATCCAGAGGTGCGTTCCGCTGCTGTACCGCGCCGTGGACCGATCTCTGTTTCAGAGAATGGAATCAACTGCTCACCCGTTTCTTAGATCCACTGATATGCAATTTAGATTTTGCTTTGTTGTTAAAAAACTGTATACACACAGGGGTTTTGAATCCGGAACCACTCGCATCCAAAGCAACAATAACATTGATCAATATTTCATTCAACTTGAGATCAAAAGATCACTCGACCAACACACTGTAAAAGGTTTCACAGTTATATGTATATTTATGTGTGTGCATACTCAATTAGTGTTGAGTGGGATAAATGTAGTGGGATTGACTAGTGAAAATGCTTCTTCACACCACAGTGAAGAATTTTAAACTCTTTCATACTTTAATGCAAATGTTTTCATTACAATTTGAGTAAAAGGTAGTTGTGTAGAAGGTGTTTGTTTCCCCCATTAAGAACAATGTGCATTTACTTTTAAATTATAACATAATTAGATTAGAAGTTTAGCATGTTCTATAAGATGACCCCCAACCTAGGGCAAGAAGAAGGTAATCTGATCTGATCTGATTTTTTTATTTTTTTATGTATAAAATACATTTAATGGCATTCTTAATCAAGTTTTTTTGACATCGTAAAACACTTAACAAAATGTAATTATGTATTTTCGTAATTAAGGTAAATAATGACAGACAAATCATTATCCCAGTAAAATTTATTCATCTAAAAGAAAAAAGAAAAAACGTCTATGAATGACACCATACAGGCATAATAATAAATCCATGTTTAGACACCCATGTATTTTGTAAAACTTTCTTATTTATTTTTATTTTTTTATGGAGGGTTGCCCCACTTCCAAAATCCCAATTTGACCCCTGTTTATATACCATAGAATTTACTGGTACTGAAAGGTATTACAATGAATTGTTTTCCATGGTATGTTTTATGGTATTGCAATGGAACGTTTTAGTAACAGGAATGTTTTTGAGATTTATTTATTTATTTATTTATTTTGCAGATCCAGAATCTCAAAGGAAACGGACAGTTCAAAATGTTCTGGATCTCAGACAGAATCTGGAGGAAACCATGTCCAGCCTGCGAGGAACCCAGCTCAGCCAGAGGTGAGTCAGAACCATACCCTATATGTATATGGTATTAAAAATAACAGCCAAACTAATTCATGACATGAGTGTTTTCCGACGCATATGGTTGCCTTTAAATGAGTTGTACAACTGGGACAAAGCACCAACTGATGTAGATCTTTACACACATTTGTTTCACAAAGACAATTAATGGAAACAAAGTTTTAAATTATACAAAAGGGATTACTTCATCAATAACCAGACACTCCCACATTTTTGGGGGAAGTTGCCATGCTGGTCATTCAAACACCTGGCAGCCAAACACACAAATACACTATTAAACACTTAACATCAATGACTAAGAAGGTAACTTACTAGAAATTAGCAGTACACTACTAGAAATTATGGTCCCACTTTATATTAGATGTCTTTATCAACTAAATACTAATATTAAAATACATAAAATGCTATGCATTTATTGTGTAACTACTCACAAGACTCACATTTGCATCTACTGAGGTTAAGGTATGCTTTGGTTTAGAAGTATGAATAGGGTTAAGGTTTAGGGTTAGGTTTAAGTTACCAGTGTAATTACAGATGTAATTAAATGCATGTACTTTAAATGTAAGTACAATGCAACAACACATATTTAAATAATAGTACATTGTATCAAATTTTTAAATACATAGTAGTTACAATCACCTTGTATAAAGTGGATCTGAAATCATTGCATTTCCTGAAGAAAATGCATTCCAGTGTTCTAGGTGGTTGCGTTGCCAGTTGTTGTTAGTATTCCTGTTTGGTTGCTAGGGTGTTTAGGGAGGTTGCTTGGGGATTGCAAGTTGGCTTGATTATTTTTTGGGTGAATTAATCCTTTAACATCAGTAAGAACAGTTCAAAGAAACATATACTGTACAGTTTTAGCAATGTACAGTGGATACGTTTGCTCAAACATTGTAATGCATTTTTTATTGCATTTATTATGCATTTTTATATCAGACTGCCGAGCCTACAACTAATGTACCCTCCATTTTAAAAGCAGCTCCTCTTCTTTACGACCGATGAGCTTCCAAAGCCATGATGGCGCAGACTTAAAAATGATTCATACAAGAGCAACCAGACACCACCCACAGATTTACCGCCATGCTAATGTATTTGTGTGTCATGCCTCAGCCGTATAAACTGCACTGTAATGTGATTCTTCTGTTATTTTTTATGTTCTGCAAGAATGGGTTACAATGACTGAAAATAGCAGACTGTAGTCTGATTGTCAAAACATGACAATGAAATTAATGCATCTGCTGAACTAAAGTATATGCTTAGTCTTTGTTATTGGCACAATGTATGCTTGAATAGGAAAACGCTATGAACAACCAATACGTAACAACCAAGAGGCCATTCACATTGAATGCGTACTTGGGCTAAGAAAAGCTATATGCAGCACTGCGAATGGAAAGCGAAAAATATGTATTTTTAGTTCTTTTAACTTGACATGGTGTCAAAAAAAATGGGGTGGTCTTGCGCGATAAGGCACAACAGTCAAAGATGTCTGTCGACCACATATTTACCAAATTAAAAAACAGAGCAGATGAATCCAAAAACATGTTCGACGTTTAAGACCGAAAGTGTTCTTGCACTAAAAAAGCTATACGCAACTAATGGAACAGAACGCAGGTGTCTCGAGCCGTGTTTTTTAAAAGACATGTTTTCAAGGTCTTTTACCTTACCAGCGAGCTTACGTCATCCCTCACATGAGCGCACATCACAGAGATGTACGGAAGTGAACATTTGTAGTTAAAAAGTATATAAGTATTGTTTTAGTTCTAAAAATAATCAATCGTTTGCGTTCATAAGAACTTTATTTGTTGACTGGAGTCATGTGGATTATTTTGATGCACCATAAATATGCATTTTGGACCGTCAAAAAATGGAGGACATTCACTTGCATTGTTTAAAAGAGGAGGCCTGAAATGAAATCCTAAAAGTCTTAAATTCTGTTTTGATGAAGAAAGAAACTCAGATACATCTTGGATGGCCTGAGGGTGAGTAAATTATCAGCAAATTTTCATTTTTGGGTGAACTATTCCTTTAATAATGAGCTAAAAATACTCAGAACCCCCAAGCAACCACAATCCAGACATGCTCTTGCGCTAAAAAAAAAAAGAAGCTCTACGCAGCATAGCGAATTGAATAGAAACGGAGGTGTCTTAATACATGTTAAAAGTTCAATTGTTTTTTTTGTTTTTTTTACTTGACGCATCTTCTAAAAAATGTGGTGGTCTTGTTCGAGACAGCACAATGATCAAAGATGTACGTCTAGCACATAGATAAACAAATAAAAAAACAGTGCAGATGGATGCATAAACATGTTTGGTGTTTTTGACCCTTAACAATTAGCTAAAATACTCAGAACCCCTTAGCAACCACATAAGGCGCTGTTCAGACCGAACGCGTTGTTGCACTATAAAAGCTAGATGCTGCGCAACGAATGGAACAGTAGGCAGATGCCTCGAGATGCATTTTTAAAAAGTTCAAGTTGACACAGGGACTAAAAAGTGTAGCATCTTGCACGAGACACGGCACAGCTGTCAAAGATGTCCGTCTAGCGTATGTTTACATAGAAAAACAATTAAAAAACAGTGCAGATGGATGCAAAAATGGGTTCGGTGTGAACGGTCCTGAACAATGAGTTAAAAAAACACTCAGAACAACTTAGCAACTGCACAGCAACAGTCAGGCAACCACTCACAACACCCTAGCATCGTGACAACGACTTTTGGACGGTAAAACACCAACCATATTTTCTTCAGAAAATTTAAATATCTAGTCTGCTTTTGCCCGTAAAGTCCTTGTCTGATTTTTGTGGTGAATAAAACTGTACTATATACAGATCAGGGGTGTCCAAAGTCCGGCCCGCGGGCCATCTGCGCCCTCCGACTGCTCCGATGCGGCCCGCGAGAGTCTTTTGAAATAGAACAGAATTAGGCCCGCTTTGGAGAAATGATCTGAATTTCATATTCTGGGTACTGGATGACCCTATCACGTGCTGCCGCTAATCACAGCGCATAGTCTACGCTAGTGTGTTCTGTGTCGTCACCAGCTTCATCCACTGGCAGAGTTCAACGGGAGTTTGGAATACTCCTTATTTCCAAGGATGAAGTGCCCCGCAGAAAGAATGATGCATTTCTTAAAGGACTGACATCAGATTAGATACTTTACTCATGTACTTGTTCTTATTAAAATGTCCCGATACCTCACATCATACAACTGAATAGAGCTGCTGTTGTGTGAGCGGCTGAACAGTTTATTGAGCGTGTACAGAGATGCACGAACCGAGCATACTCTTCCAGAACGTCCTCTGTAGCACTGGGAAGTATACTGAAATTAATTGGTCCATTTTGGTATTTCGTTGAAACAAAAAACAAAACAAAAAATATTCACGGGCTTCCCAGCACAATTTGAGTGAGGACATACTGTACTGTAGAAGAGAGCGCTTAAAACACTTGCACATGCAAGTCTACAAAATAAAATGAAGCGCAATAATTTTGATCAAATTAAAGACGTATTTGTAACGCAAGTAACAACAGAACAGAAGTTATAATTGTATAGCTATGAAGAGCAGTTCCTTGAAAAATAAAGAGTAATTCCTTGCATCACTTCATAAAGTGATAAAATGTAATCTGATTCTGTTGATTGTGATGGGTCACACCCAAGACTCAGAAGCAGATCTGTATGTTCTTTGCAGTGCCACTGAATGGACGACAAAAAGATAAAAATGTGAATAAATGAGTATAATATTTTGTATAAGACACATCACTGTACCATTATAAAAGTTCTTTGTGAGTGAAATACCCTATCCTTTATTTACATGTAGGGCCTACACAAGCATACCATAGAGCACAAATTATGATTAAAACTTGCATAATATTAAACGTACAGTACAAAGATTATGCACAGTGGCAATCTAGTAGCTTCTAGCCATTTTTTTTATTATTACAGCGATGCGGCCCACAGCACCTGATTTTGTTCTGCATTTGACCCCCAACCAAATAAGTTTGGACACCCCTGGAGTAGTGACTGCTTTGGCTTCAAGTAGGACATGATGTGGTACTGAAAGAGAATGGAAAAGCAGGTCATGAGGTTTGGGAGTGACTTGATGTCAGTTGAAAGTTTCAATTCAGAGAAATAAGGCTACCTGTGTGTTATTTTTAGTTCTTCTGTGACAGCATGGCGAAATAAAACATGTATTCTGACTTGAAGCTGCCATGCAGCCTTCTAGCTTCAAACCAGGTCCTCTGCTAGTATTACCAGCTGCCCAATGTGCCAGTAAGGCTGTTTGATAGATACATTCACACACAAGCCACATGTCCAGTACATTTATTCATGTTAAAAAATCCTCTGATCTGTGCTGCATAAAACAGACACATGCAAATAGGAAAGTAAAATCACAAATTAGATATCTTCCAATTGCTGCTTCTACTATCCTATCCACAGCTCTATACTCTTACTGTATGTCAACAATTGTAGGACTAACCAGATGACCAACTGACAACAGAAAAAATGACGACTCACAGTTAAATACATCAGAGGTCCCAATATTGACTTTGACCAAGTGACGTAGTATCACCTGCATAACACAAACCAAATTGTCCTCTGGTAACTGAGTAACACTAAAAGAGTAACCCACTGCCACTGCGTTTGACCAAATATTTTGGATCATGTGTCAAACCACAATAATTTTTTCTGTTGTTCTAGGGTTTAGAAGCATCTGATAAATTATCCTGAGAGAATTAGGTAAAAATAGCTGCCTTATGCTCATGTGGTGGAAGAAACTGTTACATTATTCATTTATGCTGGTGCATCCGGTTATGCAATCTCCACCCTTAACAGAAGAGTTTCTACCAGAGATGCAGATTGGCTCATGCATGCTACTACACCCCCTTTTTAGTAGGACGTGAGTTCCTGTAGCCCTGATTAGATTCAAAAATGTCAGTGAAACCACTAGCATGCCTGGTCACCATCATATCCCTTAGGAAATGAGATCTCAATAAGATATCTCGTTTGTGTGCACCACCAAATGGTAATGGTATTGCAAAAACTTTTGATCAAACAAACAGATAGTCCCGCCTCCAACTTATACTGTACCACTGGTCGAGTCAGTGTTGTTGTGTCAGGCTGGACGGGCCACTCAAGCAAACAGAGGAATATATATAGTGCTACAGAGACACAGTGGTTATGATTTTTGAAAAAATTAACCTACAAAGGCTTATTTACCGTATAGTTGTCCCGCATAATAAGCCGTGATAGGAGAATTGTATTGCAACATCGAAAAGTTACACATTCTAGCTTAAATAGAGAGCAAGTGGAGACTCTCTAGAGAACAGTCTAGTTAAAGCCTCATACGTGTCTCCTCTAGAGTTACAGAAGAGATCTCGAAAATGTCTCAAACTGATTCACCAAGATACCATAAGTCTGCAATCAAAAATCAGAGATTCCATATGAGCTCTAACATTTCTGATCATATTTTTCCAAGACCAGATTATCTGGCTTGTCTAATTTTTGTCTAGTTTTATTTATCCATTTTAGGAGAAACATCTGTGAAAGTGCATTCTTTTAAATGAAACAAATAAGGTAACTCCGTTAAGTCTCTGAGCCATCCTGGTCAACTTTTCTTCTGTTGTGTTTTGGATGCTGGTGTTAAATGTATCTTAACCAGCAAGACTTCCTTGGTCAAGCAGCTTCTATAAAAAAGCCATGCTGGGTGACCAGGTTCTCCATTTAAGATTTGTTGGTGAACAATATGGCTATGCTGGTCCACCATAAACCATCAAAGAGAGTCCATATGAAAGCATCAATAACCCTCTTTCTCTCTTTGTCCACAGCTGTGTGGACAGCAGTGTATGCTACGACAGTGACGAAACCAATGCTCGCAGCGCCTCCAGCCTCTCCAACCGCTCCTCACCACTCTCCTGGCGCCACGGGCAGGCCAGTCCCCGCCTGCAAGCTGGCGACGCCCCTTCCTCTTCTGGCAGCAGCTATTTGGTGGGCACCAAGTCCTCGTCCCAGTACACTTCTCACACGATGCCCGCTCGCTGTTCTAGCCGCCTCAGCCACACATCACGCAGCAAGTTTATCGAAGGGCTGGACACCGGCAAAAGCAACCTCAAGTCTGGATACCTGAGTGATTCTGATTTACTCAGCAAGAGTCTGAATGACGACGACGACGATGACGAAAATCTGGCCAATGGGTGAGTGTCTGGATACGCCGAAAAACGGAATGGCTGTTGCTTGTTTGTGTTTGTTTGCTAAATATATGTTGACCAGTCAAATCTGGACACAGCCTCGTCAGGCTGGTCTGTTTGCTGGTTTTAGAGGGGTCTGGGCACTTGAAAGCTGGTAGACCAGCTGAAGACCAGCTTTGGCCTGGATAGGAAACCAGCTAGACCATTTTAAACCAGCTAAGACCATCAAGCCATCTTAAGCTTGTTTGAGTTGTTCTTTTCACCATGGCACTGGAACACTTAATGGAACACATTCATTAAAGGAATAATTCACCCAAAAATGGTCATTCTCTCATCATTTGCTTACCTTTGAGCCATCTCAAACTTCTTCTGCAGAAAACAGATGAAGAATTTTTAAGGAATGCAAGTCCATAGGGTCCTAAACTTTTAAAGAAGGACATAAAGGCACCATAAAGGTAATCCATACAACTCGAGTGGTTTAATCCATGTCTTCTGAAATGATACGATCGGTTTTGGGTGGGAAACGGACCAAAATGTAAACTCCATTACACTTGTGCAGCTGCTGTACACATGCTCCACATGCAGCATTCACGAGGAGGTGTAATCGAGCTTCAAATTTCTATAGTGTCAAGGCGACTGCAGATGCCAAGATTTATAGTGGAAAAAGTAGTTACAATTTGGTTCGTTCTCACTTAAACAGGTCGTATCGCATCAGAAGACATGGATTAAACAACTCGAGTCATATGGATTACCTTTATGCTGCCATTATGTCCTTTTTTGGAGCTTGAAATTGTTTGACCCCATTGACTTGCATTGATAAAAAACACATTACACATCCTTGAAAATGTCTTTATGTTCCGCAGAAGAAAGAAAATCATACGAGTTTAAGGTGGCATAAGGGTGAGCAATTGATGAAAGAATTACCATTTTGGGGTGAACCATTCCTTTAAGTCTAACATGAAGTATTCATAATGGTATAATGTCCAGAACGGGGACTAGGAGTCACAGTATAATTGTTAATCTGCAGTGTAAGTACACTAGATTAAAAAGGCTGCAGTGAGCAGTGCATCAAAGAGGAGGCATGATAATTAGTCACATTACAAGAGAGGCCTGCAGTGATGCTGTAAATGATAAAAGGATGCCCTCTGGGTCGGGCATACACAGCAACCTGAGAATTAGACAACTACCAGTGTATTCCATCAACAGCATCTTAACATTATTAGAAGAGGATGTTCAAACTTGTATACAGGAGGATCTAAAAACTTAAAAGTAACATAGTGCTGAATATGTAACGTATTATGCGTTTGCTGCAGGTGATTTGCACTTAATGAAAGCATACAGCAATGAAAGTCACAATTCATGTCCTTTTGCAAAGTCGAGGCATCTGCCAGGTCTCAGATTATTCAGGTAACTTTTACAGTATGCCCTACTGTATTTTTCAGCATAGTTTGCATGCCAAGGAAGTGACCTTGTGTTTGTCCTGGGCTCTATCAGCACACAGCAGCGGCGAGTTTGACAGCAGGTGTCTGATTCCAGGTTCTCAACCATCATGTCTCATCGGACTCATTTGTGAGGATAGCCTCTTTTTACCGCCCTTGATTGTCATGTTTTATGGTTGCTATCTTGTTTCTCTCTACCTAAAGAAAATGAAATTATCACAAAGCTCTTGGCTCATTGCCACAAACCCAAACACACATCAAATGCATTTCCGGATGATTAAATCCAGGCCAGTTCTCCTGGGCGGGAATAGAGTGTTATCTGGGAAGCTCATGCACAGGGATTTAGAGAGTGCCGCATGATGGTGGTGTTATCAAACCCAGCCCTCATTCTTACCGATTAGACTGACCAACTATAGCAATGCAGAATCAGGGTAATGGGCACAAATCCATGTGTGCCTATCGGTTCATGCTTTAACCGTTAATTACTTGGTTTATACACAAAATAACATCTGTCCTTTCTGTACAACTTCCATTGATGACTATTTTCATGCACTCTGGCTCTGCCCACAAGTACAGCACTTTTGGTCGGAGGTCATGGACAGGCTGTCAAAGATTCTTGGCCTCGGCATCCCTATGTGTCCCACAATAGCTTTGCTTGGAGATATGTCCGCAATAAATATTCCTAAGCAACTCAAACCACTCAATTTATTCTCTCTGACTCTAGCAAAAAATAAATAAATTCTACTTAACTGGAAAGACAGAACAAAACTTTCAATAAATCAATGGCTAAATCTGTTAACAACACACTTTAACCCGGAAAAATTTACAGCACCCATAAAATATAATGATGTATCCTTTAAAGTAACCTGGAACCCATTTTTCAATACCTACAGAACTGATTCCTCTACCGCCCCCACTACCATGTATCAAAAACCTATAAGTAATACTGCAATGTATTCCATTTTATTGATTCAAATGCAGTGTGTCACCCTATGTACAGTTAAGTCAGAAGCTTACATATACTTAGGTTGAAGTCATTAAAACTAGTTTTTGAACCACTCCACAGATTTCATATTAGCAAACTATAGTTTTGGCAAGTTGTTTAGGACATCTACTTTGTGCATGATACAAGTAAAAAAAATTCCAACAATTGTTTACAGACAGATTGTTTCACTTTTAATTGACTATATCACAATTCTGGTGGGTCAGAACTTTACATACACTAAGTTAATTGTGCCTTTAAGCAGCTTGGAGAATTCCAGAAAATGATGTCAAGCCTTTAGGCAGTTAGCCAATTAGCTTCTGATAGGCTAATTGGAGTCAATTGGAGGTGTACCTGTGGATGTATTTTAAGGCCTACCTTCAACCTCAGTGTCTCTTTGCTTGACATCATGGAAAAATCAAAAGAAATAGCCAAGACTTCAGAAAAAACATTGTGGACCTCCACAAGTCTGGATCATCCTTTGGAGCAATTTCCAAATGCCTGAAGGTACCACAATCATCTGTACAAACAATAGTACGCAAGTATATATGCCATGGGACCACACAGCCATCATACCACTCAGGAAGGAGACGCATACTGACTCCTAGAGATGAATGTAGTTTGGTGCAAAAAGTGCAAATAAATCCCAGAACAACAGCAAAGGACCTTGTGAAGATGCTGGAGGAAACAGGTAGACAAGTATCTATATCCACAGTAAAACGAGTCCTATATCGACATAACCTGAAAGGCTGCTCAGCAAGGGAGAAGCCACTGCTCCAAATCCACCATAAAAAAACACATGGGGACAAAGATCTTACTTTTTGGAGAAATGTCCTCTGGTCTGATGAAACAAAAATTGAACCGTTTGGCCATAATGACCATCGTTATGTTTGGAGGAAAAAGGGTGAGGCTTGCAAGCTGAAGAACACCATCCCAACCGTGAAGCATGGGGGTGGCAGCATCATGTTGTGGGGTTGCTTTGCTGTAGGAGAGACTGGTGCACTTCACAAAATAGATGGCATCATGAGGAAGGAAAATTACATGGATATATTGAAGCAAAATCTCAAGACATCAGCCAGAAAGTTAAAGCTCGGTTGCAAATAGGCCTTCCAAATTAACAATGACCCCCAAGCATACCTCCAAAGTTATGGCAAAATGGCAAGTTAAGGTATTGGAGTGGCCATCACAAAGCCCTGACCTTAATCCGACAGAAAATTTGTGGGCAGAACTGAAAAAGCGTGTGCGAGCAAGGAGGCCTACAAACCTGACTCAGTTACACCAGTTCTGTCTGGAGGAATGGGCCAAAATTCCAGCAACGTATTGTGAGAAGCTTGTGGAAGACTACCCAAAACATTTGACCCAAGTTAAACAATTTAAAGGCAATGCTACCAAATGCTAACAAAGTGTATGTAAACTTCTGACCCGCTGGGAATGTGATGAAAGAAATAAAAGCTGAAATAGATCATTCTCTCTACTATTATTCTGACATTTCACATTCTTAAAATAAAGAAGTGATCCTAACTGACCAAAGACAGGGAATGTTTTCTACGATTAAATGTCAGGACTTGTGGAAAAACTGTATGTAAATACAGCTCATTACCTTGTGTACTGTAGTTTTCTTAAAGTACTTCTTGGCTTATGTAGTATGTTTTCTTTTGTTTTGTGTTTAACTTTATTTCATATTACATTATTTTTTTTATTTAAATATTTTTTTCTCTTCTCGTCTCTCTCTTTGTTTTTTGCCTTTTGTTTATATCCCTTCTCTTTCTTTCTCTCTCTCCAAAACTCTATTTATCAGACTGTTTTC
Organism: Myxocyprinus asiaticus; assembly: GCF_019703515.2. Classification (NCBI taxonomy): domain Eukaryota; kingdom Metazoa; phylum Chordata; class Actinopteri; order Cypriniformes; family Catostomidae; genus Myxocyprinus; species Myxocyprinus asiaticus. The sequence continues at coordinate 48,095,132 of NC_059355.1, forward strand.
TTTATTCAGTTAATATGAACTGTATGTTGTTGTTGTTTTTTGTAATGTGTGTGATGATGATAATAATAATAAAAATAAATAAATTACCTTACCCCAATATAGGAAAATAGTAGGGGTTGGACGGAATGTGTATCTCGCGATTCGGTTCAATGCACTGTACGATATGAGGTTCATGATTGAATATAATCTTGATTTGATATAGCATCACTTAAATTGTGACAGAATCTTTTGAGAAAAATGCAAATTGTAATTTCTCATCAGAATAAAATTCTCAAATACACAATACAAATACTCAAAGTTAAGATAATAAGAGTTTCTCTATACCTATCTCTGTAGAAAAAGATCAAATAAACCTTCAAAACTAGTTGGCTACGATCAGGCTGATCAGGTGCTGGACAAGCAAAATAACTGAACATATCCTGAAAAATATGACGGGTTGTATCAAATTAATATTTAGCATGCAAAAGACAGCTGTACTTATTTCTATCCCCAGCCTAGCTTTTTAAAAAAATCAAAAAATCAAAAATGTTATCAATAAATACTATGTCATGAAATTGCTTCTATAATAATAAAATAATGTATACAATTACAAGTAATAACATTAGGTTAACATTCATTTGTATATGTAACAAGCACTAAAATGTTACTGTCTCTTTAAGAATGGCGGCATTTCAACTAGCGTCATTCGGTTTAGTGCACATTTATGAGAGAGGATTTGCATTTCTTTACCACATCCATGCTATGTATGATAAAAATTTATGTTTCAGAAAACAATGTTGCAAATTTTTAAATATCGCATTTTGCCTCAATATGGTTTGTCATTTATTTTGGAAATTCAATATAGCGTCAAACAGTTTACATGACCTCACATGTTGTTAGCACAATAGCATAATCAGTGTAATATTATGCATGTAATATTATCTGATTTTGTCATTATATATAACAGTACGTTTAATGATTTTATTATCGTGATGATGTGTATTTTTCATCTTGACTTAAGTACTTAATTAAGTCAAGACGAAAAATACACATCATCACGATAATAAAATCATTAAACGTACTGTTGAAGAAAAAAACATTCACCAACAAAAAATTTTGGCAGTAATTTTGTTGATGAGATTAACACTGGCACTGGCAGAGCTTTCTCTAGTTCGTAAGCGCCCTAAGATGCAGTGCACCATATTTTCTACATTTATCCAATTAGCTTAGCAACCTGGGCTAACGCTTTCAAATGCTAACACACCGTAGCTCACCATTTTGAGAATGTCAGCATTCAGATTAGCATCAAATCACCATGCATTGCTATCACTCTTGTTATTTATAATACAGGGCTTTAAATGGTTTGCAGTGTGCATGTATTTTATTCATCAAAGCTAACAGTTTCCATAGTGCATGACAGAGTCTGAATGTGGTAACCATGGAGATCAGCTAGTGTGGAAAAAGGAGGGAAAATGTGAGGGTTTGCTCCCAGATGCTTCAGTCTCCAGTGATCGATTCTGTGTTCTTGAGCTTTGACTTTGTCTCTGTGTATGGAAGCCTCATAATGTTCACTCTTACAAAAAAGTACTATAGCGGTACAATGAGACAGTAATGGTATCAGATGGTATATGGTACCATGATAAGCAATGGTGCTGAATGATTACAAAATTCATATAGCATGTTTTTTTTTTTTTTTTTTTTTTTTTACATTACTCCAATGTACTTCAAATACTGTAATACCATGGTACTTTTCTGACAGTACCAGGAGACCCATCAAAGCCTTAGAATATCTCTTAGAATAAGCTACATATTACTAGCTTCAGCAAGATAAATACCCTGAGTAGTTATAGTTAAGTAATGATTTTGGAGCAAACTGCTGATGTTTGTGTTTCTCTCAGTTTGGGTTCAGTATTCGGACAAGGCATGAAGCTAAGTCCCACGGTAGACAAATAATGTTATTGATTGTGTCTAGCCTGGGGCTAGCATGTTGTAGCTTTCATTGCTATGTGCTCATGGTATATTGCTGTTGGATAGTGACTGTGCAAGTCCTGTCCAAGCCCATCCTGAAAGTAATAGCCTGTCTAGTTTTGTAGTACTGTATTTTGTTATTGCAACAATTAGTCATTGGCTTGAAATTGCTAGGACAGCTTAGGGATGAATCTCACGAAGCCAGTTAAGAGCACGTCTGGGTAATATTTCACAATAAAATCAATAGAAATAAATAAGAATATATACATATATATATATATATATATATATATATATATATATATATATATATATTTAAGCAATATCACACAAGCAAGAGTGCGATATGGACATACATCAGCACTGCTGTGATTCGGCAGCAGGCCGAGTGCTGTAGGTAATCACAGCAGTGCTGAGTGTGGTCATAAAAAAGGCATTTGCATGGAACTACATTCTTACGTGACGGATCAGAATCTGCCATTGCTGGTTCAAATCAAATGATGCGTTCAAGCCTCTCAAAAACGTCACTTTAGAACTAGTATAACGGCTTGGGCTGGTTCTAACAAGTTATTGGAGAAACAAGGATGTGTGTGTGTGTTTGTGTGTGTGTGTGTGTGAGAGAGAAAGAGAGAGAGAGAGAGAGATGGAGTGTGTGCGTGTGCGCTCCCAAGCAGAGATTATGTAGTGTGTTAGTCAGCTTTATGAAGATAATGTAATTTTGGTCAAAAGCATCCTATTTTCTCTGTAGAAAAATAGCCGTCCAAGCGGGGGTATCCCTCCCTATTTTGTGGTAGGTGGTGAGCAAGAGTCTTTCACTATAGAAACCGCAAATTGAACAGTATGTCCTCTCCAATGTGGAAAGTCCGGTAAGAGGTAAGCGCCTTGAGTTTGTGTAATTAATCAGTCTGTTGTGTCTCTCAGCTGTGATGAGCCTTAATGCTGAAGTTGTTAGTTTAAAGCCATTTAAAACTATTTCCTATTTATTAGCTTTAGTAGTCGTAATCCGAGTGATCACGTAGTGCTGATGAATGAAAACACTGACTGACATGGACTCACTTCACGTCACCTAACTGGCTTATATTACACACAAAAATGGTCCTTTGCTGCCACCTGCTGGCTAAAATCTGTAATGTCATAAAAATACATGTAAAGAGACACATATAGCTCTTAACACATATGCACTGCTGTTACACTTTAGTTTAGAACGGCACGAACACAAGCGAAGTGATACACACAGTGAAGCGTTCGAGTGATGATGTACTGAGACATCAGTACTCATGGAAAGTCTCTCGTCCAATCAGATTCGAGGACCTGAACTAACTGTTAAATATATACATATATATATATATATATATATATATATATATATATATATATCAGGCACGTGCCATGGGCTTTGAAACTGGGCAAGCATCAAAGATTTTTAATACACATTTTACGTTGGGGCACAGACGTGTCTACGTTGTTGTCTTTGGTGGTCAGATAAGTTAATTGCTGCTGTCCATTCCAGTATTTCTGAACTGTGGGAAGAGTGACATGTGAGGCCTACAGTATGATGTTGAAACTAGTAACTGGCAATATTTTCTTTTTCTTTTTCTTTTTCTTTTTGTTGTATGTCAAAACAAGCATAAACATGCTCGGCTCAGTATATGACAATCTTTAATCTGTGTGATATGATCAATATTTCAATATAGTGATGAAGTTCGCCACTGTGACATAATTGTTTCCATTGGCTGCTGGGTTGTAAGGCAACAATTTATGTAAATGAGATTTCCGCGACATTACACTCACCCGTATAATGTTTTTTTGGGCACAGTGTTTAATAATGTGTATTAAAAATCTTTGATGCTTGCCCAGTCTCAAAGCCCACGACACGTGCCTGATATATATATATATATATATATATATATATATATATATATATAGATAGATAGATAGATAGATAGATAGATAGATAGTTTTTATATTTATTTTGACCATTTTCTCTACTAATTCTCATACAGTAAAAAAAAAAAAAAAAAAAAAATCTCATTCCCATTACTGTTATGCAAAAAAAACAATAAAATAAAAAAAAGAGCAATACTAAATTGTTTCAATTCTTAAGAATTTATATATGGTAGTGTTTATCATATTGCTTTTAATTGAACTAATTTAAATAAAGTGATTTTATTACAGTACTGTTTACTATAAAACTGTTAATAAAAGTGAAAATTAAAAAATATATATAAAAAATTAAAAATAACAAATGTAATATAAATATAAATAATGAAAAGTAAAAAATAAAAAATAAAAAAAAAAGTTAAACGTGCTGCATAATGGTAAAGAACATTTGCTTTGCCTAACATAACATACTATTGCACTGCCAAACAATTATCCAAAAAGGATTTTGAGGGCTACTTTTTGTTTATATTATCTCATCTTCTGGTCTCTAAGTGCAATTCCATGTTCTCACTGCCATATACCCCTGTGGCACTTATAGTAAAGTCTCATGTTTCACCCTAAAGCTGGACCATTGGTATGAAATGACATTCTGCACAATAATAAATCAGCACATACATTTTCAGATTCCTGTCTCCTAAAGAAACACATGGCTCAGTTACAGTCAGTGATGGTCAATGCTTTAGGATGCTACAAGATCACAGAGTGATTGATTGAAAGAATTAGCTAATGCTTTTTAATGCATGCAACAACAACGGCCCACCCAAAATCCTCTCTCTTTATCACAGCTGACACATGGAGAGGGACATCGGAGCAAAGCTAAAATAAAAAATAAATAAATAAATAAATAAAGAGGTTTGGAATGGGATTGGAGAAATAACTCAATCTTTACATTTTGTCACAAAAATGTGAATAGTGCATGCACATACAAAACTCCAGAATGCTAGGGTATTTCAGTTGTAGTTTTATGGATATTTTTGTTTACTTGAAAGGGTTATTAACTGTTTGATTTTTGAGAAATATATCTGACTGATAATTCACTAGAGGTTGACCGATTGTGGATTTTGCCGATACTGATAACTAAGGTGGTGGAAAAGGCCAATAACCGATTAATCGGTTGATAGTTTTTAAAAATCGATCTATACAACAATAAAAAAATATCTTATTCTTTCTTAATATGAAGGGCACAAATGAAGGCTTGGTGCATAACGTGGGACGTTTTACTTTAAACTAGCCTGAAGTACACCGGGGACTCTTATTTTAAATTACAGAGATTTGACTCCATTACAGTGCTTTATGTGTAAGTATTTACCAAATGAAGCTTTTTATAGCCTATAGATTCACCAGATGAAGAGTTTTGTATGTATATATTTCACCAGATGAGATTTATTGATGAAGAATTAGAAAAAAGTATGGGGAAAATAAAATATCGGCAACAATCGGCATATATTTTTTCAGATAGCCGATTATTCCAAAAATCAACTATCAGTACCGATTAATTGGTAAAACCGATATATTGGTCTACCTCTATAATTCACAGTAAATTCAGGTGGCAGTGGTGGGTTTCTACCCGTAATTTCACCTCATTCTCTCTCTTCATCTCAATGCTGCTGCAACATGTCTCTGAGCATGCAGTGTATGGGTTGGGATGTGTTGCCATAGCAACCCCCATCAGTCTGACTCTGTGTGACCCAGTGAAACATGGTGTGTCAGTATATTAGCATGTGTGTGACTTGAATGCCGCTGCAGATTACAATGCAGGGCTTGAACGAGAGCTAATGTTCAGCTGTGTTCCATTGATTCTGTATGTTATAATGTCTTCTAGGATTATTTGTTTTCCTGTTTCTTTCCCTGCAGTGTTTCACAAGGTTTAGTATTACAATGCAAACTAAAGAAAATGTGAGCTGTGCTTGCCTCTGTAAAAATCTAAGCTGCAATACTAGGGTGTTTTAGGGAAAGATTTCTCTTTCATTCAAGGCCTCTTTGTCAATGAGAACATCTGGCCTGCTTGAGGGGATGTGTGAAGCTTCATCTACCATGACGTTTCACAGGATGCACTCCATTAACCACAAGAGGAAGAAGGGTGACCAGCACAGATCTCTGACCATGTGCACATCAGCTGTCCTAAAGACACACACACATACTAGAACATCTGTGGAGGTGTGTGCGAGGTCTCTGGGGTTGTGAGGGGCATTATTCTAAGACTTCCATTACACACACATATAAATACACGCTCTCGAATTTTAACAGAACTTTATGTTTGGTCAGACCGACGTCTGTGGAATGTCAGTGATGTCATCCGACAGCTCGTGACAGCATAGAAACATCTGCATCTCTACATCAGTTTGTCATAACATTAGCTGCATAGATAGAAATGCACAGGCAACTTTGCTTTGACTGCAGGAACTAGTTTGATCACTTGTAGAGATAGAGAGCACTAAAGGAATATTCTGGATTCAATACAAGTTAAGCTGAATCGACAGTATTTATTGCATAATGTTGATTACCACTCATATTAATTTAAATTTATCCTTCCTTTTTGTAAAAAAATAAAACAAACTAAAATCTGGGTTATAGTGAGACACTTACAATGGAAGTGAATGGGGGCTAATCTGTAAACATTAAAATACTCACTTTATCAAATGTATAGCCACAAGACACAAACGATATGCGTGTTAACATGATTTTAGTGTGATAAAATCACTTAACCTTTTATGTTTAATGTTATATCCAGTTTTACAACTTTGTTGCCATGACGACATAATGCTGTAAACCCTAAAACGACCGCAAAAATGGATTTAAACACCTTTACAGCTTAAGTAATACATGAGTTTTAACAGAAGAATGAATGTACAGTAAGTGCTTTTATAAAATTATATGCTTCACATTTCTGCCTTAAAACCCTCCAAAAATTGGCCCCATTCACTTCCATTGTAAGGGCCTCAGTGTAACCTTGTTTTTTGCTTAATTTTTTAAGAAAAGGAGGGACGAGTCTAACACAATCACCTTTAACAAAACTGAAAGTGACAAATGTGATAATTTCAGGGATCCTCATTAGCTACATAAATTTGCAACATTTTAAAAGTTAAATGAGTGTTTTGGGTAACTTTAACCTCAGCACTGTTGTAGCCTTACCTCATCGTGTTGTTTGCCAAGGAGAGGTGTGCTACTACTTCTCTAAAGGATCTGACATGGGGCAGATGATAAAGTGAAATCCCTTTGATAGTACAAAAATTCAGTTTAGACTTGTGTTGAAGGAGGGTCCTGAGCCATATGTAGATGTCAGAATCTCATAGACACTTTGAGCTGGGCTCTTTTGACTTTAGCCAGTAAGAAACCCCCTAGAAGCTACCCAAAACACCATATCATTGTGGTGGAGAGTTTAGTACAGGTGAGCATCACTCACATTTTCTTTGTGAAAATCTACAATAATTGACACTGTGGCACTGTCATTGTTGCATAAACTTCGCAGTCGCAATTCTGTCTGTAACATTAAGATCAGGTTTGCATCTTTTAGCAGTGTGACAGGAGAGAACTGCCTACCTCTACTGGAAAGATACTTAAACTGCACAAGTCTTTAGTTGCGACTGGCTGCATTTGTGTGACGTGATTTGTTTTTTCAAGATGTAGAATTCTAAAACCAAGCACTAGTTGTGTGATGATGATACTGTATCCATTACTGGTCCACGTGCCTCTAAATGTCTTTAAAACATGGCAAACCACAGAACAATCTGAAAAGCATGTGTAGTGGTAAAGCAATACAGTTGATTTTCACTGCTGTGGGTGTTTAATGTGGGTGTTAGTGAATTATCTCTATTATTAGGATCCTTCTGTGGCATCATTTTCTTGCAATATAACATTTCAGATACACTAGTAAATAGTTAAATAATTCCATTCCGAGCTATTAAAATGGCTCTTTAAATATGTCTGGGGGAAAAAAATAATCTAAACATCAAATTTAAAATCTCAGTTGTTTCTTCTAGACATCACTGAGATTAACTGGAGAGCAAATGGAGACTTCTGCTTAAATATTATATTTTTCTTTTATTAGAAAAATGCCCATAATCTCAAAAGTCCCCAATAGTCTTCTTTTGAGTTTCAGAAGAAATCTCAACAATGTCTCAAACTGTGTCCAGATTAGCCAAGATACCAAAGTCTGCAATCAGAGATTTCTTATTTTACAGCTCTATATTCTCTATTAGCTCAATATATTCTATATGTCATCTGTAGTATACTGTATGTCAACTATATGTTTCCATTTTTATTTTTCCTATAGGAACTTTATGAGAAACATTCAAGATAAAGTATGCATTTCAATAAAAGCATAACTAAGAACTCCATTACGTCTCCCGAGCTCTGAAAGTGCACCTCTGAGCAATAAAAGTTTCCTCTGAGTATATGCATGGAAAAATGTGTGTGCATTTTTATTAATGTTTTAGCAGGGTTAAGCCGCTGTGGTTCCAGTCATTATTCATTTAATTTGTGTCCAGTTCTGCAAACACATGCAAATGAATCAAAGCTCTTTAAATAATAATCACTCAAGTAAAATGCCCTCTAAAGCACTTTGTTGTCCAAAAGTTAATGTGAGCGCTTTTCCCTCAGAACATTTGTTTGTACAAAAGTGGTTTGATGGGGTTGGAACAAAAACCATGTGATTATAGTTTGACTGAAATATTCTTCCACAAAGGATTCACATAACTAATGTTGCAGAAATGGATCTGTATTCGTGACAGAAGGATATAAAAGTGAATTATGCATGCACCCATTGCACTGGTCTGAATCACATCAGCAGTTATTGTGTCTTTTGGGGCTTGTTGTGCAAGTAAACAGCATTCAGTTGATGCTTTTGGTTATGTTGGGTTGACATGGTCATTATGGAAGGTGGCGGCAGATGTTTATGTGTTTATCTTTGCTCAAAACAACAGGTATTAAATATAGCGATGGAGTACAAGCATACATCATTTTTCGGAGTAAAACATGCCGTATTTCGGAGTAAAACTAATATCATCATAATGACCACCTTTTTTGCATTGCGGTAAAGAGAATTGGTGGCAAAATGTGTATATTTGTCATAAAAATAATGTCACATTTCTTAATGGTCTTAAAAATAGGCTTAATTTTCTATATAAAAAATGTATTTCTTTCACGTGATTTTGAAATAAAATAGGGCCAGGACATTTTCTTGAGCAGTTTCATGAGAATCACGCAAATGATAGGTGGTTGATCGGTGATGTCAGCTGAAATTATTACATTTTGGTTTTTACAAACTATAGAATATGAATAACGTTCACCATTGAAATGTTCACAATAAGACCAGGAACATGTATTAATAAAGGAAATAGCATCAAATTTTATTTCTTGTTGACTTTAACTGCATTTATTTTTGGGTGTCTAAGGGGCAGTTCACACAGGATGCATTCTTTTTTTTTTTTTTGATTTTCTCCTCCTTTTCTCCCCAATTTGGGATGTCCAATTCCCAATGCGCTCTAGGTCCTCGTGGTGGCATAGTGACTCGCCTCAATCCGGGTGGCGGAGGATGAATCTCAGTTGCCTCCGCGTTTGAGACAGTCAATCCGCGCATCTTATCACGTGGCTTGTTGAGTGCGTTACCGCGGGGACTTAGTGCGTGTGGAGACTCACGCTATTCTCTGCGGCATCCATGCTCAACTCACCACGTGCCCCACCGAGAGCGAACCACATTATAGCGACCTTGAGGAGGTTAACACAATGTAACTATACCCACCCTAGTAACCGGGCCAATTGGTTGTTTAGGAAGCCTGGCTGGAGTCACTAAGCACGCCCTGGATTCAAACTTGTGACTCCAGGTGTGGTAGTCAGCGTCTTTACTTGCTGAGCTACCCAGGCCCCCACAGGATGCATTCTTGAATTTAAAAAGCTAAAAACAGAATGGAACAAAATAAGGGTGTCTCGATAAATTAGTTACTTTACATGCACACCATTAGGCAGATATGTACCAAAAATCTTCTAATTCAAAAAATCTGACAATGCAAGAAATCCAGAATCTGTAAAGGTGTTGTTTTCATGCAATGCAAATTGCAGTAATGGGCAAAAATCAATGTGTGCTGATCGTTTTTTGCTTAAACTGTTTGTGACCGTACCCTAATAAGGCATTTGCATGACTACACGTCTTCGTCTTATTACGCATAATCAGTGTAAGTTCGTGCAAGTGCATGTCAATTTTTTTTTTTAAGTTCTTTAAAATGCATGGCTCATTTTGAGATGCTGACAACATCGAGATGTGACAAAGAGGTTGTTTACAGATGCAAGAATGCCTTCTGTGTCAACGTCCCCTTAATACATGGTTTTATCGAACATTGAAATGACTGCCCCTTGGCAGTAAAAATGCTTTGTTTGCACACGTGCACGCAGCTATCTCTTTGCGGAAACACGCTGAATACGTTATGATTATCTGCAAGTTGATCTGCATACATAACCTTGTGGTTAAAGCAGGGCAGGCCACATACAGTGTGTTTGGTACTGTTATCTTTGTGTGTGGTTATGTGTGTGCACGTACGTGTAGACATGGTTCGACAGCAATGAAACATGAGAGAAATTCAACAGACAGTTAGATATTATGTCAAACTCAAGATCCGTTTCACTCAGTAACTCACAGCTAATAGATTTCCAGATTTCACTGGCCTTCTGTTGGTCATATGGTGCTCATTGAGTCTTTCCCAGCCTGTCCTGCTGTGTTCTGGCGTGAATGAGGGAGAAGCGCTCTACATCAAAGGTGAACAGAGATAAACGTGTGTAAATTCTCTGCATATTGGACTGTATGCAGTGAATATTCTGGTGTGGAAAAGCAATCAGAAAGACTATCATCCGATGTCTTCTGTCTTTGTCTTCAGCTGTTTCGGACACACAGTCAGAGGTTTATCTCACTTTTTACCATTAAAAAAAAAGTACTGTGGTGGTACCATGGTACTTTGATGATATCAGATAGTAATACCATGGTACTTTAATATATACCATGGTACTGAATGATTACCATATTCATACATGGTATTTGCATGGTACTCCAAAGTACTTCAAAGAATAAAATGGTATTACCATGGTACATAAAAAAATATATACATTAAAATGCTTTAAAAATACTTTTATAATGCACTGTACTCTCAAAAACATATTTTAGCCTATTTTTAAGATTATGCATCAAATTTAAGTAAGCTATAACAAAATTACCTTAATAAAACTGAAATACTGTATTTTCAACCAAAAAGTACCATGGTTTTTGGACGTGTATCATTGCAGTGTTATGTTTTATTAATTAGTTAATCGGAGTATTTTGGAGTAAATTATTCTTTTTATTATTACTTTGGAGTATTTTATTTTTGGAGTATTTTGGAGTATTATTTTATAATATTTTATTATATTATTTTTGTTATTATGAATATTTTTTATGATATTATTCAATTAATATTTAGGAGTATTAAGATATTTTGTAGTGTTTTAGAGTGTTTTGGAGTACTACATTTGTCAATTTTGGAATGTTTTGGAGTATTTTATTTGAAGTAGACTTACCATGTAAATATACTGTAGGCCTACATCATAAACAGTACCGTGGTAATACCATCTTATACTGTCACTGTACCATGGTACCCCCACACATTTTATATATATATATATATATATATATATATATATATATATATATATATATATATATGTGTGTGTGTGTGTGTGTGTGTGTGTGTGTTTGAACTCTGTTTTTCCATAGTCTATACTAAAATATGCTTTTAATGTGCTTTTTGACATGCAACAATTCCAGTCATTCAGGTCCTGTAATGCTGTTGTATTTGTACGGGTTGGCTGGTGCTGAACAGCTGGATTCAATTACTGGCTGCCCATGAGGTGGGGGTGTTTTACGGGGGTGTTGCCCGAGCACAAGCGAGAAAAGAGGACTGCACATGCATCTCAGTCGGAGAGAGAATGGATGTGACTTGGAATAAGCTTTAACAAAGACAGGGTGACTGTGCGTGTTTTCACGTGACCCACCGCTGTGAAAGATCCATGATGAGTGAACGATTCGTGCAGAGGGAGTTCCGACCTCTGACGACCGCTGGGTGTTTGAACAGAACGATGTTTCTCATAAAGTGAGTAAAACTGTTTTAACGCTGATAAAAATAATAATAATAATAATAATAATTTGACAAAGGGACTGTATAGTTTTTTATGGAAATTTAGGATGAAAATTGACCAAACGTAGTAATTATAAAACAGATCGTTTTAAACACTTAGTAGCTGATTTTCGCGCACCTGCGATCACGCTTCAGTTGAATTCTGTATCAATGCGCCAAGTTGCTTGGCAACCATAAACAGCATACAGGGTAACGGACTATTTTACGTGGCGGAAGAATTGTTTATTTTGATTTTACTGTTAATAAATGTAATTATTTCTGAAACATTTGTGTCTTTTATCATAATGTTGTCAATTTTGTTTATAAAAATATCAAGCCACATGAGGTTGGGTATAACACAGGATAAGTCCTTGTAAACAAATAGTTCAAAAACATGTATTTTGTTAACATTAATTATGACATTGCAGTGATGTTTTGCAGTACTTTGATTACTTTAATTTGTAATTCTTTTCCACAAACTCTTGAGATTTTCCTTTACTGTACGTCCTTGCGAATATTTTTCAATGTGTTCTCATGTGCAGTGTCGCTCTAATATGTCAAGCGATCTAGAATTTTAAACATACTGTATGTAGAATTCAAAAGCTTGTGCTTTGTTTGTTGAAACAAGAATATCATCTACTCCTTTCTTAGTGCTCACAAATGTTGTGTAACATGAGGAAGGACTCTTTCAAGTTCTCATTAAAGAAGCACAGAGGATGGATCTTATTTGTTAGAAACAAACCAGAGACTGCAACACCTACCTGCAAAGTCACGTTCAAGTTCACAGGGGTCAAAGGTGGAGTCATAGAGCAACATGAGCTGCTAATTAGGATTTTTTTGAAGGGTTTTCCTCCTTTTGAAGTGCAAGGATATTTTATTAGTCAAACAGTTTACTGCTGGTGTCACCATGCATGCTTGACTTTGTCACCTACTAGCTCTGGACACATTTTCAACTCCACATGTGCGTTTTCCAATGTGTATTGTGTCACTAATGGAGTGAATCCCTTTTTTTTCCCCTCTAAAATGGGTAACTCAAAAATAGTGAATACAGATCTTATGGAGTCATCACAAAAGCCCCAGATACTTTTCATATGGAATAAAATTGAGGAAAGCGGGGGAAATAGTTGCTCAATATTTCAAGCCTGACAGAACTTCCCGTCCTAAAGTCATTTCTCATTTTTTAATCACACTGAAACTCAGCCAGAAAAAGCATTCGCTTAATTTTCTGTCATTCAAGGATTGGTCACTTGGTCAAATTTAGTAAACTGAGCTGACCCACTCTCTACGTCTCTCTCTTTTTTTTTTGTCATCTTCCGAAGTGCATGGTTCCATTCTTCATATGGATCCTAATGGACCCGTTAAAAGATATTGCCCCCACTGATCCAGCAGACAGCCGTTATGTTGCTGAAACTTTGAGATTTTTGGTTGAAGTGGAAACTAGTTAAGACCTCCTTAAATTTAGTAGTTAAACTTCTGCAGTCAAGAGCTTTAAAGTATCTAATTTTCTTGAAAAATATGGCACCAGGCTACTTGTAAACTTTAGTCTCACAGAGCCAGACTTTGACTATCAGCCTATATTTAACCATATTGTGTCTTGTTAATTATGCACAATATCATCTCTCATTTATGGAAAAAAAAAAAAAAAAAAAAGTAAATAGAAATTGGGGTTACAGTAAGGCACAATGGAAGTGAATGGGGACAGTCTATAAACATTTAAATACACACTGTTTCAAATCATGAGAATTTATTTTATTTTATTTTTTATATTTTTTCCTGTTAACAGTTTTAGTGTGATAAAACTGCTTTCCAACCTTTTCTGTGTAAAGTTATATTCAATATTCAAACTTTGCCAGTAAACCCTGTAATTATGGTAAACAATATTATCATGAAAATGTTTACGTCTTGTGGCTATTCTTTTGAAACAGTGTGTATTGTAATGTACATATGGACTAGCCCCATTCAGTCCCATTGTAAGTGCATAACTATAACTATGATTTTTGCTCTTGTTTTCAATAAACGAGGGAAGAGTTTAAATACATTTTTGTGGTAATCCTTATGCCACAAATGCTGTCAATTGAACTTATGCTGAACAAACAACATTCCTTTAAAGGTGCACTCAGTAACTTTTTGTTTGTGTCATCTTGCACAGTGACACCTAGTGGTGTGGATGCAGCATCATTCAAAGTCAGTGTTTTCAGTTACAGATGTCATTGTAGAAATTCACTATTCACAATCAGCCATGATTAATTTAATCCAAGAGTGAAAGTGTCCAATAACAAGATGGTTACTGAGATTAAGTGAGTTGTATTCAGCTGGTCATGTGATTCTAAAATGGCAGCCCCCATGAGGGCACCCCACTCCCATGTAGAATAAAACAGCTTTTATAAGTTTACTGATATGACTGGAGTCCTCATCTCCTGTGAGTGCTCATGATTTTATCCATATGTTTCAAAATTACAATTCATTTCTTTAGGAGTAAAACTTTTTTAATGGGCAAAACATTATTGCATGTACCTTTAAAACCTTCTTTTTTACCACACAAACAAAATATTTTCTAAGCAGTTTTGTACACTCTCTTTAAATATAGCATAACTAAGTAATGACACTGATCATCTTGTAAAAGAAATAAGTTCACTTTAAATCCACTAACGAAACTGACTATATTTATTGTCATCTTGTTTTTCCATATTTAATCTGATACCATGAAAGCAGTATTTTCACAGGCGCTGTGATAAATGCTTTCCTGAGTTATCTGATGGTGGCTACAGAACGTGTAAATGAGATTGATGACACTGCTGTCCATGCCGGAGACTGTAGTGGTTCTTCTAGATAAGTCCCCCAGCCCAGTACAGAGACAGCGAGGGTTTCCAGAGAGAGTGAACAGAACAGGGGTTTTATTACTGGTAGCACATGCTCCCGTCCTGCCCTGCCATATGGTGAACCAAAACTTCCCTCAGCTCTTTTTTTAATCTGAGATGCCATTCTGAGCAGTGCTATGAACAAAGTCAAGTTGTGGCTGTCTGATTGAGGTTAACCCATTTGCATTTATCTGTTCAACTTGTTGATGCAATTACAGTATATATTCAATATATACAATATACAGTCCACAATTTTGGCCTCAGTTTATTCACTCTCAGTTGAGGTAGCTAGTATCAACCTACTCCATCATCACCAAACAAGCATGAATTAAAAGGAGTTTTCCAGGTTCAATACAAGTTAAGCTCAATCGACAGCCTTTGCGTGATTACCACATAAAATAATTTTAGCTGGTCCCTTATTTAAAAAAAAAATTTTTGAGTAATGCGCATAATGGAAGTGAAAGGGGCCAATCCATAAACACTAAAATACACAATATTTGAAAAGTATAGCTACAAGATGTAAACATTATATTCGTTAACTGGATTTTAGTGTGATAAAATCACTTACCTTTTATGTGTAAAGTTATGTTATATCCAATGACGATGTTACGCTGTAAACCTTAAAACTATGATTTCAACAACCTTACAGCTCAAATAATACACAAGTTTTAACAGAAGAATTAATGGAAGTGCTTTTATAAAATTATGAGCTTCACATATCTGCCTTTAAACCCTCTAAAAATTGGCCCCATGCACTTCCATTGTATGTGCCTCACTTCGTAACAGTGAGTGCATTTTTGCTTTATTTTTTTATAGAAAATGAGGGACGAGTTGAAGTTAGATATTAAGTCTTGTTTTCAGATAAATCTATCAAAATTTGGTGAGGTTTATGCTTTAAACTAGAAAAAAAAAAAAAAAAAAACATTTGCCAATGTAGTAGGAAAAACAAACTTGTTTCTCCTTTGAATCCATTTTTTTCCCTATTCACTATTTTTGAGTTACCCATTTTAGAGGGGAAAAAAAAGGGATTCACTCCATTAGTGACACAATACACATTGGAAAACGCACATGTGGCGTTGACAAATAGTTTTTTTCTTGTTATAAACATTAACGTTACTAAATTTATTCAGAGTTCTCTCAAATCAAGACTTATATGTGTCAATCTTGTTCTCAAGTAAATGCATCTTGTTTTAAGAATTTTTATTATTTTTACTGGAATGCAAGTCAAAAATACTCCAGTTGGACTTACAGTTTTTGCCTGATGGACAATAAAACAAAAAAAAAATCACTTCCATTTTCAATTAAGGAAAAACCTGAGGCATTTCTTCCAGAAAGACTCACAATAATTGGGAATTAATCAAGAATATTAAGACAGAATAAATTATTTTGGCATAAGCCCCGTCCTATGGTTCAGCGTTAAGGTTCTCGCTCGAACCATCAGATCCTACCAGAAGAGGATGGTGGCAGGGGAGAGGAACAAACAAACAGTGGCATGACAAGTGATGAACAACAGTTTAGAGCTCAGAAAGCAGAGGCTGGATAATGAGATACCTGAATTGAGTGAAAGCACAGTGCTGCTACGAGTCTTCTTGACAGAACTACCGCAAACACTTCCTTATCGAGAGACCAGAATACCATAGGGACTTGAGGGTAGGGCTCTTTTGACTTGGGCCAATAATCAATCATCTAGAACACCATAGCGACCTCCAAGAAACCACCCAGAACACTTTACCATTATGGCAATGAGTTTTGCACGGGCCAGCATCACTCACGTTTTCTTCAGAACATGTAAAAGTCTAGTCTCAGACCTGATCTTTGGCCATCCCATTATGTAATATCTCACTGTAGTAATCACAGTTCCCTTCCACACGAAACCCAAACCAAGCTGACACAGACTTCAGGCAACGTTTTGCTCTAAAGTACCACCATTACATTTCCAACAGATGGAAACAGAAAGTGATGTGGCAAAGAAAAGCATTATGAAATAGTCTCCGACTGTTGAGACATGTAGGCAAGTCCATTCTCTCCCCTCCATGACTGCACAACCTGTAATTAGCACAAATTGCTGGCTTCTTAAGTTGTTCTTCCGAACATCAGCAAGCCATTTTTGTCCTCCGATTCTTTGGCACCCATAATTCTCTTTTCCATCTCCATAGACTCTGCTGAGTCTGAAACCACAGAGCAATTTAGAACCAACATGATGGCAGACAGGAAAGAGAGCAAGACCATGACTCATCTTTAACATTCATCCCAAATAAATGTTCTTTAACGGTTCTTTGAAGCACTTTAGGATCAGCAAAGAACCTCATCAAGAACCATTTTTGAATACACTGTAATAGAATCCTGTTAAATTTACATAAAAAAATAAAAATAATAATCTACCAGCTGTGATTGCCAGAAATGTACTAAACAAAATGCAGTAACCATGTCTCAGGCATTACGGGATGTCATTTTGGTGCCTGTATATTTTAAAGGTTGCTACCGTATGATTAAAAGAGAAATTATTAATATTTTTAAATGTATTTTAAATGTACTGTTACATTGTAACACAGGTGGTGAAACAAAAGGCCAATTGATGACTTAAAGTTCACCAAGAGTGACCTTAACAGGAGCAATGGCCAATAAATATGTAAACAAATGCAAAACACCATCAGGGTAACACATGTGATGCTAAAATAATGCAATAAACATCAAATGTAACAAACGCCCCAATGTTGAAAATAAGAAGAAACATAAATATGTTATCAAATGTAGATGGTCACACAGGGACTAATGAGAAGCCAACATAAAATTAAAAAAAATAACGTTTTAGCCTATTTTTAAGATTTACGCATTTTAATTTCATAACAAAATTCCCTCAAATTGAATTGTGTAATGTTTAACTACTGGGCACTGGACAGGCTGAGCAGCGACCGCTGGGGCCTGGACAGGCTGGGTGGGGTGGCAGGGAAACAGCCTCCGTGGCCAGGAGCGCTGGCAGCGGCAGAGGAACTGCAGCGACGTGGGACCCCTCTGGGGCAGCTGCAGTAGGCCCAGGTACAGGGTCCCCTCTCTTCCTCCTACTCTTCTTGAGGATGGTAGAAAGAGCAGTAGCGGGCTCGGCCACCTCCTGGCAGTCAGCCACAGGTTCGACCGCCTCCTGGCGTTTAGCAGCAGGACCCCCAAGAACCTAAAGGACCTCTGATGTGGAGACGATTGAGACAAGACCCTCTCTCCAACTCCTCAACAATCTTCACCTCCTTGAGGCGACACACATGGTCTACCACATCCCAGTAGGATCCATTGAAGAAAATTCCCAGCTCCTCCCAAGTCATCGGCTCAACGAGACCACTGAGGAACAGCAGCATGATCTGAACTTCTGCTAGACGCCACCTTCCAGAGGGCCTCAGTTTAGATCCCGATAGGCTGACCATCCTGAGGACAGTTCAGAACTGCAGAGAAGGTATTTGGGTCTTGGGGATTAGATCTCTGGCAGGAAGGAGCTGGGTAGAGTAGAATTTTCATAGTGGAAACGTCAATGGTCTGCTGGGTTCAATATGGTTGGTTCATTCTGCCACATTCATGGACAGATGATCCCAGTCGCAGACCAGAAATAGAACAAAATGACTTTTGTTAACAAAAACACAAAAGCTGGGTACAAAAACAACAGAAACCCAGACTGAAGCCCCTGGCTAGGAAAACAAAAACCCACGAGAAGGAAAACACTAACAAAAACAACTGAATAAACTAACTAAGGGGGAAAAAAATCAAACAGAAAGCATTGGAACCAAATCTGGAGGAATAACCAGAAAACAGTGCTGAAATGACTATGAACCAACAAAGACTAGACCAACACAAGGAGAATATAAAGGGAAGGAAATGAGGAGGGTAACGAGGGGAAACAGGTGAGAGCAACTGAAATAACAAGAACAGAACAAGGACTAAACAAGGAGGAGGGGTGAGGGAACGAGGAGGCGGAGACAGGGAAGCACATGGCTAACGAACACAAAGCCATGTGCAGACAAACATAAGAGAAAACCAACAAACACAACAAAAAGGCAAAAGTGTCAGAATCCTGCCACACAGGAACAAAACTAGACAAAAGTGGACCCTGACAGCCAGAAGCTTTTGCTTCAAGTATTCTTCAGGCCTAAATCACATTTTTGTCATGCAAGACTAAAAGATAAATCATTACCATCCTAGTGCGGCTTTGCTCCTTTTAGAAGAGACAGACAAACCCCCAGCTGTAGCTTTTGCCAGAACAGCTTGTTGATGTTTAAGAGACTGATGCTTTGCCTTTCACAAACTCAGTGACCAAGAACAACCCTTACAGCTTTAATCACTACATGTTGTTCTGTTTCACATCTGCCTGACCTCCTTTGTTTTATATGGGAAGGAAATGGAGGTCTGTTCCATAGCCAAAGTTTAGTGAGCCTGTGTGGTAGATTGAGTCTCTCATATGGTGAAAACATCTGTACAGTAATGATACTCCCATTGAGATCTAGTGGAGCCATCATACTGTCTGATCCTGGGTCAGTTAATGGAGCTGAAAAGTTTCTCATAGGAGAGAAAAATTACCATTGAGATCTCATTAATATCTCATTTGTTCCTCCCAGGCAGCAATGAGATTAAATGGATTTCAACAAGACATTTTAACCCTTAAATGCATTTCTCGGGTCTTTAATGTTGTCTTGACAAAGCCATGTCTTAAAGTTTTAACATGTTTGAAAAAAATTAAGTTTGATGGTTATATAGACATTACAGTAAGACAAACAGCCAGCTAGCTAGCTAGATAGTTAGATAGAATGTCAGTTAGAGAGAGAGAGCAACTTAAACAGATCAAAGCCTTTTGTGTGTTTGTTTACATTTGAATTTTTTGAAAGTTGGAATTTGAATGAACAAGCATTCGTTTTGCCTGTTTGAACATTCCGTCTATGTTAGTCTATGGAATATATATATATATATATATATATATATATATATATATATATATATATATATATATATATATATATATATTTGTCAACAGTTAGAAAAGACATAGCATACTAAGTCAGAACAGTCTGATGGTCTGTACCAAGTTTGGTGGATGTAGCTTAAAAGCAGTAGGTGGAGTTAGTGTTTAAAATTTTGGTCTGTTTTCAAATTTTGAAAAAAAAAACCTAAACCAAGTTCGTAGAATTATGACAGTATAGCTTCAAGCCAACATAAGTTTTATATATATATATATATATATATATATATGTATATTTAGCAGTGGCAGGCCGTGCATTTAAGTCTAGGCCTTCAGTACAATTCACGGCATTAAGAAAACACCGTTTCACAATTGATAAGACACCCTATGCCTATGGACATCATATATTAAGTTGCAGTCAGCTAATAATACCAATTGACATTTTAAAAACACATCCATGCATGAAAGCCAAAACCAAGGAGATCAAATACCAGGAAAAAGTAATCTTATAATATTTGTGATTTAAATGTTGCTTGCAATAAATTTTGTTTCGTAAGGGTACACAATTACTTTTCAAAAATCTGAAGCCAGCCTAATTTACACTTCGAAAACTCCAGATATTGCTATAACAATGCAAAAAGCACTTGCCAATTAGCTTGAAGTGAAAATCAGCCCTCCTTTCCTGTTTCCAACTCGGGTTTTTAAATCCATAAGGATCTCTTTCTGAATGGCGATAGCGGCAGTGATGGCAGCCGACTTGTCAGCTATAGATCTCGTGCTCTTCGCTTTCAAATTACGTAAATTACTTAAAGCCATGTGATTGCGTCACTCAAGGCCAGCTAGAAGGCCTTGACTGGGACATATCCTAAAGACCACACCCACCAAGAACAAATAAATCAATCTGATTGGCTGATGAATCTGACAATCTGACTTTACTGCCTATTCAATCTGGTTAAAAATGCCTATTCACTCGAACTGTTGAGGGATTCTGAAGAAATTCTGAAGGACTCTCGAGCTTGACTTTGGGCATGCGATTTGTGAAACAGCCATCACACTTCGCTATAAGCATCAAGGAATAAATTCTGATTGGATAAACTTTTTTTTTGTTGCTATTTGTTAGTAGATGAATTAGGAGTGGAAAGCGATTGAGAATACATAAAGGTGACTGAGAATGATAGGATGAAAAAAATATTTATTTATTAGGCATGTTAGGCCAGCAGAATTGGCCCTGATATATATATATATATATATATATATATATATATATATATATACACACTGGTGTGCCAAAAGTTTGGCATAATGTACAGATTTTGCTCTTATGGAAATAAATTGGTACTTTTATTCACCAAAGTGGCATTCAACTGATCACAATGTATAGTCAGGACATTAATAACGTGAAAAATTACTATTACAATTTGAATTTTTTTTTTCAAAACTTCTTAAACTACTTCAAAGAGTTCTCATGAAAAAATCCTCCACGTGCAGCAATGACAGCTTTACAGATCCTTGTTATTCTAGCTGTCAGTTTGTCCAGATACTCAGGTGACATTTCACCCCACACTTCCTGTAGCACTTGCCATAGATGTGTCTGTCTTATCGGGCACTTCTCACGCACCTTACAGTCTAGCTGATCCCACAAAAGCTCAATGGGGTTAAGATCCATAACACTCTTTTCCAATTATCTGTTGTCCAATGTTTGTGTTTCTTTGCCCACTCTAACCTTTTCTTTTTGTTTTTCTGTTTCAAAAGTGGCTTTTTCTTTGCAATTCTTCCCATAAGACCTGCACCCCTGAGTCTTCTCTTTACTGTTGTACATGAAACTGGTGTTGAGCGGGTAGAATTCAATGAAGCTGTCAGCTGAGGACATGTGAGGCGTCTATTTCTCAAACTAGAGACTCTGATGTACTTATCCTCTTGTTTAGTTGTACATCTGGTCTTCCACATCTCTTTCTGTCCTTGTTAGAGCCAGTTGTCCTTTGTCTTTGAAGACTGTAGTGTACACCTTTGTATGAAATCTTCAGTTCTTTTGGCAATTTCAAGCATTGTATAGACTTCATTCCTCAAAACAATGATTGACTGACGAGTTTCTAGAGAAAGCTGTTTCTTTTTTGCCATTTTTGACCTAATATTGACCTTAAGACATGCCAGTCTATTGCATACTGTGGCAACTCAAAATCAAACACAAAGACAATGTTAAGCTTCATTTAACGAACCAAATATCTTTCAGCTGTGTTTGATATAATGGCAAGTGATTTTCTAGTACCAAATGATCAATTTAGCATGATTACTCAAGGATAAGGTGTTGGAGTGATGGCTGCTGTCTAGATTTGATCAAAAAGGACTTTTTTCAAATAGTGATGGTGCTGTTTTTTTACATCAGTAATGTCCTGACTGTACTTTGTAATCGGTTGAATGCCACTTTGGTGAATTAAAGTACCAATTTCCCTCCAAAACAGCAAAATCTGTACATTATTCTAAACTTTTGGCCACCAGTGTGTATGTGTGTGTATATATATATATATATATTAGGGCTGTGAATCGATTAAAAAATATTATATAAAATATAATATTAAAAATTAAACACATTTTTATAGGTATTAATCTTTGATACAAGTATATATACATGCCATAAAATTTGTGTACATGTTATAATTACAATCTGGGCAAAATCTTGTGGCATTTTCCAGTGGACCTTTTTTAAATAATAGGATCAAATGGGCAGATTCAATTCATATCAAACCTCACTGGCAAGAGAAACTTAAGTGTACATTATTAGACACTATACATACAAAACATATTGAATGCTAAAGTTTAGTTTGCTTTAATTTGTTTAATTTGTGCAATGAATAAGCGTGTACTGCTTCACACAATCAGTTTCTCTGTTAGGATGTGCAGCTGAGTCAAGCGAATACCTCCTGAAAATTTATATATGTCAGTGTTAGGCATAGAAAGAGGGGGAAAACATTAGTGGTGTTTCGCCTATTGTACAAAAGTGCCTTGGTTTGTTCCTGACAGGCAGCAGATGCCCTAACCCTGACCCCACCCCCTGTAAGGCTTAGTATCCTGTTAGGAACAACTCGGGACACCTTTCTCCTATCGCATGAAGTTTCAGGAAGTATAAAAATAAAATAATAAAAATGGAAACTGCATTAATTGCGTTCATTTTTTAAATGTGTTCAACAAAAAATATTAATCGCAGAAATTAAATTACATTTCTGCTTGAATTTTCCCAGCCCTAATATATATATATATATATATGTATATATACACACAGTATTTATTGATTGCTTACTTATCAAAAGTGGGGTTGTTAGTGACCTGATATATGTAATAGTGTCACAGTTTATATTTTTGCTTATATAAATAATATTTTTTAAATTATTTTATATCTATATGAAGTATTTTACTGCATATTTGCAAATGCAAAAATACCTGCTGTGTGAACAGCCCCTAAGAAATTATAAGAGAAACATCTGAAAATAAAGTTGATAGCTCATTGACACATAATGCCATTAAGTCTTCTGAGCTCTGAAAGAGCCTCCATAAGCAATAAAATGTTCCCTTGAGTCATCTCATGTGCTGTAGTATCTGCTAGATCTTCTGCTTAATCGGACAATTCTCTGTTGCTTCCAATGTCTCTTCCCAAACTCTCTCTCTCTGTCTCTGTGCAGTTGGGATGAGAGCAGCTCCATCAGCAGTGGTTTGAGTGATGGTTCTGATAATCTGAGCTCAGAGGAACTCCACGCCAGCTCATCTCTAAACTCCCTCCCCACTACACCCATCGGCTCTCGACGCAACTCTTCCGTTATGGTAAGAAGCCAAGACCAGGACTGTTCTGGTACTGGTCAGTGTTTAGAACCGATAGCAGATTTAGGACCTGTACTTGAATGTGGCTTACTCAAGTTTTTAGGAAACCTTATGAGATATTTAATGGAATGGTTGGTATGCCAGCAAGCAGATTGTGAAAGATTTTTGTTGCTTGTTTAATTTACTTAATTAAAATGACTTCAGCCATCCCAAAAACTGGCCTCCAAAGATGTGGCATAAAAACAGATATTTTAACAAAATTATCCACAGAATGGCCGAGTATCGATACAGATTTCCTGATTCAGTTAGTTTCAAAAGCTCTCAGTTTAATTCTGATTCTGATTCATTTGGGTGTATCGTATTGTGTTGTAATGACCATTTTGCTTATATACTGGATGAAAGCAGATTGACAGTTGTCAATACCAGTTTCGATACCACAACAAAATTTGAATTAATTTGAGTAAAATTTGGTTTCAAGTTCTCAAGTAATTGTACAAGACAGCAGTCAGTGAAAAGGAAAAGCAAAGAAACAAATTACAAGCAATAGAACAAATGAAAACAACAGAACAAAAGATACAAATTAAGAAGATTTAAGTTTTTAACATTAGAAATCAAATATTCACGTAAGTTTTTAGAAATTAAAAACAGTAATGAAATGTAACATAAAACTACTTTAATTTCTGGTCTTCACTATATGATTATAACATAATATAATAACATAAGGAGTTATTAAATGTAACTTCTTGTTATTTTTATTTGATTAGTATTAGTGACATATAGACATCAGCAGGTCTATTAGACTGCATTTACACCTCAAGTCTGATATTTTTATAAAATTCTGCTTTTTGTCCCATTGTTTATGATCACTGTTGACATAAATGAGTGTGTTTACATTAATACTGCACCAAGGCAGGCATTTTTTGTCGTTTACAGAGTCTTGAACACTTATTTCAGTGATATCTGTAAAATAGTCGGGACAATTTATAAATGTTATTTAAAACAAAATACAGTCACTTTAACTAGTTGAGCTCTGTGTAGATAAGTGAAAAGACAATATCTATAACTATAAATAACTACAATTTTTATACAAGGAAATCAACTTTCTGTTCAGTATTTACACTTTTATTAAGCTTGATGGCTATATATAATTATAAATGTACTTTTTATGCACATTCTATTTGCATTTTAGTGTTTCCATCCAGCATTTTTACTGCAGTATCCCAAGATTTGCATAAAAATGTGTGGATGGAAACCCAGCTTGTGTGTTTTTCCATATATCACATACCTACTGTGGGTTTCATGTTATGTTTATGTTATTTTATGTTATTACACCTGTATATGATAAACATGGATGTTCATGTATTGGATTAGTAGTCAAATATATGTAATGAAAAGGGAATTTATGTTTTCCGTGTATGTTGTAGCTTTAGCCTATACTGTAGTAAACATATACATACACATTTAGACAAAATTCCTGTTTGAATAGTAGTTTGTATGTTGAGTAGGAGAAACTTAAGAGGAAGCACCAGTACTATGAATTTTGTGTTATTTTAGCACAACATAGATCTCTAGCACATTACAGGAGAACATAATCAAACTGAATCTTGATTCAGTTTGAATATACTGTATCTCTTCTAAATGGGAATGTGTGTGTGTGCGCATAGTTGTTTATTTTATTCAGTTATCTGCTGATACATCAGTAATTGGCTTTAATTCACTCAATATGGCACTCTCTTCCCCAAACCACAAATAATGATTAAAAATAATGTTGCATAATCAAAGCGTGACCCACATGTATCATAGTCAGAATCAAGGCAGAAGAGCTCATGCAACCAGTTCAGAAGCCTGGCTTTCATTTTCTCAAATAAATGAAGAGCAGCTGTATCCCATTGAGCACATCATTTACTAATTTGAAGCACTTACTATCAGCTCTCAATTAAATCCTTCCTTTGTTTTACTCGTCATTAAAGTTGCAAATGTTAATTCTCAACATTAGACAGACAAAAGCGGAACAATATGATTTGATTGACTCTTTCTGTTGCTATAGTAACACAGCGCTGTCATAACATGGTTGCAAGAATTTTTGAAGATTTGTTCAATGTGCCATCTGTTCTTTACTCAAACGGAGCAAAAAAGGGAGAATATAATTTTTTGGAATGATATTTTTGTATGCTTCCATTGTCTAACATATTTAGGCTCAGTTCATAAACGATATGCATGTGGATAATGCAACATTAAATATTTATCAGAAAGCAATAATATGGTACACCATTGGTACTAAATAATTACCATATTCATGTAGCGTGATATTTACATGGTATTTTGAAGTACTTGAAAAGAATGAACAAGAATAAAAAAATAAATAAAAAAAACTTGAAAATACAATGATACGTACAAAAAACATAGGATTTCCATGGTTCCATATAAAAAAAGTAGATTACCATATTTATCATAAAATATTGTATACATTTTTAGTATAATATTTACTATATTATGATTTCT
Source organism: Myxocyprinus asiaticus (assembly GCF_019703515.2). Classification (NCBI taxonomy): domain Eukaryota; kingdom Metazoa; phylum Chordata; class Actinopteri; order Cypriniformes; family Catostomidae; genus Myxocyprinus; species Myxocyprinus asiaticus. Next base: position 48,121,258 of record NC_059355.1, read on the forward strand.
CATACTCTTCTGATACAAATTTTCTATGTGTGTGTGTGTTTGTATTTTCTCCAGTTGCGAACTGACGCTGAGAAGCGTTCTCTGGTGGAGAGTGGACTGGCGTGGGACAGCGAGGACAGTAAATCCTTACGGAAGTCTGATGGCGTTTATGACACGGGCAGCCTGAAAGCAGAATCCTCCAGCAAATGGAGGAAATCTCGGCCTCCGGATGGCTCCACACAGGAGAAAACAGGGAAAGGTGAACTGAAGAAACCTCAGAGTTTCGGGCAGCCCGGCAGCTTCAAGAAGGGCCGAAATCCACCTGTGGGCGTCACCTCACCCATCACACATACTTCACAAAGTGTGCTAAAAGTAGCTGGTATGTATATTGTTGCATGCACATAACCACATGCGTGGATAATGCATTACATCTCCATTGACTTTTTTGAACGACATAAAAACATTTCATGTTAAAATCTGTATGAATGTGTAAGGGAAAGTGTATATCTTACATCCTGCAACTGGTTGCCATTTTTTGTCACTTTTTAATTTAATATATTAGTAGAGAGGGGAAATGGGTTTGGGAAACAAAGCAGGCCATAATCAAACCAGTGTTTCCCACATGAGCACCACAGCTCATATACTTCTAGTTTCAGATATTGGATATATACAAAACACAAATACCATAAGAGGCCCGTTTCTGGGAAGCAAAACAAAGAGCTTTTGTTCTCCAAACGTGCAACTTAATTTTGTTATCCAGCATACAACTCTGACTCCAAGAAGTTATGGTACAGTATCATGAGTTGAAAATAAATCAGCTGGTCTTCTTCGATTGATTTTGTTGCCACTATTGTCATCTGTAACCTCTTATAAATGCAGACCAGATGTGATACAGAGTGCCTCTTCATCAAATATCAAACTGATGACACGTTAGTTGTAAACTTTAAGACAAGTCACATAAATAATAGCAAAACAAAGTCTTCACTTAAAGGAATAATTCACCACAAAAAATTAAAATTCTGTCATTGTTTTGTTTACATCAAGCGGCTGTCAAACTCCAAATTGACTAAACGGCACCATAAAAGTATCATAAAAATTAAACATACATGTTTCCTACAGTGTTCCGGGAAAGAATAATTTAAATGTCAGGGACCCAGTGTACTTAGAAGAAAACCAATACCCATGGTACTGTATGGCATTTCAAACACACTTTGTGCATTCAAGTGTCGCAATGGATTGACTTTAAATGTGGTGAAAAACCAACACAAACATAATCACCAATTTATACAATATAAAATAGAGGTCGACCAATACTGGTTTTTGCCAATACCGTTAACTAAGCTGGTGGAAAATGTTGATAAATGATTAACCAGCCAATAGTTTTTACAATCTTTTGAAATAATTTCTTAGTCTTTCCTTAGCATGATGGGCACAGACTTACTGTAGAGGTAACACAAGTCCAAAAATGTCCCCAATTTGGCATGCCCAATTCCCAATGCGCTCTAAGTCCTCGTGGTGGCGTAGTGACTCGCCTCAATCCGGGTGGCGTAGGACTAATCTCAGTTGCCTCCGTGTCTGAGACAGTCAACCCGCGCATCTTATCATGTGGCTTGTTGAGCGCATTACCGCGGAGACCTAACGCGTGTGGAGGCTTCACGCTATTCTTCGCGGCATCCATGCCCAACTCACCACGCACCCCACCGAGAGCGAGAACCACATTATAGCTACCACAAGGAGGTTACCCCAACGTGACTCTACCCACCCTAGCAACCGGGCCAACTGGCTGCTTAGAAGACCTGGCTGGAGTCACTCAGCACACGCTGGATTCGAACTTGCGACTCCAGGTGTGGTAGTCAGGGTCTTTACTTGCTGAGCTACCCAGGCCCCCACACAAGTCCAAAATGAATAAAATCCCAGATGCAGTTTATTGTGCAACTAAAATCCCAAATAATAATATTTGATGCATAACAGGCACTTTTAACTATGAACAAGCCCAAAATACACCATGGACTCTTATTTTGAAACGTCTGCACTCCCAGCTCACACAAAAGGGAAACAAAATAAAATCATACAATTATCTAAATTGTATTACAATTTAAACAATATGGGCTCTATTTTCGTGAGTGTGCAAAGCTACGTCTTATCAAATTCTTGTGAGAGTGCTAATTCTAAGCTAAATTTTTGTGCGAGCGGTCGTGGTCGTGGGTGGGACTGTTTGCGCTATCTGTGGGTGTATTGTATGGTAATGAAGTGAAACAATATGCAATTTGCTGTTTTCCTGAGAATAGGTTATAGACTTTTACATTTCAAAACCACGTCTGTTTTCAGCGCAAAATCTAAATTCAGTTCCTACACTTGCAGTTTGGAGATTCCACCAGCAGGTGGTAATAAAGTTCATGTCCTAACTGTCCTAAAAAATTTATTAGATTTGAGTTAAACTATCTATAAGCGATGGTTTATTTTTCAGTTATTGTTATTATTATGTTTATATTTACAGTTGTATTTATGATATCATTTGTATTGGTATTTTTCCACCTGTTGTCGTAGAATGATTTTTAAGTCACTGCAAAAGGGGCCGGTGGAAGAAGTTTGAGAGGGTAAAATGTTTGGATTTGGTATGGGTTTTTTTACCACTTCGTTACTTTGATTTTATTTTAGTTTTATTTGAAGTGTAATTTGAATGTAGAAATATTTTTGGTTAAATTTTGTTTTGATAAATGAATTTAATTGTTCAAAATCGACCGGTAGAAGTGAAGTGTGTGCCGATACAATCACTGTTAATACTAGCCATGATTTGTGTGTCAGTAGATGAAAATTATTAATAATACTTACATTCTTTATAATTTAACAGAGTATACATCCAAATCCTGATGAGAATCACATTTTCTAAGCATATAAAAGGGCCGTGTCCATATTTCTGTTCTTCTAATTCATTGCATACAGCCCATTTACACTTCTTATGAATGTGCTGTCTTTGTTTATATCGCTGGTGCTTGACAGGGAGTGGACTATATAATAGGACACAGACGCTGCAATAACTGGAGAAAAACCTCTGAATTAAATTGCACTTGACCCAGCCCATTAGTGTGTTGCGCACACAATTTCACAAAACCCACTTATGCCTAGTCTTAACACATGCTTGCATGAAAATACCAAAACTTCATGGCCATGCCCACTGACTTCGCGCTTATGACTTATGGCATAGCGCTGCGCTCAGTGCTAGCACTCTTGAAATAGGGCCCTATAAAGTAAACATGGCATAGGGCTAATAAATACTGTACTGTGTGAGCAGTAATTCAGCAATATTAGATCATCATTAATACATAATAGATCAATAATAATAACAATGAATATAAACTATCGGCAATTATCGGCATCTGTGCGGATATATCGGTAAAACCTTGGTCAACCTCTAATAAAAAAGCATAGCGATACCACTAAATAGTGTCAGTTCTGTTGTTGTTTTGGGGTGTTGTTTGTGCTTAGCCACTTTAAAGAAAAGTGAAAGTCTGTTTGTTAATGATCATTATTTTTGCAATTACATTTGGTGACACTAGTGGTTACAAAAATGGCATACTTTTTAGGAATATCACTTTCGGTAGCTTTAAAGAAAGCTTAATGGAAACTTCTAATTTATTTTATTTATTTATTATTTCTTTCTTAATTAGTCCTCTAAACCTCATTAACCTCATCAGCATTTTGACTATTCATTTAAGTAATTTTGCTGTGAAAATCAGCTGTTGCATATTCATGTGAGCTATAAGAGAAGCTTGTTCACAGTGGCTAGCATGCTCAAGATTTCTCAAGATTTTGTATAAGAAGATTTTGAGGATTTTAAAGTAGAGTTTGTATTTTGAAGTGGGTGGAGATGCTCTTTATCTCTGAAGTGTCTCTAATATAACACAGATGTTTGTGTGCCCTCTGTCTCCCTACACCATGACTCAGATACTGTGAATTTAACTCTGGGAGATTAGATTTAGCCACGGAGACTTAATCATGGCTTTAATCGTGACTTCAAGTGATGATGCCATACCCACAATTCTTTTTTACTCACCTTTCAAATAATGTGACTCTGACCACAGTGGAACACTGGTGTCATGAAGGTTTTGATTATTTACACTGACTCAACTTTGTGTGTTCATAAAAGGAGTGTAATGGTGTACTGTGGTGTTACCATGGTAAAGTGACGGTTTCATATGGTAATGCCATGGTAATTTGATATATACTGTACCATGCTACTGAATGATTCACCCACATGCCAATTTCTCACGAAACATAGGAAGGACATGTCCAGGTTCATATTTCACCCCAATATCAAAAGAATAGCAACTACATTATGGCACTATTTTCATGACAGTTAAGTGCAAAAACAAATCTAATTTTCATTACTGAAATAAAGACAAAAGGAAAAAAAAAAGATATAAATAATATTTACATTTACAATACTGAAAAATATTATTCCCTTTTAACACATTACAATAAGGTTGTATTCATTAACATTAGCATTAATGTTACTATTAATTTAATACATTAGTTAATGTTGTATTCATTAACATTAGTTAACTACATTATTTAACGTGAACTGACAATGAACAATCCTTTTGAATACTTTTACTTATTAATCCTGGTTAAATATTCACTTCAGCATATACAAGTTCATTTTTAACATTAAAAATTGTATAGAGTTGCTTTAGTAAATGTTTTATGAACTATCAAAATGATTGTACATTTATAAATTAACATTTACCAAGATTAATAAATGCAGTAAAAAGTATTATTCATTGTTGGTTCATGATACCTAATGCATTAACTAATGTTAATTGTTAAATACTGTCAACGAATAGAGCCTTATTGTAAAGTGTTACCAATTTCTTTCTATTGCATTTACTTTTGATTTTGCAGTTAAATGTGACCTGGACATGTTTTTGTGAGAGTCACCCATTTACAGCTGAAGTCAGAAGTTTACATATACTTAGGTTGAAGTCATTAATACTCATTTTTTAACCACTTCACAGATTTAATATTAGCAAACGATAGTTTTGGCAAGTCGTTTAGGACATCTACTTTGTGCATGAGCAATTTTTCCAACAATTGTTTACAGACAGATGGTTTCACTTTTAATTGACTATATCACAATTCCAGTGGGTCAGAATTTTACATACACTAAGTTAACTGTGCCTTTAAGCAGCTTGAAAAATTCCAGAAAATAATGTCAAGCCTTTAGACAATTAGCCAGTTAGCTTCTGATAGGAGGTGTACTGAATTGGAGGTGTACCTGTGGATGTATTTTAAGGCCTTCCTTAAAAATTAGTACCCCTTTTCTTGACATCATGGGAAAATCAAAAGAAATCAGCCAAGACCTCAGAAAAAAAATTGGTACTCCACATGTCTGGTTCATCCTTGGGAGCAATTTCCAAATGCCTGAAGGTACCACGTTCATCTGCACAAACAATAGTACGCAAGTATAAACACCGTGGAACCACGCTGCCATCATACCGCTCAGGAAGGAGATGCATTCTGTCTCCTATAGATGAACGTAGTTTGGTGCGAAAAGTGCAAATCAATCCCAGAACAACAGCAAAGGACCTTGTGAAGATGCTGGAGGAAGCAGGTAGACAAGTATCTATATCCACAGTAAAACGATTCCCATATCGAAATAACCTGAAAGGCTGCTCAGCAATGAAGAAGCCACTGCTCCTAAACCACCATAAAAAAGCCAGACTACAGTTTGCAAGTGCACATGGGGACAAAGATTTTACTTTTTGGGGAAATGTCCTCTGGTCTAATGAAACAAAAATGGAACTGTTTGGCCATAATGGCCATCGTTATGTTTGGAGGAAAAAGGGTGAGGCTTACAAGCTGAAGAACACCATCCCAATCGTGAAGCATGGGGATGGCAACATCATGTTGTGGGGTGCTTTGCTGCAGGAGGGACTGGTGCACTTCACAAAATAGATGGCATCATGAGGAAGGAAAATTATGTGGATATATTGAAGCAACATCGCAAGACAGCAGCCAGGAAGTTAAAGCTCGGTCACAAATGGGCCTTCCAAATGCACAGTGACCCCAAGCATACCTCCAAAGTTGTGGCAAAATGGCTTAAGGACAACAAAGTCAAGGTATTGGAGTGGCCATCACAAAGCCCTGACCTCAATCCGATAGAAAATTTGTGGGCAGAACTGAAAAAGCGCATGCGAGCAAGGAGGCCTACAAACCTGACTCAGTTACACCAGTTCTGTCTGGAGGAATGGGCCAAAATTCCAGCTACTTATTGTGAGAAGCTTGTGGAAGCATACCCAAAACATTTGACCCAAGTTAAACAATTTAAAGGCAATGCTACCAAATACTAACAAAGTGTATGTAAACTTCTGACCCACTGAGAATGTGATGAAAGAAATAAAAGCTGAAATAAATCATTCTCTCTACTATTATCCTGACATTTCACATTCCTAAAATAAAGTGGTGATCCTAACTGACCCAAGACAGGGAATGTTTTCTACGATAAAATTTCAGGAATTGTGGAAAAACTAAGTTTAAATGTATTTGGCGTGTATGTAAACTTCTGACTTCAACTGTACATGTATTCCTAGACCTAGATTTTATCTCTCACTTAGATTTGGTTTAGTTCCCATGATCAATTTGTCTTAATTTTAAAGATGTAGGTAAACAGAGATTTGGTTAAAAAGATTTGAAAAAAACTAGATGAAGATATTCCTCATTTCACTGATGGACTAGTTCTAAATTTTATTGTGCAACTAGAATCCCAAATAATAAAATTGAGTCGATCAAAAATATGTAAGCATTAAGGCTAGGGTATACACACATTTTTTTAATTCACGCAATTGTTAATTTCATTACAAAATTCCATCAAATTGAATGTAATCATAAAAAGAAATGAAATATTTTAAGTTTTATTAATTTAATTTTGTTAAACATTACACAATTCAATGGAATTTTGTTATGAAACTGAAATGCGTGAATCTTAAAAATATACTAAAATATATTTTTTTTTACATTTGTTTTTCCGTATGCCGTCTCATGCACGATCAAGTGCTCAGTCATCAAAGAGTATACTCAGTTTGACTGCGAGCTCTCCGCATGTCTAGGAAAACTAGACTGCACATAGACATTCTGCGTGTACTGTGCCGATGATGAAATTTGCGCGAGATTGCATATGGAAAACAAAAGGATACTTTGGCCTTTAGAGTGTATGTGATTTTAATGATATATGTTATCTCCATCTCTTTACAGCCCCTAAAGTAGATTCTAAGGCTGTCGATAAGGTTAAAATGTCTGTGAAGGCAACAGGTCTCCAGCGTTCCCGTTCAGATGCTGGTCGCGACAACGCAGAGCACCGTAAGCCCCCCTCAGGCCTGGTGAAACCCTCTGCTGGCACCTCCTTCGGTTACAAGAAGCCATCAACTACTGGTACCGCCACTGTTCTGACAGCAGGGGGCACCACTATCATGAGCGGCTCAGCCACTGTGGGCAAAACGCCAAAATTTTCGGGCATCCCGATCAAACCTGTTCCTGGTGATGGTGGCCGTAAAAACAGCTTTGACGCCAGTGGTTCGGAACAGGGGTTTCTTGCGGCCAATGCCCGTGGAAGCATACAATACCGCAGCCTGCCACGACCTGCGAAGTCTAGCTCTCTGAGCCTAACAGGGCGACCTTCTTCTCGGCCTGTTAGCGGAACCATTGATGCCAGTCTACTCACCCTTAAACCTGTACCACCCTTGTCCAACACCATGCCCACCAGAGGTAAGGAAGGGGGCAGTTTGAAGGCAACGAGCCGTCCATGCAACACGGGGCCAGTTAATCAAACAGATCGTGAGAAGGAGAAAGAGAGGGCAAAGGCCAAAGCCGACTTTGAGATTAGCTGTTTGAAGGGCGAGAATCAGGGCAACAGCTGTGGAGAAGCTGTAGAGAAGATCCATCGAGAGCGGAGGACAAGTTCAAGCAAATATCCTGAACTGAGCTCTCCAACCAGCACACCGAGGTACGACTCACATTTTGTTCAATTAATATTAAAATTTAAACTAAACTTCACTTTTGTCTGCTATAGTGTCCCTTGTGGCAACGTTGAGAATGCAAAGTGTATTTGCTTTGTGTTATGAATTGCGGTATCATCGGACTGTGCATGACCCAAGGAATCTAAAGAGAGCAGTCACAGGACATTAGGCGAAATTAACCAAATTTTACTTTTTAACTTTTTACCACTAGGTGACGCTGTCCCCAAACATTTTGAGTACCTTCAGGACATGGCCCCAATGACACATACCGAATTTCGTAATGATACTGCAATGCGTTTGTAATATACAGCAATTTAAGTCAAAATTCAAAAAGGCTGATGCCCAATATGGCCGACATATGAAAATTGGGTATCATTCAACTCGGTATGCCCCAAGGAAATCTAAAGTGACAAGTCTCATAATTTCAGGCCAAACTATTTAGAAGTTATCAGAAAAAAATAGCCATTTTCATTTACACTGACCACTAGGTGGCACTGTGCCGAAATGCTGCAGGTACCCTTAGGTAATGCTTTTGATGGCATACATTAAGTTTCGTGACAAAATGGTAAACCGTAGTTATAGCTTCACGCCCATTTTGACATGCTCGTGGTAAAATTTGTTGAAGCGCTATATGCGAATGGCGTGGTCTATCAAAAAGCTTTTATCAGCAGGGTCCCTATATGATACACAACAAATTTTTGTGCGAACTGGACAAAAGGCCTAGGGGGACTTTTAAAAAGTAGGTTTTTAATAAAATAAAAAATTTTATTAAAAAGACAGGAAGTATGGCCGACCACGGCAAACTGGGTATCACCGTACTCGGCATGACCCAAGGAATCTAAAGAGACCAACCTCATGATTAGGACAAACTGTTCAGAATTTATAAGAAAGAATAGCCATTTTCTTTTGAGCACTAGGTGGCACTGTGTGGAAACACTGCAGGTACCCTCAGGACATGCTTGTGATGACATGTAGTAAGTTTTGTGTCAATGCACTAAAGCGTTGAGAAGATACAGTTTCACGTCCATTTTGGTGTGTTTGCAATCAAATTTGTTGAAGCGTTATACAGTACAAGATCGATTTTGTGTATCATAATAAATCTCATAAATGTTTGTCATGAGTGTCTCTAGATGTTACGTGCAAATTTCGAGTGAATCGGACAAACGGTCTAGGAGTTCGAAAAGTATGTTTTTTTGGAAAATTCGAAATGAAGAAAAATCTAGTGGGCGGAGCTGAAAAATGATACCACATTTCCTTTTAGGGCATGACCCAAGGAATCAGAGGAAAAAATAATTTTGTTTCTAAGACTTACGGTTCAAAAGATTATAGACTTTGAACAGAAAAGAAAAGATTGTAACTTTGAACAGTTGGTGGCACTAGAAGGTTTAAGTTAGAGACCCCAAATTTGGGTCAGTTATATTTGAGAGTGTCCTCTATCAGTGTGAAGTTAATAACTTTCCTATGAGTGGTTCTATGGGCTGCCATAGACTTTCAGCAGAAGAAGAAGAAGAACACCAGCAGATACAATAGGTGCCTACTTGGCCCCTAATTATGGTTAATAATGCAAAATTGGCAATAGTGAAACTTGTAGAAATGAGTTTGCTGGAAATTGTACATGGTTTGTTTTATATTACACAAGCTATCCTACTCAATTATTTAAAAACCCTTCCTTGAATGGAACATCAAGAGCCTCTGAGGTTTACTCGATAGTTGGCAGTGTGTTCTTTATTTATATCCTTCAGAACGTTGGCTGCACTGAAATCCCTTGGCTTCATGCAGCGCAACTTGACTACAGAAGGTCTCTGAGTGGATGACATCATGATAGGGATGGGACACGTTGACAGCGGGCTGTTCTTTAGTTGTTAAACAAGGTAAAACCTCTCGGAAAAGTTGCGTTTTTAAAATTCTTCCCCTTTAAAGCACCACTGCTACAGCCCAACACGTTCAGACGGGCGTCTTTGGCTCTTGCGTCTCGTATTGTGCAATTTTTTTGTTTTGTTTTTCGCGTTTCGCCACAAGTGTCGTGAGTTCTTTACAATGCTGCATCTAGTTCAAACTAGTCCAATTTTAATATTTAAATATTCAGAAGCCTGCATTCTGCTCCATTTCTTTGCACTCTGTCCAGCTGTTTTGGAATGCGAAAACACATCTTATGTAGACGCTGTACAGAATTTGCACTTCAGATCTTGGTTTTGTTGGACAAGCAAAACTAGCTTCACATCTTGTGATCCACAACTTAACTATTGAACACAGGTAAAATTTAACAATTTACACACAGAGCTACATTGAGAGCCCTGTATCTCTGGGATTTAACCATGTAAGGCCTTAAAAATCAATATACAAAAAGTAAAGTTTGTTCAAAACTAGAATCTAGAAGCATTTTTAGATATCCTTAATACTTCTGGAGTTATAGGCACCCCAACTTTGAAAAAACAACACAAAAAAGTGCTATTCCCAATTTTTGGACTCACACCATTGGAATATAATGCAACAAGGCATGCTGAAGTCAGCTGATTTCAGTAAAAAGACCTACCTATCGCTGACACCTTTCTAAGGTTATTTTGGACCTGTAAATTTGCTCATTTTGACAATTTGACAATAAAATAATGAATTACCCACTAAATATTGATCCACTGCATTTAACATTTTGGCTATCATCATCATCAATGTATTTCTTTCACTAGAAAAATAAATATCAAGCACAAAATTTTGAGCCGAGGGTTGAGCCAATGTGGCTTTGTCGAACTGCACAGGCCTCTCAAACAAACGGAGGCATGTTTTGATTGCACCACAGAGTCATAGTGTTTATACTTTTAGGTGAACTCAAGCTAAAAATGGCATGCATACGAAGCTGTGATACGAGACAGAATTTTAGCATAGAAAAATGAACACACATCAGCTTTAAAACCAACTAGTCATTTAGGCAACCTTCGACTTTTTGATTTTGAAAATATTGATTATGAGGAATGGTTTTTGTTCTTTCAAACAGGTTGCTCAGTAGTAAATCTCTAGTCCATCCTCCAAGCCTGGCTCACCTAGACAAGGTCAACTCCAACAGTCTGGACTCATGTATCACCATCCAAGACCTTCCCCCCAAGATCCCTCCCTACTCCAAACTCCAGGACCTGGTTGGCTCCCGTGTGCCCCCTCGACTCACCCCGAGCCCAGCGCCAGTGCTGCACATCGACTCTCCCAGCTGTTTCTCTGGTCAGGCGTTGTCTGTTAGCAGTTCTCCCATCCTCTACCCAAAGATGTCCGGCCTGCACCGCAGCATGGAGTCGCTACCGCTTCATATGAGCGTGCCCACCAAAACTAACATGGGAGACCGAGAAGAGGCCAGGAGTACTGGAACATGGGGTTCGGGCAGTAGGACATCCATCACCTTGGGTGACAAGTGAGTTTGGGCCTGTTAATTTAAAAATCTATTGAATAATTAACCCTGCTGGTGTTCCCACAGGCTTCTTAAAGGGATAGTTCAACCCAAATTTAAAATTCTGTCATCTATTTACTCACTCTCATTTCATTCCAAACCTGTGTGGCTTTCTTTCTTCCACGAAACATAAATTTAGATGTTCTGAAGAATGTTTGAACTGCTCTTTTCTGTACAGTGAAGTAAACAAGGGATGTAAAGCTCCAAATAAGGACAAAAATGCACTTTATAAAGTAATCCATATGTAATTTTTCTGTATTCCAAGTGTTCTGAAGTCATACGTTAGCTTTGGGTGAGAAACAGACCAAAAATTTAAAACGTTATTCACTGAAAATTCAATGAAAGTCAGCCAAAGCTCTGTAATGTCATTTACGCATGTGCATATTTAAATTTAGCGTGTAAAGGCCATTGGTTCTTGCACAGGGGCGTAGATTCCGGGGGGGATGGGGGGTAACCACCCCAATAATCAAAACAAGCAAGTACAAGCCCCCCCCCCATATTTATACCATGATCAATGGAAACATGTAAATGCTTCATGCTGCAACTCCCCCAATGTTCAAGACAAATCTACTCCCTTGTTCTTGCGTGTCTTATAACTAAATGTGGCATGTCAAGTTTGAATATGTGGAAGAGCTAATGAGAATTGAGAGCTATGGTGGAGGGGAAGACTGAAGACTATCATTGAATACATTTTAAATTCAATTAAAATATTTATATATACATACTGTACACTCATCGTCCAAATCCCAGGAGATCAGCAGTTACAGAAATGCTCAAACCAGCCCGTCTGACACCAACAATCATGCCACAGTCTAAATCACTGAGATCTATTTTTCCCCATTCTGATGGTTGATGTGAACATTAACTGAAGCTCATGACCATATCTGCATGATTTTATACATTACACTGCTGCCACATGATTGGCTGATTAGATAATTGCATGAATAAGTAGATGTACAGGTGTACCTAATAAAGTGGCCGTTGAGTGTATATGTGTGTGTGTGTATATATATATATAATATAGAGATAGATAAAATTTCTTTTGCATTTTCAATTATAGTACATTTTGGTGAGTTTTCATTTTTGGGTGAACTATACCTTTAAATAGATCAAAAAATAAAAAAATAAATAAAAATAAAAAGACTTCCTTGGTTGATGGTCAAACCGCTTTACCAGAAAGACTATGCTGGTACCAGCTTTACTAGCTAAGTTTAGCTGGTCAGCGACATGACTATACTGGTCTTCTAGCTATACTATTACTAAACCAGCCTGGACCAGTATGAAAATTATCAGGCAAGTTTTTTCTTTTCTTCTGAGTGTTAACACTCTTTCATTTTAATATGCATTTCATTTCCAAATAAACACCACAAAATATTGAAAGGGTGTTCACTTCACCTGTGAGAGAGAAGCCCCCTGCTGGCACAACCACATCACAGGGATTGAGATGGAATTAGTTTAAATTTATTGGAATGAATATGTGTTTAATGCCATATTAATTTTTTATCTAAACTTAACTAGAACAGTTATGCAGTTTAAGATTTTCCTAACATTGTTATGGTGTCTTCCACAGTCGCTATGGCAGCGGCCAATCAGAGGATGAGGAGAGGGAGCGCCGCCATTCCCACACGATCATGTCCATGACGGAATCGGAGAGTCCGCCCCAGCTGCCTTCACCCACACACATCACACAGCCTTTCATTGGGAAAACACCGCCAACTAATGTTGGTGAGTGTGTTCAGCTATTTAAAGGGGTCATAAAGGTTTTTTATCTTTTTTTTTTTTGTGCCAAAAACAGCCACCATTTAGTTTTTCCAGTTATTTTATTGAAATGTAGCCATTCATGTGTTTTTGTATATATCTAAATGACAGAAATAGATGCAGAGCCCAGGGCGTGCTGAGTGACTCCAGCCAGGTCTCCTAAGCAACCAAATTGGCCCGGTTGCTAGGGAGGGTAGAGTCACATGGGGTAACCTCCTCGTGGTCGCTATAATGTGGTTCGTTCTCGGTGGGGCGCGTGGTGAGTTGAGCGTGGTTGCCGTGGTTGATGGCGTGAAGCCTCCACATGTGCTATGTCTCCGTGGCAGCGCGCTCAACAAGCCACGTGATAAGATGTGCGGGTTGACGGTCTCAGACACGGAGGCAACTGGGATTCATCCTCCGCCACCCGGACTGAGGCGAATCACTACACGACCACGAGGACTTAAAAAAAAGCACATTGGGTATTGGGCATTCCAAACTGAGAGAAAAAGGAAGGATTATTATGGTAGTATTATTATTCACAGATTGGCTGACACATGTTCACACAATAATACTAATAATACTAATTATTATTATAATTGTTATTATCATCATCATTATTATCAGTATTATTATTTTTTATTTTGTACCTTGTAATCTACTTTTATCATTTACTTGTATTTTTATTATCTAATGGATACTAGTCATTGGTACTCATTCTTTATTAATATTTTATAATAATAGTAAAGTCATCATTACTATGAAATAACACAAATGAAAGTATAGGAATCAACACAAATCAAAACTGTCTTATATTTTAGCTACTTCAAAGTAGCCAGCCTATGCCTAAATTTATTACAACATACAAAATACAAATCTAAAGCTGAACGTGTTACCTATTCAAGGACAAATTTGCAATAGAGAGAGATCATTTTCATTGATCAAACTACTGAATGCTCTCCACAGTGGCACCAATCCCGAGTTCAGGCTCTGGTTCCCAGATCACTCGCTCCAACAGTATCCCAGTGAATGACATTGGTTATGATCTGTATGGCACATCTCCTCTGGGCAGCTCACTCTCTCTCGCCGACCGACCAAAAAGCATGATGCGCTCCGGATCCTTCCGAGAGCCTGGAGAAGATGGTAGGGAAGAACATACGTGAAGAACAAAGCTTCCCCATAAACATAATTCATCATGATTTGACATGCAACGATGGCAGTTTTGCTCAATAGCGAAACACAAATCTAACAAACCCTTAAAAATAAAGCAAAGACATTTAATGAAAGTGAACTAAACTATAGTTCTTCATTTTAACCCCATGTTTTCTCTATAATTTTGCTCTCTCAGTCCATGGTTCTGTACTGTCTTTGGCCTCCAACGCTTCGTCCAACTATTCTTCGGTAAGTAAAAACTTTCACAATATGAGAGAATATGTGAGACCACCCCTAAACTTTGTAAACAAAACCCCTAGCCTGCAGGTTCCTTAACACAGACCACTTTTTCTCTACTGACCTCGTTTGTGAACTTTTTGCCCTTGCTTACCTTTTCTCGGTCTTTATCTCCATCTCTGTATCATGCATTCTCAGACTGAAGAGAGAGTGCAAGGAGAGGTAAGACTTTCTATACACTCCTTTATCAGCTTTTCTGCCATTCAGTTCACCTGTTAGACAATAATTTTTGCCATAACCTGCAAATGACTTATAGTTGTCTCTGCACATTTAACTGGGATAGGAGAAAGAATTTAAATGTTGAAAAAATAACACACTTCACCTTTAATTATATTTTTAAGCTTTAAATGAATTTTATTGACTTTAAATGCTAGTGTTTTGAAAACACAATATCTAAGATATCATGCATATGGACATATCATACATGCTAAACTTGTATCACTATTTTGATGTCACTGAAATGGCATTTTCATACTAGTTTAAATGATATTTTAACCTTAAACTAATCTTTCATTGACTGTAAATGCCAGTTTTTTGAAAATAGCAAAATGTTGTATTTGGGTTTTTAATGTTTCTAACTTTTTACATCCCAGCAAATCCGGATATTGAGGCGCGAGCTGGAGTCTTCTCAGGATAAAGTGGCCAATCTGACCACACAAATCTCAGCTAACGTACGTGCAAAAACACACCCACTATTACCACTGTTTACAGAACTATTCCTTATCCAACACTTTACAAAAAGGTTACATTTGTTAACATTAATAAACATGAACTAACAATGAACAATACTTTTGCAGCATTTGTTAATCTTGGTTAATGTCAATTTCACCATATACAGTGCTGTGAAAAAATATTTGCCTCCATCCTGATTTCTTCTGTTTTTGTGTACATCTCATACTAAAATGTTTTAAAAATTCAAACAGAATCTAACATAAAACAAAGGCAATCTGCGTAAAAACAAAATACAGTTTTTAAATTATAATGTTATTTATTGAAGATATCCAATACCAACTGGGCCTGTGTGAATATGTATTTGCCCCCTTAGTTACTAAATCCCCAAATCTTTGAAACTGCATTCATAATGGGGTTCAGCTGGACAAGACACATCCAGACCTGTTTAATGATCAACACCTATATACAATAGTTATATTTTTCAGTAGCATGAAGTTAGCTAAAAGGTCTCACCCAGTAGCACACTATGCCAAGGTCAAAAGAAATTCCTGAAATGATGAGGAAAAAGGTGACTGAAATACATCAGTCTGGGAAGGGTTACAAAGCTATATCAAAGGCTCTCTGACTCCAAAGAACCACAGTGAGAGCCATTATCTCCAAATGGAGAAAATCTGGCACAGTAGTGAACCTTCCCAGAAGTGGCTGACCATCCAAAATTCCTCCAAGAGCACAGCGACAACTCATCCAGGAAGTCACAAAAAAGCCAAGGACAATATCTAAGGAACTGCAGGCCTCTCTCGCATTAATAAAGTTCACTGTTCATGACTCCACTATCAGAAAGACACTGGCCAAAAATGCCATCCATGGAAGAGTGGCGAGGTGAAAACCACTGCTAACCCAGAAGAACATTAAGGCTCGTCTGAATTTTTCCAAAACACACTTTGATGATCCTCAAACCTTTTGGGAGAATGTTCTGTGGACTGATGAGTCGAAAGTGGAACTGTTTGGAAGACGGGTCCCGTTACATCTGCTGTAAATCAAACACAGAACTCCACAAAAAGAACATCATACCTACGGTCAAGCATGGTGGTGGTAGTGTGATGGTGTGGGGATGCTTTGCTGCTTCAGGGCTTGCAATAATTGAGGGCAACATGAATTCTGCTCTCTACCAGAAAATACTAAAGGAGAACATCCGGTCATCAGTCCATGAGTTGAAGCTCAAGCGCAACTGGATTACGCAGCAAGACAATGATCCAAAGCATAGGAGTAAGTCCACCTCTGAATGGCTCAAAAGAAGCTAAATGAAAGTTTTGGAGTGGTCTAGTCAAAGTCCTGACTTGAACCTTATTGAGATGCTGTGGCAGGACCTTAAACTGGCAGTTCATGCTCGAAAACCCTCCAATGTGGCTGAACTAAAGCAGTTCTGCAAAGAAGAGTGGGCCAATATTCCAGCATAGCATTGTGAAAGGCTGATCTCTAGTTATTGGAAGTGTTTGATTGGAGTTGTTGCTGCTAAAGTTTGCACAACCAGCTATGAAGTTTAAGAGGACAGTTAGTTTTTAGGAGTTGGATAATTATTTTGCTTCAATAAATATATATATATATAATATTTGAAAACTGTATTTTGTGTTTACTCAGGTTGCCTTTGTTTGATGTCATATCTCGTTTGAAAATCTAAAACAATTTAGTGTGAAAAATACACAAAAATATAGCCAAAAGACATATACATTATACTTATTAACATTATTTTAGTGCAATAAAATTGCTTACTGGGATTACAGGGTTTACTGGCAATACGTTGTCATGACAACAAACTTTTATTATTAGATATAACATTACACATGAAAGCTCAGTATCAAAGTTTTGTATTTTGTCATCTAATCCATTCATTTCCAATAGCCGGTCATTTTTGACCGGGAACACATCAAGTGTAACAAAGTGAAATAAAACAGTAAATGGTCAAAAATGTTTTTGTGTTTTCAGATACCATATGTGAACAATGTCAAATAATTTTATTCCAGTTGGATTAAGTATAATGAAAAAAATATTATGAAAAAAAAGTTAAATGTCAAAATGACCGGAACAAAATGTAAGGGTTAAGATGCTGGTATAACTGCATAGACAACTGATTGCCATCCCAAATTAAGAAATAAGTGGTGATGAGAATCACACGTTCTATGCTTATAAAAGGAGCGAGTCACTGGCATGGAAATATTTATTTTCTTCTAATTCATTGTATATAGTCCATTTACACTACCATCTTCTTATGAATGTGCTGTCTTTGTTAATATCGCTGGTGCTTGAGGGAATGGACTATATAATAGGACGCAGATGGTGCAATTACCGGAGAAGAACCTCCAAATTAAATTGCGCATGTCCCATCCCATTAGTGCATGCTTGCACAAAAATACCAAAACTTCATTGCCATGCCCACTGATTTTGCGCTTATGACTTAAAGCATATCGCTGCACTTAGTGCTAGCGCTCATAAAATAAGACCCGCAATGACATCCAGACATTTTTAAGTGCGGCTTAAGTGTCCAATTACTTTCCGGGGCCACTGTATGGATGTTTGTGTATGTGGATGAGTATCATGGCCCTATGGTCCTAACAGCACTGTCCCTCTCTCTCGGCTGACATCTTCCCCTGGCCTCTGATGACTGGCTGCTTCCTGCGGGCTGCTGGCGGTTGCAGACAGGCCAGGTTTGTTGGACTGTCACTCGCAGCTCCGCCCGTCGCTGTTGCATGTGTCTGTCCCCCATTTGCAAGCTCCCCATTCTTAGTCGGATGCTGACTGATGATGTCGAGTGAAACTCATTTGTTTGCACTGTCATCTGGACATGTGTTGATGATGTCATTGTGCTGTTGATCAGTGCGACTGATGCTGGGTGCTGTAAGGGGGCTCATGAGGCATTATAAACAAAAATAAGCATCAGGGTTCCCATTGAAAAGACATCTCTATAGTGATTATACACTACCAAAGTCAAACATTTATAAAAAAAAAATGTAAGTTCTAGTTTTGTAAATAATTTCATACATAGGCAAATTGTGTGGGTGTTTTTTCAACTTCAGACACTTTTAGCACTGTGGACTTAAGTTTTGTTAAAAAATAGAGTTTTTTTTTTTTTTTTTCTGAAAGTCATGAAAATTCCCACTACAGTTTCATTTCCAGCACATCTCAAATTCTATATTGTGTTTAATAAAATCATGTGCTGGAAATGACGCTGATGGAAATTAAATTTGTTACATTTCTGAAATAAAATGACTGACTTCTTTATCTTGCTAAGGCTAATTTTATTGCTAACATTTTATTTATCTTAAATACAATTAAATAATTTTTTCACACTTTTTGCATGAAAATGAAAGGAATACAGCTTGATTGGAAATAATGCCCAATAAAAATATTCTGCTCACAAGTGATATTTTCTTAGTTTTCTACAAAAATAACATGTCTCGTATTTCATCTCAAGCATGCTCTTCACTGACACTTTTGTCCACTTTGTTAACAAGTACAACTTTTGAAAAACTTTATTTGTGGAACAAATGGTGTGGTGGAAATGATGCCACAACTGTGAGTCTGTCGTAATTTTTCAAAAATTTACAAATTATTTTCACACAATAAATATTGAAATGGTTCATGTTTATTTTTTAACTTTTTTTTTTTTTTTTTTAGATGATCATAATTTTATCATACTTTATAGGTCTGGGATAAGGCTAAAACAGTAAAATCTGCACATAAATGGCATTTGGAAAGTACTAAAAATAAATGATGCACAAATTGAGAATTAAATAAGAAAAGGTTTTTGTTTTATATGTAATTTGATTTATAAAGCACTAGCATGCGTTACCAGTATCAGAGCCAGGTAGCATGGTGGCTATTGTTTATTTTTAACCAAGTGAATTGCATATTTCTCTCTCTCTCTCTCTCTCTCTCTCTCTCACACACACACACACATACTTTCTGTTGCGTGTGTGTTTTTCATTGTAACCTCATGTTTTTGTCCTGTCCAGTGTCCAGCACATCGTCTCTTCTTCATTGTCCTTCTATTAAACTATTTCCACAGTTCTATTCTTGTCCTTTCTTGTCGTTCTTTCCCAGTCCAGCTGGATACACACACGTCTGAGTGTGTGTGGTGTGTCTCTGTTGTGACGTGAGTAATGATCCGTGGCATATTTCAAACACTAACATGCACCTGTCTGCAGGCAAACCTGGTCGCGGCGTTCGAACAGAGTCTGACGCTGATGACTGCACGACTGCAAAGTCTATCATCCACCTCAGAGCAGAAGGTTAGTGTACCACAAAGTGCTCAAATGGCCTGAAAAGGATGTCTTCAGAACTTTTAGAAAATGGATATTCGAGACCTTCATGCCAATTGGTCAATACAGCCTTCCATCTGTGCTAAAAAAAACAATGGGGAAGTTGTCACAGGGGCTCAGTAGCAATAAGATTTGGAATCAAAAGTTGTTTTCTCAAGCAGAGGTTTTGTATGTTGGTTTCAAACACTTAATTCAAAACCCTCTTAAATTAGAATAATTTGGTGAATGCTATCCTCAAAAGTTCAACAAGTGAACATAAACACACCACACTGGCATACATGCAAACATGAATCAACTACAGTATAAATGTCAGGTTGTCACTCTGTTTTAAATGTCATACATTTGTACAATTTATCAAGTACAATATTTGTTGGCCCAAACAATGTTTTATATAGTTTGTATGTCACTTTTTTACATTTTTGTTGTTTCATGAATTGTTTTGTGCTTCATAGTTGTTTAACTTTTTCAGTTGTGCTTAAAAGTAGATACAATTCTGTTTAATGCAGGTGTAGATCTAAAGAGAGGTGTAGATTTTATTTTGGTGGTTGGGATAGTTGTAAAACATTCCACTGACCCCCTACAATGTTCACATGAAACCTGCACCAATTTTTTTAGTGGCAAGCTCCATTGTGACAACTTGCCCCATTATGTGTGACAACATGCCCTGCTATTGAACTCCTCCTTTTTACTGAGCAAGTTCAGTGAAAATGTTGAAATGCTTTTTTTTTTTAGGAATTTGCTTGATAAAATTTTTTTTCATGAAAACTTTAAACCTCAGTTATGATCGTCCTGTTCTGATTTTAGGATTCTGAGCTACAGGACCTGAAGGAAACCATAGAGATCCTGAAGGCCAAGAACACAGAGGCGCAGACCATCATTCAAGGGGCTCTCAATATCCCTGAAATCACACCCAAAGGTTTGGATCTGAAGCATGACTATTTGTGCAAGTTGGCGAAATATTTAGTTACATTTTCAAATAACAGCATTGCATTAAACAGTGTTTCTTCGTGTAATTTTTTTTATTGTTCTTATACTCAAAAAATATTTTGGCCTATTTTTAAGATTCACGCATTTCAGTTTTATAACAAAATTCCATCTAATTGAACTGTGTAATGTTTAACAAAATTAAATTAATAAAACTTAAAATATTACATTTTTTTATTTATTTATTTTATTAAATATAACGCAGTTCAATTTGCTAGAATTTTGTTCTGAAATTGAAATGCATAAATCTTTAAATGATTTATTTATTTATTTTTGAGTGTAAAAAATCTATTTTTGTAATTCTAAAAGATTTTTTTTTTGTTCAAGTAATAAATGTACTGTGAATCACTTTGGATATAGCATCTTCTTATTGACACATTTCCCCTGTCAGAGCTGCAGATTGACCGGCAGAACTCGTCAGAGAGCATCTCCAGTCTGAACAGCATCACTAGTCACTCCAGTGCTGGCAGTCTGAAGGAACAAGACGCCAAGAAAAAGAAGAAGAAGAGTTGGGTGAGGAAGTAAACAGGACAAGGAAATAAGGGACAGGAAATTCCTGCTGGAAAATCCAGTTTTAGATGGTTCCTAGCTGGTCCAAGCTGGTCTAAACTGTTGACCAATTGGACTACCTTCCAGTGGGGCCGGTCAATCTAGCTAGCGCTGGTAGACCTTTGACCAGTGATAAACCAGCTCCGACATTACAAACACAACAAGTTATAATACAACATGGGGTGCACACTGCAAACGAAATCAACAGTAAAATGAAATCATCTGTCCTTAAGACACGTGTAATGACAAAGAATAATTAGGGCTGTCAGTAGGTTCATTGATGATATGCTGTTTAATTAATCGAATTAATCGCAATTAATCGCATATTTAAAAATTTGCTGAGAAGCCCTTCAAATAACAATAGCTCAATATATAATAATTAAATAATTATAGATAGTTATATTTAAATAATTATAAATATAATATATATTATAAAATAAATATTCAGATAATTAAAATGCATTGCAATGTTGTGGCATATGACTAAAGCATTGATAAGGTAATACAAAAAGTGGCTTTAGAAGGCAATATATTGTTTAATTCCAGATTATGGAACATAATCATTGGCCTACAGTCCACAGCAATCCATTTTGCAATTGAATTTGTCAATCTGTCTGATATAGATTTATTATAAGGGCTTTTCTAAGGATGCGACAGTTTAGACATGCATCAGACGGATGCTTTTGGACATCACACTTTAGTTGCATCGCGTCATAAACACAGAGTTTTTAGGTTGCTGTAGTTTGAAACTTAGAAAAACACGTTTTGGGATCCCTGCATTTGGAATTGCACTCCGTCCAGCTGTTTGAACACGTTGTGCTATCGCTAGCGTTAAGCAAGCCTGAGTGTGGTTTATTGTGTGTATAGCTACGAGTTCCCTCTAGAGCTGGAGTTTCGCTTACTGCCCCCTGCTGAAAACAGGTTTAAGCTTGAATTGCTCCGATTTATGTTTTATTTTATTTTTATTTTTTTATAATTTTTCCCCTTTTTCTCCCAATTTGGAATGGCCAATTCCCAATGTGCTTTTAAGTCCTCGTGGTCACATAGTGATTCGCCTCAGTCTGGGTTGCCGGAGGATGAATCCCAGTTGCCTCCACATCTGAGACCATCAACCCGCGCATTTTATCACGTGGCTTGTTGAGCGTGTTGCCACGGAGACATAGCACGTGTGGAGGCTTCACGCCACCCACCGTGGCATCCGCACTCAACTCATCACGCGCGACCACGAGGAGGTTACCCCCTGTGACTCTACCCTCCCTAGCAACTGGGCCAATTTGGTTGCTTAGGAGACCTGGCTGGAGTCACTCAGCACGCCCTGGGATTCGAACTAGCGAACTAGCGAACTCCAGGGGTGATAGCCAGAGTCTTTACCACTGAGCTACCCAGTAGTTCAATACGCTTTATTAACACATTTTTTATATAAAAAATCGCACTGAATTAGTGCGTTTGATCGACAGCCCTAAGAACAATTTTGTGATACCAAAGATGCTTTTATGTTGGATGTGTGGTATTGTTTGCTATTGTTATGGACAGCTCCAATGTTGCAATTAAATATGATTCTGATCTTTTCTCCATGCTTCCCTATCACCTCTTTTACAGGTGTATGAAGTAAGTCATTTACCAACCCCCATCCCATCCCATTCATCTAAAAAAAAAAAAAACTCAAAGTTTGTTGTCTCACCAAAAACATAAGAATTTGTCAATAGAATTTGTTGTAAAACTTGTGTTTTATTAGGCTTATTAAGAGTAGAACAGTGTACAATCCAAAATACAATACATTAAAGGATCAAGCTCATGAAGCCTGTCAAGAACCTATCTGGGTCATATTTCACCTCAAAATCAAAAGGAAAAAAAGCTGTTTTTGGACAATTGATATTATTTTGCATTGTGACATTATTTTCATTACAATCAAACATAGGTTATACTGTAGAACAAAGCCATTCTAACGGTAGAATTCTCCAGCGCCGGCCACAGCAGAACACAAAGGAGGGTAAAAAACAAACAGTAAATTTTGGCATAGATTTTTAATGAATAACCGATAGTTCCAAAAAGCAACTATCGGCACTGATTAATCGGTAAAACCAATATATCAGTCTACCTTCTACACTAACACATTGTGAATACATATTTATTTTTAAAAATAAAAAAATAGGTTTCCAGAATCTAAAGTTGATGCTTTATACCTGTAATTTCTTTGCTCTGCTGTTAATGTAGTTAAGAAGCTCCTTCAACAAGGCCTTCAGTAAAAAGGGTTCCAAAGCGTCGTACGCAGATATCGAGGAGATTGCAACACCTGTCACATCTGCCCCTTCGTCGCCCAAAATCCACCGTGATGTCGATAACGCTCCTGCAAAGGTCTCCACCTCAACATCAGGGTAAGAAGGACAATTTACAAGTGCATTGCTGTCTGTTTATGTCTACACAAAAAGTATTGCCATGTTAGAGGCATTTTGCATTTTGACCTTTTATAGTTATGCATATGATACATATGAAGCTTTGTTTTTGTTGACGTCAGGTCATGTGAGGGCATAGAACACGATGAGAAGGTTGTGACAGAGTTACGCACAGAACTGTGGGAGAAAGAACGCAAACTGACGGACATTCGTTTAGAGGCGCTTAGCTCTGCTCATCAGCTTGAGCAGCTGCAGGAGGCCATGACCAACATGCAGGTGTGTGATTCTGTTTGCATGACTTAATCATATAAAACATATTACTTTAGAAACTTGTAGTCACACCTTTATACAAACATGATTTGAACATGAGGTTTTCGTGGAAATATGACAATATACCGAAGGCATCGTTTGAGGCTGAACATAGGCTATAATCAAAGAAAATTCAGGTTAAAGAAGTAGTTCAACCAAAAATTCTGTAATCATTTACTCATCTTAATGTCGTTCCAAAATAATGTTGTCCCTGCTTCCACATATTCAAACTTGTTCGGTTACGACACGAGCAAGAAACAATGCCATTGACTCTCTTTGATGTGAAACCTGGCACAACAAGTTATGAATAGTTTGAAAAGGCACATGAGCAAATAAGATGTGGGAGAATAAATGATGACAGAATGTTCATTTTTGGGGACAATCCTTATGAGTTATGGCTGATAATTAGGTTTGTTTAAATTTTGCCATTTGCAGCTGACGGTAGAGAACCTGAAGGCGGAGAATGACCAGCTGAAGACCAGTGGCCCCTCCTCCCGACCGCCAAGCTCCGCCTCCCAGTCATCTGGACTCGGTTCATTGGGCATCTCATCACCAAGGCAATCAGTGTCTTCTTTCAGCAAAAGCTTTGGCGCAGGACAAAATGAGCCTTACCCAGGTGCCATTTGTACTCATTTTATGAAAACACACATACTTAAAGGTGCTCTCTGTATTTTATTTAATATGTCATCTTGGACTTACACTAACACCTAGTGGCATGGATGCAGCATTATTCAAAGGCAATAGTTTTCAGTTAGCGATGCCATTGTGAAATTCACTATTCGCAGTTAGCCATGATTAATCAATCAGTGAAAGTGTTCAATAACAAGATGGTTACTGAGATTAAGTGAGTAATATTGTACTGGTCATGTGATCTCAACATGGCAGCCCCCATGAGGGGACCCTCTCCATGTAGAATAAACAGCTTGTAACACTTTAGATTAGGGATCAGAAATTAGACAATAATTCATGACTAATAATTACACTTGTAAGTGACTAGTTATGGACTTGTTTGGCATTATAGAGTATTTATTAAGCCTTTATTGGCTGATTTCTTATTCTTGCTTTATAGCCCCTTTATATTTGCTTTTGTCATAACAATAGTTTTTTTTAGCTAAAAACAACACATATCAATAGCTAGTATGATGCAAAATATATCCTTTATAGGTTCTCAGTAATCTGTGTGAATGTGCAGCTTATAAGTATGAAATACATGTAGAATGCATATAGTATTTCAACAAAGCAGGGTTGGTGTAGGGTGATTGGGGGACTCTAAATAAACACAATAAACATGCTGCAGTGATGCTTAGAAAAGCATCTTCTATGCACTAAGGGCAAATAGTCTTAGATGCTATTTTCACCCCTAATTAAATACTACCATCCAGTATAGGTATACTGTATGGTAGTATTTAATTAGGGGTGAAAATAGCATCTAAGAATGTTTGCCCTTATTGCATAGAAGATGCTTTTTGCTGCTATTTACACTAAGCAACAAAAGCCTCTGCCTTCTATATTTATTTTATACTTATAAGTTGCACATTCACATAGTGTAATGAGAACCTATAAAGGATGTATTTTGCACCTTACTTACAAAAGTTACCTAATGGTATCTTTTGTTTTCACCTAAAAAGTTAATTGTTAGGAAAACACAAATAGGTCTATTAGGCAAGGGTAAGAAATCAACAAACAAAAGCCTAATAAATACCTTATATACTACCTTCCAAACAAGTCCATAACTAGCCTCTTACAAGTCCAGTAATTAGTCATTAATTACTGTCTAATTTCTGATCCCTAAAAATAAAGTGTTACCAAACAGCAAGGTTACTGATATGACTGGAGTTTTCATCTTATGAGAGTGGTCATGATTATATACATATATTTTCATTTCTTTTGGAGTACAACTTTTTTAGTGAGAAAAAAAAAAATGTATGAGTGCACCTTTAAAACATTAAATTAAATACATAAAATATAAATTCACATCCTTTAAGTTCTCTGTTTCCCTTCTCTATATTATATTTCTCACAGACGTCTTTCAAAGCCCCACCACGACTTTGCAAAAGGATGAAAGTCTCGTCAGAGTTGTGGTTCGCATACCAAATCAAAACATATTTAAAGATGTGAGTATTTCCTACAAGCATCTGCATACTAATGATCTAGCACCCACTTGGATGAGTCATGCTATTGAATTCAAGATTAATTTCTTTTAAATAAATAGTAAGAAAATATAAATGTAAATATAAAGAAAATGTTTAATAAATTTAATTATTTAATATTTAATAAATACATTTAATTTAATAAATAATCTATTTAATAATTTAAATAAAAGTGTTGCTTGAAACTCAGTTTGCTTTATGATCTACAATATTTTATGCAACAGAACATTTGAAGAGTTTACACTATTATAATTATTATATAAATTATTTTAATTATTATTATTAAATTAAAATAATTTATATAATAATAATTAAAAGAATTAATAATAAAAACTATTGTTAAAAATTATTTTATTAACATTATTAAAAAAATAATTTATTCAATTAAGTGATTAATTTATTTAATTAAATGTAATTAAGAACTTTGGTGCCTTTTTTCACTTGATGTTTCTACTGATTTATAAATATAAGCCATGGATGCCATGAGTTACAGTGATTTTACTACAGTTAAGGGGTTTTTAGACTGGGAATATCACTATAAAACATGGTTGTAATTTGGCTTATTGCTTTATTTCACATTTTTCAAATTACATGTTGTGTGAGTTCACCCAAAACTTTTTAATCTGCTCATTTTAAGCACAATGTGTCATTCTTAGGAGGTCAAACAGCTGGAGTTTTTTATTGGCACGGTGCAAATCAGTGGCCGGACAGACTGGTTTTCTCTCGACTCTGCACTTAGCCGGGTTTTTAAAGTAAGTGACCTAAACTGTCTTCTACGGAACAAAACATTCACACGTCTAGACAAATCTACAAAATTCAACATGCTTACAGTGCGTGAAAAGATCATGGCCTCCCTCTCTGTCCCTGTAGGAGTATTTATCAGTGGTGGACCCCAGTTCTAGTCTCGGTCTCTCTCAGGACTCCATCTACAGCTATAGTCTGAGTCATCTCAAGAGGGTTTTGGGTGCACAGCCGCCCGAAACCCCACCAGTACGTCTCTACACGAAAGGCTCGTCCTGTATCAGTGTGGCACTAAAAGGTCAGTGCACTGAAGTTGATGGGTAACAACAGAACAAAATCCCTTGACTTATTACACAGCTTTCTGGAATATTTCATTGTGATTGGTAGAGGTAGACTGACATATCAGTTTTACCAATTAATCATGTAGATAGTTGTTTTTTGGAACTATCGGATATCTCCAACTATCTATCAAAATCCCTTGACTTATTACACAGCTTTGTAGAATATTTACAGTAATTCTGATTGGTAGAGGAAGACTGATATATCGGTTTTACCGATTAATCGGTGCCGATAGTTGCTTTTTGGAACTATTGGTTATCGACAACTATTGTCATAGATTTTTGCTGATAACCAATAGTTACAAAAAGCAACGATCTGCATTGATTAATTAGTAAAACTGATATATCGGTCTACCTATAACAATCAGAATAAAATATGTAGATTTTTTTTAATTTCTCCATGTTTCACTGTGGCTAGAAATGGAGAAGTCTATAGTTCGGCCTCTGTCCATCATAGTAAGGAAAGACTAAGACATTTTTTTTTTACATTCTTTAAATCAATTTTAAAAACTATCGGCTGATTAATCAGTTCTTTTCTTTAATCAGTACTTTTCCACCATCTTGGTTATCTTTATCGGCAAAATCGACTATCGTTTGACCTCTACTGATTGGTCAACCCCAGCATTGTGCTGTCAAATAATTTTGTGTCATGACTGCTAACCTTTACAACTGTTTGTTGCCCCAGGCAACCGATTTCCTATATAGATGTGCTAGTTTCATGTCTAGTTTCACAACTGCAATTACCGTCAACAAACAACACCAATATCTTTGCAGCACCAAAGTGTTACATTTTTCAAATCTTACATCACCAGAGACAAGCAGCATGCTGCTACATTTTCAGGAGGTGTGATTGATCCACGCCCACCCAAAGATTCACACCCACCCTCAGTCCCCCATCCCATCTTTCCTTGCTGTTTTAAGCTTGGTCTCAGGGTTATTTAAAGAGCAGTTGGTACTGATGCCGTGTGATGCTATAGACCACCCAGAAAAACAGAAAACAAAGTCATGTGGCCATTTTATCCTTTAGAAAATGTGCGTAGAAGATCTCCTAATTTCTATGTGGGATTTCAACCTGTACTATTTCATTTGGGAAACTCTATATTCACAAACACATGCATGCACACAGTGACATAGACTGGAAAGAGGGACCCAGATGTGGTGATTATACCAATATACCAAGATTTACTTTTGTTAATTTTTTGGTTAAAAGGAATGTTTTTTTTTTTGTTTTTTGTTTTAAAAGACATTTGAATTTTGACTTGAAGCATGTTAAATTTTATATTGCAGTTTTTACTGTTTGAATAAACAGGCAGAAAAATACAGATTTATAATATGATCTAACATTGCCAGGTTATTGGCCATAAAAAAAAAGAAATTAAAAAAAATATGTAATGATGTACAGATTTTGCTCTTATGGAAAGAAAAGTTACTTTTATTCACCAAAGTGCCATTCAACTGATCACAATGTATAGTCAGGACATTAATAACATGATAAATTACTATTACAATTTGAAAAAAAAATTCAGAACTTCTTAAACTATTTCAAAGAGTTCTCATCAAAAAATCCTCCACGTGCAGCAATGGCAGCTTTGCAGATCCTTGGCATTCTAGCTGTCAGTTTGTCCAGATACTCAGGTGACATTTCACCCCACACTTCCTGTAGCACTTGCCATAGATGTGTTTGTCTTGTCGGGCACTTCTCACGCACCTTACAGTC
The DNA here is from genome assembly GCF_019703515.2 of Myxocyprinus asiaticus. Classification (NCBI taxonomy): domain Eukaryota; kingdom Metazoa; phylum Chordata; class Actinopteri; order Cypriniformes; family Catostomidae; genus Myxocyprinus; species Myxocyprinus asiaticus. The sequence continues at coordinate 48,150,034 of NC_059355.1, forward strand.
TAGCTGATCCCACAAAAGCTCAACGGGGTTAAGATCCATAACACTCTTTTCCAGTTATCTGTTGTCCAATGTCTGTGTTTCTTTGCCCACTCTAACCTTTTCTTTTTGTTTTTCTGTTTCAAAAGTGTCAATTCTTCCCATAAGGCCTGCACCCCTGAGTCTTCTCTTTACTGTTGTACATGAAACTGGTGTTGAGCGGGTAGAATTCAATGAAGCTGTCAGCTGAGGACATGTGAGGCGTCTATTTCTCAAACTAGAGACTCTGATGTACTTATCCTCTTGTTTAGTTGTACATCTGGTCTTCCACATCTCTTTCTGTACTTGTTAGAGACAGTTGTCCTTTGTCTTTGAAGACTGTAGTGTACACCTTTGTATGAAATCTTCAGTTTTGTGGCAATTTCAAGCATTGTATAGCCTTCATTCCTCAAAACAATGATTGACTGATGAGTTTCTAGAGAAAGCTGTTTCTTTTTTGCCATTTTTGACCTAATATTGACCTTAAGACATGCCAGTCTATTGCATACTGTGGCAACTCAAAACAAACACAAAGACAATGTTAAGCTTCATTTAATGAATCAAATAGTTTTCAACTGTGTTTGATATAATGGCAAGTGACTTTCTTGTACCAAATTATCAATTTATCATGATTACTCAAGGATAAGGTGTTGGGGTGATGGCTGCTGTCTAGATTTGATCAAAAATGACTTTTTTCAAATAGTGATGGTGCTGTTTTTTACATCAGTAATGTCCTGACTACACTTTGTGATCAGCTGAATGCCACTTTGGTCAATATTTCCTTCAGAAACAGCTAAATCTGTACATTATTCCAAACTTTTGGCCGCCAGTGTATATGTATTAATTAGTGTATTTTCATATATATTTCATGGCAATGTTTTAGCATTTTAAAATTATATAATGTTGTAACAGAAGTATTCTCTGACTGGTGGATCGTTTTCCTTCAGGATTGACGGGAAGTTCTTTACCAAGAATTCCACTTTTAAGAACTTCTTTTAAATAAAGTTTAAGTAACATGGACTGATGGCTTCAACAGAAGCATTTACAATCAATTAACAACCTCGGAGCTCATGGTACAGTAGTTCTTTCATTAACGGTCTGTAAGTTATCGGTAAAAATCATTTAGTCTATAGAGAAAATGAAAGTGATTTTTACTATCGGAACCAGACTGTTGCGCTCTATTGTCCTTTCATTCAACGCACTGTCTCCTGTAATTGCAGGTCTTAAGGAGAAGTGTGTTGATGTTCACGTGTTTGAGACACTGATACCCAAACCCATGATGCAGCATTACATCAGTCTGCTGCTCAAACACCGGCGGCTGATCCTATCGGGTCCTAGCGGCACAGGAAAGACCTACCTCACCTACCAGCTCGCAGAGTACCTGGTGGAACGCAGCGCTCGAGAGGTCACGCCCACCATCGCTGTCACATTCAACATGCACCGCCAGTCCTGCAAGGTAAAGTGGCAAAATCAGACTAGAATCAGAATAGACAGGTAAAGGCCTTGTGATACTCAACATGGGCATCTTGTTAGCAAGTATTCTTTATTGTTTTGGACACACCCTTATAGTATCACAGTAAAATCTATTCCAGTATGTGATGTTAATATCAATAGTAGATGTGTACACAGGCATTAAACTGAAGCCCAAACAGTCAAAAATCATATTCTTGATGATAATTTGCACTGCATAAGATATTACAGTTTTTCAGAGAATGTATTTTTAACATGTGTATTTTGTTTTACTGTACTGGCAGAGTTTTTATAGTCAAAACAATTGAACAAATATACCAGTGCTGAAGAAGTAATCCAAAGTATTTAGAATACGTTACTGACCTTGAGTAATCTAACGTAATACGTTACAAATGAAATTTTTCAGCATGTATTCTGTAATCTGTAGTGGAATACATTTCAAAAGTAACCCTCCCAACCCTATATATATATATATATATATATATATATATATATATATATATATATATATATATATATTCAAGTGAAGTGGAATAATGTTGATGCAGGACTTGATTTTATGGAATTAATTCGATCATGTAAAGTGGGTGTTCCGTAGCGGAACTGAGCCAGACCTGAGCCAGAGTGTGCTAAAACAATGCCCAAATATTTGTTTAGCTATACTATATGTTAACATTATTCAGTAGCCCACACAGCCTATGTGATGTCAACCAAAAAGGAAAGTCGTTTCAGAGGCAAAGCAAGTGATTTTGATAAAAAGATTACAAAGACTTTTTTATTGGGTTTTGTCTTTTTATCCCAACAGGATTTGCAGCTCTACCTGTCCAATCTAGCCAATCAGATTGATCGAGAAAGCAACACAGCTGAAATACCATTGGTTGTCATCCTGGATGACGTGCATGATGCGGCATCTGTCAGTGAACTAGTCAATGGTGCTTTAACCTGTAAATATCATAAATGGTGAGTACATACTAGAGTATTTATTCCTCCATATTGGCAAGACTAGTGGGTCTCCAAGTTGTTGAGTTTTAAGGGTCTTCAGAGCTATTTTGTTGTCTTTTTCAGTCCATACATAATAGGAACAACCAATCAGCCAGTGAAGATGACACCGAACCATGGACTTCACCTCAGCTTCAGGTGGGTATTTACATACTTTAAATATATTTAGTGTATATATACACACGTATAAATACACACACATGTATACATGTTATATCCAATTTTATGTACACAAAATGCCTCTTTTTATTTTACTTGTTCAATCCATTCAGAATGGTTATGTTCTCCAATAACGTGGAGCCAGCCAATGGGTTCCTGGTGCGTTACTTGCACAGAAAGCTCATGGAGGCAGAAGATCCCAGGAGTGTAAGCAATGAAGATCTGCTGCGGGTACTGGACTGGGTGCCCAGACTCTGGTACCACCTGCATACCTTCCTGGAAAAGCACAGCACTTCCGATTTTCTCATTGGTAATTGTTGAAATTATTTTAATGGTATATTATGGCAAAAATGGTGAAACTTTCAGTTACAGGTGCAGTTTCCTTTATAGATTAATTTAAATTTTAACCTAAAATATTGATGTTGATTAAAAAAATGTCCATGGACTTTTTCATGCATGTTTGTCCATTCTGTGTTGCTGTAGGCCCCTGTTTCTTCCTGTCCTGTCCCGTCACAGTAGAGGAATTCCGCACATGGTTTATTGATCTTTGGAATCACTCCATCATTCCATACCTGCAGGAAGGAGCTAAAGATGGCATTAAGGTGGGTCAAAGTCGTTTTCATTGACCTGTGTTAAACTTTTGATTAAACTAACCTTATATCAGTTGTACTGCTGCGTGCATTTATGTTTCTGAAGCTGTTCTGTGCGTATGATTGTAGGTTCATGGGCAGAAGTCAGTTTGGGAGGATCCAGTGGAGTGGGTCAGGGGGTCCCTACCGTGGCCTTCCGCTCAACAAGACCAGGCCAAACTCTTCCATCTGCCTCCCCCCAGCACCAGCCCCGGCAGCCCCAGTCAGCCTGGAGATGATAGGCCGTATAAAGAGACTCCACCCAGCTCCGTGGAGTCAGATCCACTGGTCAGTCATATATTAGGACTGTTGGTGGAGCAAAATAATTGATCGTAATTAATATCGACCTATTATGTAATAAAAAATTATACTGTCAGCCAGTCGTTATTGCAAAATAAACCCCGACAGGGTGGTCTTGCAGAGTTCTGTTGGTTTTATTTTGCACAAATGAGCATCTGGCTGCTCGTTATCCCACTTATTACAAGCCTACTTAATAAATGGACATGAAAAATGAGTGATACTAGAAGTATTTCCGTAGTGGATAAAAATAGAGTTAATATCTATGAAATGGTATCATTCTCCATGCCAGCACTGATAAAAGTCTCAACGTTTTCTTGTTCCTGTCTCCTCTGTTTTTTCCAGATGGCTATGCTGTTAAAACTGCAAGAAGCTGCCAATCACATCGAGTCACCGGAGAAAGAGACGGTCCCTAAACTCCCTCCGCTCTGAACACCTGTATAACCTCCTCCATCATCTCTCCTGACGCTTACGCCGAGGTCCAAACTCCATCAGCTGCAAATGACGCTGTACTGTTACAATAAATGCTCTAAGTACACTCCACCTATTTATTTATTATGACATCCATCCACATTTACTTTCATTTCAATCAAATCATAGCAACCAAACGTTTACAACAGTATTGTGGCGGAACTATGGTTCAGTGATGCTAATACCATGGTATTTTCATATATACAGTACAGTTGTATGGTTTAATTGGCAATTACCTATAGCATGATAATATCACAATACTTTTAAGTAATGTTAGGTGTCATATGATCCATACTTTTGTCATCTAATAGACAAAAAATGTAAAGCACTTATATCTGCATATATGTTTACAGACGCTAATAGGTATGCATTTTTTCTCTCCGGGAACCCTTACTGTCTACACCACTGCTGCCCATATAAACAACTCAAGGAAACAGGTGCTAAACTCACTAGTGTGCACGTCAAACTTCATCTCACGTCAGAACAACAGTCAAAATATATATTTCTCCTTACCGATATACAACCATACAGACCATTTTAGTCTATGCTGCTATGTAAACGAGTTCAGTTATTTTGAATTTTTAATTTCTTTCACCCTTGACTGGCCAGAAACCTTTGAAAACACTTATGCAGACATTTTCTTTCTCTTGCAAACACAGCGAATGCCTTACAACTTAAGTGTACTATCATATGTCCTGCTGTAGAGGGCAGTGTTGTTATTCAGAAAACAAGAATTGACTCCCTTTTCATTTAATTTTTTTTTTATTTAATTTTCTTTATTTATCACACATTATAAATTTTTTGCACATATACGGTGAAATTCTTCTTTTTCACATATCCCAGCTAGGCTGGGGTCATTTATAAGTGTGAATTTAAATTGAATTGACCACAGGATGTTGAATTGGAATTTGAATTGGCTATTTATTCCTGTACTTTCCACATTGTGTTCAGATAGCATTATAAAACTAAATACTAACATGAAAAATTGAATCTGTTGATTATATAAAATATTGAGCTACAATAAGTGGTCAAATTAAGTGTTCTTCAACCTTCAACATTATTAGATATAATAAAATGTACAGTATATCAATAAAATACATTTAACCTAATTTCTGGAGGTATTATTAATAGTATCCAATGTTTCTGGAAATACCATGTTATAACATGTTTATAGCTAATTAATACTGAAAAATTAAAACTACACCTACAGCAGGTGTATTAATTTTATTTTCATTCTACTTGAATTCAAACTCAAATTACAACTCTGCATTCTGTTTAAAAGGTATTCTCAATTCAGTTCTGAATGGCGTACCATCTTGGTACAGTGTTGACAAAATGAAAAACCCATTTTCCGACTGAAGTTGGCAGAGCAGTCCACTCCAACACCTCAGAACCACACTGTAAAGATATCAGTTCCCAACCGCAACCGGCTGTGAACGCGCTCAGCTGCACTTTGTTTTACCGTAATGTTACTGTAGAGAACTTTTACTTTGGCTATGTCACTGAGCTCAGGGGTTTGGTTATCTCAGGCCTCTAATTATCACTTAATACAGCTATCTTCTCAGTTAACTGCTCTCTTTGTAGCAAATGGTGCAACTATAGCGTATGAAAACCAAATACTCAGTGCTTAACTTAGTATCAACCTTTTATTTAGTGTACAAGAAACAAATACTCCAACAAAGTGCATAGGGATGTGATGCTGTAAACTGGAGGACAAAGATTATCCTTGATCATTTGGTGCTATCGGATATCAATAAAGGAACATGGCTATGTTTCCTATAGAAATCGCACTTGACATCCAATAGCCTTGGTCTCATAGTGTTTAATGGCATCTTTAGATACAACCAATTGATGAAGACTTTGCTTGTCAGATTAATGACAATTTAAGTTTTATTTGTTTGATCCTTTTCTTTTAGTAGTTTAGGTTTCAAACTGTCTTTTAGACCTGAAAATACACAGCAGAATCGAAACAAAGAAAATCTAGTGTAATTTATCAAAATTTCTAATTAATAATAATGTAGTGTATGTAAATAATGTACACTACATCCGAATGTTTTCACAGGTATCTTGTGTAGTTAGACAATAGAGGAAGTGGATTTACTCGCAGAAGGCAGTGGTGAACCAGTAATTTCCCGTCTTTGTACCTGAAAATACTACTTGGATCCAAGCATGCGTGTAAGAACTGCACTTTGAGGTGAAAGTTAAAAGTATTAACTCAAATTCATTCCATTATTCCTTTCTATTCACTATTCATATGTTACAGTTCCATTACTCGTCTATGTAAAAAAATATTTTCATAAGTCCTTCTCTTCATGTACTTAAAGAAAAGTTTAAAAAATTGGTTCACTGGAGTTTATTAGCTGGATCGAAAAGTCAATTATTACTTTTATTTAGACTGTTTATGAGCCTTCTTCATTTGCACTGCTGCTTCCAGTGAAATGTGTGAGATATACATTTAATTACATTCTAGAGATAAAACAGTGTGACGATGGCTTTTGATGCTTATTCACATAAGAAGAAAAAAATCGCATTTTCTCACCGACAGGATCTTAGGTGCATTTGGCCCACTTGCAGTTGCATGTTATATAGCAATGCTATAATAACAATGTGCAATAATCAATGTTTTTGTCTTTTTTTAATTTTTTATTATCCAAACATCCTTAAAACAAAAACAAAAAATGTACTTAGGAAACAAAATTGTCTGCGATATTAAGACTCGTTCTCAGAAAATATATCTTGAATCCTTGCTAAATATGGTTAGATTTATGCTTAAAATAATCCAACTATTTATCTCATATATATATATATATATATATATATAATGTACACACCGATCAGCCACAACATTAAAGCCACCTGCCTAATATTGTGTAGGTCCTCCTCGTGCCCCCAAAACAGCGCCAACCCGCATCTCAGAATAGCATTCAGAGACGATATTCTTCTCACCACAATTGTACAGAGCGGTTATCTGAGTTACCGTAGACTTTGTCAGTTCAAACCAGTCTGGCCATTCTCTGTTGACCTCTCTCATCAACAAGGCGTTTCCGTCCACAGAACTGCCGCTCACTGGATGTATTTTGTTTTTGGCACCATTCGGAGTAAATTCTAGAGACTGTTGTGTGTGTCATCCATGCGATTATCTAATCAGCCAATCGTGTGGCTGCAGTGCAGTGCATAAAATCATGCAGCTATGGGTCAGGAGCTTCAGTTAATGTTCACATCAACCATCAGAATGGGGATAAAATGTGATCTTGGTGATTTGGACTGTGGCATGATTGTTGGTGCCAGATGGGCTGGTTTGAGTATTTTTGTAACTGCTGATCTCCTGGGATTTTCACATAAAACAGTCTCTAGAATTTACTCCTAATGCTGCCAAAAACAAAAAACATCCAGTGAGCGGCAGTTCTGTGGACTGAAACGCCTTGTTGATGAGAGAGGTCAACAGAGAATGGCCAGACTGGTTTGAACTGACAAAGTCTACAGTAACTCAGATAACCACTCTGTACAATTGTGGTGAGATGTATATCGTCTCTGAATGCTATTCTGAGTTGCGGGTTGGTGCTGTTTTGGCGGCATGAGGGGGACCTACACAATATTAGGCAGGTGGTTTTAATGTTGTGTTTGATTGGTATATATATATATATATATATATAGCCTATTTTTAAGATTTGCTTATTTACATTTCATTACAAAATTCCATCCAATTCAATTGGGTAATTTGTAACAAAATGTAATTAATACAACTGAAAATATGTCGTTTTTTTTTTTTTTTTTTTAAAGATTAAAGATTACTCAATAATCTGATGGAATTTTGTTATGAAACTGAAATTTGTACATGTTAAAAATATTTTGTTTAGTGTACTGGAAAACAAAGGATAACAATGATGATTAAGAAAATAATAATCATCGAGTATACTGCACTTTATAACTGCAGCATGTTGTTTGTTAAGTACCACTGAATTTTTATCTGGATAATAGAGCTTAGGAAATAAATCTCATGTTGTTTTACAATTCTGGGTTAACGCAAACAGGTAAAGATAATTTTGCAGCCCCTTCTGACTGATTATAGCCATTCTCATTTCAAAGCACCTGTTAAAGACATTTATTAGTATAACTAACGCCGTTTTACACTGTCTGCATAATGTTCCCGATTATTGTTCCTGTAAGCGTGTGATAGCTGTGCTGTGTTGTGCTAAAACTCATTTAACGTGACAATTCAGCAACTTTTTACTGTTTGCTTTGTCAGTCTAGGGATTGTACTGACAGCATATGGATGGTGCTTGCAAAAAAAAAACAAAAACTGGACTACAAGTATTTTTACATTGCTTTTTGTTTTATTGAAGTGCTACTTTTGTCTTTCACTCTTAAGCTTTGGGTCTGTCTGTTGTTATCTGCTATATCTTACATTCTTTAGCAACATTACATGGCCAACATTGTGTGTCTACAAACTTATAGCCATGTAGTGCATTTTTTTCAAGGCACCTTTTTTGTGTGGACTATATTTATTGCAATAATTCATTGTGTGTGATGAGTGAAGAACAACAGGCTGATTTCAGCCCTGTTTTTGGGTGATGACCTTGGTGAAGATGTCTTTGGCCAGGATAAAGTTTGGGCAAATGTGAAAGCATTTACATGGCTCTCGAATGAACATAGATGGGACCGGTGATGAGTCTTTGACATCATATGGTTTAGTTTTGATGTAAAATGTTTCAGTGTTCTCAGAGGAACAATGGAAGAATGTTACAAAAGATATTACAAAGTGGTGATAAGTTGCTGAATCGTCCCTTCACTTCATGCAATGCTTAATATTTATTCAAAAGTCCAATACTATTCCATAAAAGGTAATACGATGGTAGATGATGTACGTTACAGTGTGCAATGGGTTTCTAAATGTTGTAAATGCATGTCATCTTAGTGTGTGAAGCAGAATTACGGTTGTGTTCTGCCTAATTTGGGGTCATATAAAAGGAGTGATTGAAAGTTCTTGTTTGTTATTTCCCCCAAATAATTACTTGTAAAACCTAAGTTCCATTTTGTACATAATGTTATAAATGTATACATTGTAAATAGAGTGGCCCTGAATTTGCATCAACAATCATTTAAGAAAAAACAGTAATGTCATTAAGAAATGTGGTTTGTATGGGAGAAATGGTGGATGCCGAATACACATGAGAGCTGGCGTGCTTCTGATGTTCAAAACAAGACAATGTCCATCTGTCATAATAAAACCACAAAGTTCTTTAAATGTGTTTTTGTCATATATCATCCTGAAAGTGAGATTCCTCGTGCTCAAGTTAGAGCACACATAGATGTTGTATTACAGACAGACAGACAGATAGATAGATAGATCAGATCTGGGGGGGTCAAAGACCACGTAGCCGAATTAACACCCTGCTTTTGTTATCTGACTGCAATGACCCTTCTGTGACTGTTGTGTATATACAGCTGAAGTGGTCATGAGAGCTTGGTGCGCTCCCTCACTGAAACTCTCAAGGGGAGGAGTTCACCAGCACCACATGTCTTAGGCTATAAATCTGGGGTGATTCATCTCCAGACTCAGCCAAAGGACTTGCTAGGTCAGAGGGATCCCTGAAGCAGACAAGTATGCCAGCAAAACCAGCCCCCATAAAGAAGTCGGCCAAAGCCGCCAAGAAGGAGGAACCCGCACCCGCGCCTGCGCCTGCGCCTGCACCAGCACCTGAGCCCGCAGCTGAGCCCGCACCTGCCGAACCTGCGCCCGCTGAGCCTGTCCCCGCTGAAGCTGCCCCGGCAGAGGCTGCCCCTGCTGAAGCTGCCCCTGCCGGGGGCGAAGCCCCACCAGCTGAAGCCCCACCAGCGGTGGAGGCAGCACCTCCTGCAAAAGGTACTGTCTGGTGTCGTGCGTAATGGAGATTTCCAAACCCCAAACTTGCCCACATCTGATCAAGTTGTCAAACTGCAATTATAAATAGATACTATTAATGGGTGGATCTCACGAAGAAAATCCAGGTCAGTAGACTATATTTCACCCCAAAATGAATTTAAAAAAAAAGTATATTTGCAAACACACATTAATGAGAATCTTCCTTACTTTCTTTTGGTTTGGGATGTAAAGAGAATCATCTTGTCCATTATTTGTTTTTTTTTTATTAAAATCTGCATAAATTCAGTTGCCAGTTTATATATATATATATATATATACATATATATATATATATGATCCGTACACAGATCCTGACAGAATTTGTGAGATTCACCCTATTATTTGCAATAATAATTATAAGCTAACCAAAATTATTAACACAGTTGCAGAAGCATGCCATGTAACAATTAACCTCGAATGCTTAAGAACTCAGAGTGCATTACTGCTGTAGCCAAGAATGCTTGCTACAACTGATGGTTAAAAAAACACCAGTGGGTATTTACACCTGTTCACCTCTCCTCACTTCAACACTATACACTGATCATAGCAGCTGTTCGTGTGGACCTACCCGACGCCTATTCTACTGCTTTCTTTTAAGCATGCGTTTGTTTTCCAGAAAAACTTTAGGCCATATATTTGCCAACTATTTTATCATTTTATCCAATATTAAAATACTATAGGCCTACTATGCTTCTGAATTAGGGATATGACATGAGGCATTTATACGTGGGGTGGTGTAGTGGACTAAAGCACTGAACTGGTAAGCAAAAGGTTGTTGGTTTAATCCCCACAGCCGCCACCATTGTGTCCTTGGGCAAGACACTTAACTCCAGGTTGCTCCAGGGGGATTGTCCCTGTAATAAGGGCACTGTAAGTCGCTTTGGATAAAAGCATCTGCCAAATCCATAAATGTAAATGTATACGGTATTATCACAGTATTGTATTGAATTACAAAACGAGCTGAAAGATACATTTATACATGCACAGTATTGTTGTTCTTAATGACAAGGTTTAGTTACTTGTTTTGTACTTTTTAAATTAAAAGATCACAAAGAATATCTATCATATCTCAGTAACTTTGCAAAGATCAAACCAAATTAGATTCAAAGAGACATGGTGGCTTTCAAAAGTCCAATGCTTCTATTTTGCATTTACCTAATTTATTACGGTTTATTTTCATTGCAAATGAACATGTAACAACAATGGTAACATTTTGAGGGAAAAAATTAATTGAAAAAGAAACATGAATTTGAGAGTGATTTGGTATGTCTTCCAATTACTGTACGAGTTAGAGTGTTGGGAATGTTGATTTATTGATGGAAATGATACAGTGCATTCAGAAAAATCTAAACAATTTGGTTAATAGGTTATCTAGAAATGTTCACGGTATTTTGAAGTTCTCATAATAACAATATTGTGCATGTTAATTATCACAGTATACCTTATTATTGAATATCGGCAAATGTCTATTCTGAATGATTGCCAAATGTACTGTATGTACCATGTTTATATGGTACTCCAAAGTACTTGAATATCATGGTATTACTATGATATCATTGCTTTAAAAAAACAGTACTTTTTAAAGTGCATTAGTGGTGCATTCATGTAGTGTCAAATGTACCTGTGTTATTTTTAACACAATAAAATTAATAAAACTTGAAATATTTAGTTTTTATTTCATTTTGTTAAGGCTACTCAATTCAGTTTTATGTAGTTTGGTTTAAATTTGAAATGCATAAATCTTATAATAATTTTTTTGAGTGTGGGAACATTCCCTTAAAATGAATGTATGGTTTCCATTTTTTGTTTGCTTTTTGTTTTGTTTTATTTAGTATTTTACCTAATGTTCTGGGAAAGTTCTAATTACGTTTTATTTTTTATAACCATAAACTAATGTTCCTAGATTGTTCTTGGGAAATTGGGAGGTAGCATCTCTAAATTATAATGTTGAAATCACAGTAGCTGCGTCCAACATGACGTGAATACAGTTACAGATTAAATGTCCTGCTCTACCATGAAAGATTAAAAGATCCAGAATATGTGTAAGAAGCTTTCTTACAAAGAGATCTCATATTAGCCTAAATTGTTTTGATTTTACAGTGTAGTATTTTAGCGGAAACTATGGTGAAACTTCACTGAATGTTTTAACTGTTGTAAAAAAAAAAAGGAAATAAAGCCAAAGAAAATTACATGTCTTTAGGGTTTTGCTACATTTGTCTTATGCACGATTTAAAATCAACTGTTACTAAACTTGCTTTGAAAGGAGACATTTCTTAAGTTGAGAACAGCTAAGCATCTCCTACCTGTGTTTCATAAGTTCATTTCCCACTCATTTCTCTGCTGTACCATTCTACTACCATTCTATGACACATTTCTTCTTCTGCTCTATAAGGACTCAGCCTCTCTAGCATATTTAGACACCTGCTGAGCTCTAAAAATTAGCATCTACACAAGCCCAGTTGCTACTTTGTTCATAAACCCAATTTCTCACCATAATCTGTGTCTGTAATCATACACACAATAATCTGTTTATTTCACTCTCTAACTAAAGCAAAGTGTCCAAAGGCTTTTCAGCGCCTGTGCAATTATTATTTGACACCAGCCATATCCGCTGAGGCCTTGTAAGCCAGAGGAATTCAGAGCTTGTGGCTTCCTAAGCACTCCATTTACAGCCCCATAGAGCTTTAACTTAATGTAACAGCACTGTATTCAAAAGTAATAAAGATTTAACATTGTGTTTTGATTAGTGAGCCCAGTCTTTCCCAGGATCGAAGACAATTTATTTAACCAGATTACTGACATCGGAAAAATTCTGCAGTAACTGTCGGCTTTAGAAAGATTCTTAGTCATACAACATTTTCACATTATGCTCTGTGCCTGTAGCAAGAGCAACATAATATTATCTCAAACACATCCATTAACACCATTCATGATACATTAATGGATCGCACCAACATGGCCAAATATCGTACTTTTAATCTATTTTAATTTTGGGGTCTATAACCACTTGTGTCTTTACTGTTTTGTGTTTTACTGTATTCTGTGCATGCAAAGCAAGCCTCTAACATTCCGACCTCAAACATTAAAAAATTGTCTGCTGCCCTCATTGCTTAAGGAGCTGCTGTAATCGATGCTACGCCCGCTGCTGAAGCCCCTGCTGATGGTAATAACAGTCTTAAAACTTAAGTTTTTCTTTTCTTTTCCCAATGCTGCGTTCACGTCATATTTAAATTGCTGTAATTAAGAATTTCCGATATGTAAAATAACTAAAATAATATGCTGTTTTGGAATCATGAGCGTTTCCATGATTCAGAGAACTTGAACGGCTCCCAGCAAACACAGAACGTTCCCCTAATGTTGGTGTATGTTTCCCATTTGGTTATTTTTTGGGAACCAGTTCCTAATGTCCTAGGAATGTTCTTACGGTATTTCCGCTTTATTTTTTGTAACCATAAACTAACATTCCAAGAATATCCTTGGAACCAACAATTGCTATTTGATGAGTAGACTCTCCGAGTTGTCATCTCGTAATTTCAGTAATCCCAACATGATGTGAACGCAGCATGACATTACTTAAGCCACTTCCACACTAATATGTTAAGTTTGAAAACTCAGTTTTCAGTTTCCTAACAACAACCTTTTCCGAAGTTTGCACTTATGGATATCGTTTTTGAAAATGTACCTTTTCGGTGGAGGAAAACCCTGTTTTAGTGTAGATGAGATGTGTTAAGCAAGTAAAATTTATGCATTTTCAAACAAAAATGCATTAGTGTGGATGTGGCTTTAGTTTAATTAACCTAGAGAAAAATACCGTAAACAAAAAACAAAAACACTGCAGCAAACGCTTTCCAGCATTTAAGCAATTAGAGTTTTTGAGTCATGGCTTTGTTTATATTATAAGTAGCCTAATGCTCTAACATTTAAAATCAGCTGCTGCTGCCGCCCCTGCCGAAGAAGGCACTGCACCCACTGAAGGAGAAGCTCCCACAGATGGTAAACAGCTACCGTAAATTAATTTGATCCGCTGTTTTTACTGTAAAAATGCCTGCTGCTCCACATTAGTGAAAGTCAACATGAAACAGCCTTCGCAACCCATTTTACTTTCTTAATGTGATGTATTTCAAAGTGAAACAGGATATTTAATGAGAAAAATTTTATTTTTATTTTAAATTTTAATTTCATTTTATTAATTGGAAATTGATTGGGATGGATTGGTGACGTAAGCCAAAAAGGAATATAAGTATGTATGAATCATGTACAATAAAACCAGTAATGTGCAATAAGAAATTAAACCGAAAATTTGGTTTCATGTTGACATGAGTGAATTATATGTGTAAAATGTAAAAAATACCATTTAATAAAGTAAATGCACCAATTTTGTAACATTGCTTGATTTGGAAATCACTTCTGGTTTCTATGTCCTGAGATCATCTTTTAGATTACGCCAAAACCAGACCTGAATATTTGGCTATAATGCCAGTATAATTAGACCTGGATGGGCAAAACTAATGCCTAAAGCTCTTATTATATGCTGCTTTTATTAATGTACACCTGCTTATTTAACACAAGCTGCTGCTGAAGCTCCACCTGCTGAGGAAATCAAAGCTCCTACACCACCTCCACCTGCAGGTAAATCTACTAGAAGAATCCAAACCGTCCACAGTTTTACAGATAGATCATGACCATTTAACATTCGATGGAGTGCCTACATTATACTTCGAAATACTGAATGGCTGTTTCTTCTCCAGAGCCAACTAGCGAGCCATTGGAGCTTGGTGTTGAAGATGTCAATGATACTTCAGTCACCATTACATGGAGACCACCCGCCACCATTGGAAACTCTGGTTTGGATGGATACACTGTGGAAATCTGCAAGGAAGGAAGTGAGTCTGATGTTCTTCATATAATAAAGCCATCGAGCCGAATAGATCTTAAAATCGAAAGCCCTCTTCGTTTTATTACGGTGGCCTGTCAAACACTTGCAATAATTTTCTTAATAAAATACCACCTCACAATGCTGTATGTTCAATTAAAAACAGCAAAACGTTTATAAGCATTTTGTTGGCCCGTTAATCCTATCAGTTGCACCTGTCCCCAACATGTCAATGACAATATTTACACCCCCACTTAAGTTGTGTCCCTATATGGAGTGAGGCATTTCTAGAAGAGCCAAGGAGAAGTCTGCTTGCAAAGAGGAGGGCTGTAGTACTCATGCCAGTGGTAGACGCAACAGTCAAATCTAGTACAGTTTAACTTGCTGATACTGCAATTTAAAGTTGAAATGCATTATGAAAATGGGGCATATCCAGTTCAAAGTTTTCTTTTACATACATGGTTTATTTCAGTATTGGCCCCCAAAAAATATTTGGCCATTTAAGTCACCAAAATTTCTGAAAGCCATTGCATAACATATCAAACCAAGTGTAATTTCTTCCAGACTTCTTCTAGCACAAGCGCACTTTCCAGGCAAAACAAAAGAAGTTTGTAAGGTTTTGAATTATAATAGAATAGGTATACTGTTCAAAATGAAGGCAACAAGTGTTTTTGTCACTTTGTGTTTGTCGAACGTTAGTGGAACTTCTCCATAGTTAATGTGCTGAACACAAGATACCTGTGTGAACTTGAGGGGATCTGACTTCATACATCCACAAAAATCACCAAGACACCAGTTGAGTCAAAGTCACCGAGCAAAAATGGCTCAGAAAAGTCAGTTCTGAGAAAAGCTCCAGCAGCATTTGTTTCCAAGGTGCCGCTTGCTTTCATAAAACCAATGTCACCATTCCATTTTCCCCATTATAGCTGGTGACTGGAAAGCGGCTAACGAGGAGCTCACTGTGTCCTGCCGTTACGTCATCAAGAACCAGACCACCGGTGACCGCCTGAACATTAGGGTGGTGGCCATGAACCCTGGCGGCCGCAGCCCTCCCGCCACACTGACTGACCCTGTCCTGGTCAGAGAGGTCGTGGGTAAGTTAAAATTCCACTGCCCAAAAACAACAGTTGCCCATATGAAAACACATTTCTGAGCTGGGGTTTTCTAAGTTTGTCCCCCCCCCCCCCACCCCACACACACACACAAACACACACACACACACACACACTCAACACTCACACACACACTTTTTGGGAAATAATAACAAAGAAAAAATAAATTGACTGCATAAAACAAAAACTTTAAGACCAAGATCATGCTTCTTCCAAATGGTTGTGTTGATAATGCTCAAAAGGTAAGCGGTAATCCTACAATGGTTAGCACTAATTCTAATTGGGTGGGTAAATGTCACCAAAGAGAGTATGAGTAGGAGACAGACCACTTATAAAAAAAAAAAAATGGGAAAATCGTAACACTCAATATGGCTTTCAGTCAAAAGAGCCAGTTGCCTTTCTGATCAAGGCATTGTCATTGTCGAGAGGTCAAATTGGTACCACGTCGAACCTACTTCTCATACTGTTCTAAAGGGCACACTGATTTGAAAAAATAAATCTACCTGACTAGGGACTGGCTGAAGCTTGTAGAGATATAATCTTACAGACATGCACAGATCATGTTAGACTGTAAGATACAAGTACCATGTTCAGTCCAAAATGTAGAGTTATAACATAGCGTTATCTTCAGTCAGAATAATTGAAAACACCAATATTTGGCTCTGTATTTTCTTTTTTGGTACAAAAACTCTGTTGTCTCATAGCTTCAACTTGTATGGCAGAGCTATATCATTGAATAAGCATTGAGAGATAGAAGTTAAATTTGAAAAGGTATACTACATGCGATCACATTATGGTACAGCATTATATAAAGTGTATTTCATGTGTGAATGCTTGTAGTTGTTTTATGTTATTCAAGTGTGTCCAGCGTCTAAAGAAAGAAGTCATAAACGTAGGATGGAAAGTCAAATGGGTTCGGAACGTAACTTGAATCCGATCTATGCAACAAAAAAAGGGGGGTGGGGGGGTGGTTGGCAGAACTCTGATTAAAGGTCTGGTCTTCTTGCTGCATTACCTTTGGTAGCCCAATGCACGTTGGCCTGTTACAAATTGTCTTTTCCAATATGAACAATCTCTGTTGTAGATCCTTAGAAAATTGTTGGTAAGTGCCTTCTATTAACAAGGATTATGTGGAGAGGGTTTTGCATGACTTCAAAGCCATTGAAGGCTCGTCATCTGGACCAGTGTCAAACTTCTTCCTTTGAGAGCGATGGCGACAAGTGTAAATGGTTTGAGTTGGAGGGTGGGATACATTCCCATGTGTTCTCGCACTGCATGAGGAGTCAAGTGGCATCTAAGGTTACCCATAAGGCTTTTTAGCTTGCTTGTGATGCTATGTTTATTTAGATGCATGCTGTAGGTATAGTGTCAGGTAAGACACTTCTAAAAGGCTTCAAACGGTTTTCCAGTATTGGGTTAAGACTGATTTGGAGTTTTCCAGATACCAATGCACCATTTTCCACCAATGCATTGTTGATGTAATCAGCTTCTTGTTGACAAGAGTAGGGACACAATTGTAGACTGCACAATTTCATTGAAAGAATACAAAAATACTGTATAATGAATGCAGCAATAATCCAATTATTTTGGAGCATTGACAGTGATTCATTAGAAATTTGTCTTAATCCAT
Source organism: Myxocyprinus asiaticus (assembly GCF_019703515.2). Lineage (NCBI taxonomy): Eukaryota > Metazoa > Chordata > Actinopteri > Cypriniformes > Catostomidae > Myxocyprinus > Myxocyprinus asiaticus. The sequence goes on from NC_059355.1 coordinate 48,167,591, forward strand.
GTTGAATTGCATTTCTGAGATCTTGCCTTAAAAATCTCAGATCTTGTAGATGATACTATATATATATATATATATATATATATATATATATATATATATATATATATATATATATATATATATATGGCAAAACATTAATGTTTGTCTTGTTCAATATAGAAAAATTAATTAGAAAATATGTGTATATACTGTATATTTTTATACAATTTATGTTCAAATAAACGTTTTGGAATATATTTTGGTTATACTGTATGTTTAACCATTATTTTATTTTACAAATGACAATATTACATTTTAGTATTAAAAATTATATTATATTTTGAAAAAATATTTTGCACATTTATCATAAGTTATATTTACATAAATATATGTAAATATGTTTTGTAATTTTGTATAATTTATACAAAAATGTAAATAATTTATGTATACTATTTATGTGAAATATTAATAATTTAATTCATTTAATTAAAATAATTTGGTTATATTTACAATATGTGTCAGAAATATTTTGGCAAGTTGATCATTAATTCTGTCGTTTATTTTGTGATAGAGGACATGGTGTCAAATATTAATCATAATTCAGCAGTTTTAACTGATAAATGTAACTGAAGCTCTCCATCATGAGTTATTAGGGGTAAGAGTGTAACAGGACTGATCTATTTAAAGCTGTGATGAGGTGAACAGAGCCCCCGTTAGCATGTATGCTAGGTCAAAGTATATCATCCCTCTAGTGTGATGTTAATCTAATCATTAGAATTCAAATAGAAATCAAATTAGCTTTAACCTCCACTTTTCTGTAATGGTTACACCTCTGCTACTGATTGTGTGTGAATGTGGAAGGTTTTGGAAGTAGGCTTGCTGTAGACTCTTCAACCATCACTAAGTTAAAACTGGGTTGAGGATGGAATTACAGTTAGCTTGCACTCAGCTGATCTCAAATGGAAAGCCTGGGTCACATTTAGGTTAGCAAGCTAGTTCTTGTTAGCAACATTTGCAGTAATTCAAACACTGCTTCAAAATACATTAATTTATATGCTTTTGCCAGGTAACCTAAAATGTGCATCATGTGGCAACATCTAAATGAACTGTTAAGTCAAAACTTTATGAACATGTCTGAATCAACCTAACTACATTAAATTGATAATTTCACAATTTGTAGTGATCAAATGAATACGATCTCAGCACACACATCAGTTTTTAAACCTATTTACATCCACATACTATGTGTAATGCTAAATGTTGTTTTTCAGTCAGGACCACTTCCATTAAATGAGTAACTTTTATTGACTTATAGACAATTTGAAGCAATCTGTTGGTGTTGGCAGTATGGTTCTGTTCTGGGCAAACTCACCGCCCATCCATGCAGCCATGCACGGACAGAGCTCTGTCCATGGATGGGCTGCATTCCATGCAATAGAAAGGCAGCTGAGAGAATGATTGAATGAAAGAACCATTCTGATATGTGTCTGAACTGTATTGGTGGACATCATAAATCCCCTTACAAGAAAATCTAGAGGTCTGGCAAACTTGCCGCAAATTTGCCACTCATTATTTTCACATGCAAATGAACTTGCGATTTGCCGCAAATTTTTCCAGAAGTTTGCAGCTCTTCACCGGTAGTGGTGAACCTGCATCAAACCTTTGGAAACAATGGACAATTTGCCTCTACTGGCAAACCCATCTGTGGCAAACCTGTGGCAACAATGAAGAGTTTGCCGCAAAGCTCATTTGCATGTGAAAATAATCAGTGGCGAGCTTGCGGCAAATTTGCCAGAACTCTTGATTTCTGTAAAGGTCAGCTGAGCATCATCTGACTGCGAGCTTGATTAATGTGACCTGCCTGACATAAAATGATGCTTGATTTTTCAGTTTTATAAAACCTGCAATGTTTTCCCTTCACAGATCGCCCCAAAATCCGTCTGCCACGTTTCCTGAGGCAGCGTTACGTGAAAAATGTTGGCGAGAAGATCAACATTGTTATTCCCTTCAGTGTATGTGATTCATCAGTTTAAAGTTCTCTACAATGCATGATGAAAAGACTTAAAGTACTTAATATTAGCTAAACTCCTTAAGGTGCAGTGTGTAACTTCTGAGCCGCTAGCAGTACCAAACAGAATTGTTATATGTTTGTTTGAGAGACAATGTTAGCGACTATCCTGCTAGTACAGGATATAATGTTTTTATTATGATAAATATGTTGCTTGCTCATTTTATACTTTTGAATGGCCATCAATGGAGAAGTATGTTATTTGCACACAAAATGGTGTAGTTCTGGCATCTACCAGCTGGAGATAATTGCCTATGCTAACCCACCAAACCCTGTCTCCCTAGGCCTGAAGGCCAGAGTGTACTTCTGTTTTCCACATAATGCAAATTTCATCATCAGCATAGTATGCTTGGACTGTCGTAGTTTTTCTAGACACACAGATAGTCTCCGTCTTTGTGCGTCGTCTGCACATGTGCCTGGCGTTGACTGTACTAAAGAGTACTGTAACTAAAGGCATCATAGTGTGCATGTGTTGACATATGGTCTTGCGGTCAAAAGAGTATATTTTGAAAGGCTAGAGGGCACGACCATGCACGAGATGTAACGTATGGTGGAAAAAACAAAGTATACCCAAGCCTTGACATATAGCGAAATTGGCTCAACCAGTGCCATGAATTGGAGTGTTTAGGCAACCTTTGTAATTCTGTTTGGTGCACAAATAAGAGCTTTAAGGGATTGCTAATTAGTTGTAGCAGGGGGGAAAACATTTGTATTTGATTATCTTTTTGCCAGAAGTTGTTTGGTTGTACACATATTCATCCATTTTCCTTTTCGAATTCGAGTGATTTTTACCAGCCGTATTTTCTTACCTGTAGGGCAAACCACAACCTGTTGTCTCATGGACAAAGGACGGCCAGCCTATTGACACTAAAAAGGTAAATATTCGCAACAGTGACAAGGACAGCATCTTCTTCATCCGTGCCGCCGAGAGAGCCGACTCCGGTGTGTATGAGATGTGTGTTAAAGTCGAAAGCTTTGAGGACAAAGCCCAGATTACTCTGCAGATTGTTGGTAAGTGTTCTAAAAGATGCTGTCAATGCAAGTCGTACATGCAATGGACAATGTTTTATCATGGTTTTGGGTGCTTTCCAACATTGCTCTTGCTGACGTGTTTACCAGAGTTGCCTGGACCTCCAGCCAGTGTCAAGATCGTGGACACATGGGGTTTCAACGTTGCTCTGGAATGGACCGAGCCCAAAGACAGTGGAAACACAGCAATCACCGGATACACCATCCAGAAGGCCGACAAAAAGACAGGGGTACAAGCTCATTCAACATTTACTACATTTACAAAAAACTACTTTGGCATTACCACGTTGTTTTTGGACATGATACCATGGTAATAGCATGTTGTGTTGGACATGTACCATGTAATACCATGATATTCTTTGAAGTACCTTGGAGTACCATGTAAATACCATGGTATATGAATGGTAATTCTTTGGTTCAATTATATATGTTAAAGTACCATGGTACATGGCGGTACCATGGCTACCGCCTCTAGCGTCAGTTGCTATGAGTGAGGTTTACACATACCGCACAGCTATCACGTACCAGCTGGCTCCCGTTACATTAGCATCTGTTACCATCACTTTACCATAGTACCACAGTTGGACACTTCCTGTAAACTTCAGAGAGCAGACTATGGGAAATGTTAGCCAGACTTCATTATCCAATACAGCAAATGAGGATCTAATTGTTATATTCTGTCAGTAGTCTTGTGTAGAGTTTACTGACCTCTGCCGCTCTCTCCTCAGGACTGGTTCACAGTATTGGAACACTATCACAGAATGAATGCCACCATTTCAGACCTTATCATGGGCAACACCTACTTTTTCAGGGTCTTCACTGAGAACAAATGTGGAATTAGTCAAGAGGCAACTGCCACAAAGACCTCAGCCACAATCCAGAAGACAGGTGAGCCCTTTTCTGTAGTTTGTCACTAGAATATTTCTTTATATAGGAGGAAGGATACATCTACAAGTCCTTAATATCAGTGGATGTTAAGCAGCTTTTACAATACTCTATGATCATTTAGATCCCTGCATCAACATATTTTATATAATTATGTGTGCTTTCATATCATTTCCTTCAGTTCAGTTGCAGCTTCAATTAGGCGACTAGCCGTAGTGGACAAAAATTAAGTCAACTGCATGATACAGATCGAAACTGATATCGCAAACATGCTTGGCTTCTTGCGTGTTTGCCTCGGTTTCAATTGCAATACAATCATTATGCATAACATACGTATCGCAAAGTGTATCCTATTGTGAAGTAGTTTCGTAATACTGAGCGCTAATGGTGCATTAAGCTACATTGTTACACCCAACAATTTTGACTTTGGCTGTGTGCCACTGACCTTTTGAAGTGCAACTAGCGATTACTGGACAGTTTGCATGGGCACACTGGCATGAAAATAAAAACAATACTGAAGAGAGACTTTATGTGTCCACTGAAGACTTAGTGAGTTCTCTGGTACGACATTGAAAGCTCACTGTAAACTCTTAAATTCGCAGAACTCAAAAACATTTGAGGCAATCAGTTACATCACGTTTTTGAATTTAATAAACTCCAAGCTTAAGTTAGTAGAACTTTTAGATTTTGTACTACACATGCATGTTAATGGCTCTTAACCTGAAATCTCATTTTGTTGGTACTTAACTTTAAATTCAACTCTTTTGCTAAACTTTAAATTACCATGTAATCTCAATTTAAAATATTTCAAGTAGAGAGAACCTAATTGAATCAAGTAAACCCAACTACATTTACATGTTAAATTAACTTAAATTACTCTTTCCATTATTAACCAACTAGTACAGTGCATGCTAATTGAAAACATTGTGCTTTGATTAGCATAGCAATTGCTTAATTAGAAGAGTAATCTACTTTCCTTAAACTAAGCTCAAGCTCCACTATTGACCATAATGGTAACCCCCAAAACTCCAATTTTACAGAAAGTGTCCTAAATAGCCTACATAATTTTTAGAGCAAACCGAAACTTTTTGGAGAAATTTGTATTTTCACCAACTCTGTTCAATGCAACTCTACAGAGCTGCATAACAAAAATTCCCTGTTAGCATAGATTTTCCCCTACTCAGTACAGTTAATTACTCTTTGCATTAGGGTTTACAGTGAGCTTATCATATGCTCCACGCTTTCTAGCTACCTTGCAAATCATGTAGAGTTCAAAAGGGTGCATGACGCTTGCACTGGGAGGTGTTTTTAAGCCCTGTGCAAGGAATTTTAGTTGACTGATGCGGCATCCAATCTCGGTCATTTGGATAAAGTAACTCTTACAGTGGTTTTCTATTAACCTATGATGTTCCTGCTATTCTCAATGCATTTGTTGTTTGTGTGTTTGCATTTAGGAATTGACTACAAGCCTCCAGAGTATAAGGAACATGACTTCAGTGAGGCACCCAAATTCACCACCCCCCTGGCAGACCGCAGCACTACTGTTGGATATAACGCCAAGCTGCTTTGTGCCGTTAGAGGATTCCCTAAGGTACATGATTACTCCATACGCTATAAGCCAGGCTAGCATGGATAAGTGGTTCTATACCGCTTATCCATAGGATAGTCTTAAAGATAGGGCCATGTAGTAACATGTAAGGCTTGCTTAACTTAACAACAAGCAGTTTCATATTATTTTAATAGAATACAAGTTATGCTCAATCAACAGCATTTGTGGCATAATGTTGATTAGCACAAAAATATATTTCATATATAAAATGAAATTTTCTATTAAAAAAAAAGAAAAGAAAACAAATCTGGGTTAGAGTGAGACACTTACAATGGAAGTGAATGAGGCAAATCCGTCAACGTTAAAATACTCACTGTTTCAAAAGTATAGCCACAAGACGTAAACAACATGCATGTTAACATGATTTTAGTGTAATATAAAGTTATATCCACTTTTACAACTTCATTTCCATGACAACGTAACACCAAAAACCCTATATATAAGCAAAAATTACAATTTAAACAACTTTTTCCTCTTGCCCAATGGGATAATAGTGATAGCTCTTTGTGGGGATCGAACCAGCAACCTTGCAGTCCTAAGCTTGGTGGTATAGATTTTTATCAGGGTAGACTGCATATTTAATTTGCCGCATATTCAATTTGTTTTTGGGTTCATAGCTGAAGCATAGCGCTAGCAATGTAAACGTCATGGGTTTGATTCCCAGGGAACACACAAATTGATCAAATGTATACCTTGAATGCACCGTTTGGATGGCAAACGCATACATTTAAATATCAGGTCAAATTAAATATGGTGTCTACCCTGACTCTTGTTATATCCATTTGATCCCTTTTGAGCAGACCAGCCTCATTCAATTCGCTAATGTGTAAAATTATCATTCGGAACATGCTGATAGGTGTTTTGCATTGAAGTCCGTCTTATTATCAACACTTAATTTGTCAAAGGGTGTCTGAAGGTTCAGGTGACCACTGAAATGTAGGAATCTGGCACTAACATACTTGCAGAGATAGTGGAACTCCTGGTGGGGTTTAGATAACTAGAGGAACTGGATAAGTGAGATTCCTACATCACTATGACCGGATGGGCATCCAAACACCGATATGTGGAGGCCATGACACTGGACATGGAGCTCATGGAAGAGCAAGTGTGCATTATGGTGATGAATGGCTCCAATAACTTCGTCCATGTCTCATTTAAGTATCAACTATGATTCTCCTTAAATTCCTTTAAAGGAATAAAAATATAAATATATGTGCCAATTGTTGTCATACAGAGCTATACAATTAATGTGGATAGTATAGTTCAGAAATGTTGGTCTTGGAAGAATTTGATGAGAAATATTTGAGTCCATATTGAGATCCCATATTGAGACTTTTGATTGCAGACTTTGGTATCTGGCAAATCTAAGCACATTTGAGATCTCTACTGAACCTCTAGAGGTTAAACAGACTCCATTTGCTCTCAATTTAATCTCACTGGTGTCTCAGAGAAACAACTGATATATTAAAGAGATCTCGTTAGTTATTTTTCTTCTCTATGGGTAGGACATACTGAAAATGCCCCAGGACTTGTGATAGTTTTTTTTTTAAGTTTTTTTTTTTATTGTTGTCCAATCTCTTTACAGCCTAAGGTCCAGTGGATGAAGAATCAGATGATCATTGGCGATGACCCTAAGTTCAGGCAGATCAACAACCAGGGCATCTGCTCCCTAGAGATCCGTAAACCCGGCAACTTTGACGGTGGCGTTTACACCTGCAGGGCCAAGAACGAGCACGGAGAGGCCTTAGTTAGCTGCAAACTGGAGGTGAAACGTAAGTCAACACAACTTTAACATGCTCTCTTCTGTCATAGGACTGTCATTCACAGCAAAAATTATTTTCTTAATGGAGTATTCAGGGTTCAATACAAGTTAAGCTCAATCAACAGCATTAGTGGCACAATGTTGATTACCACAAAAATTTGTTTCGACCCTCCTTTCCTTAAAAAGAAAAGTGAGGCCCTTATAATGGAAGTGAATGGGGGCCAACGTTAAACGTTAAAATAGTCACTGTTTCAAAAGTATAGCCACAAGATAGAAACATTATGCGTTTTTACATGATTTTAGTGTGATAAAATTGCTTTCTAGCATTGTCTGTGTAAAGTTATATCCAGTTTTACAACTTTGTTGCTGACAATGTAACGTCATAAACCCTAAAACGATGATTTAAACAACTTAACAGCTCAAATAGTACAAAAGTTTTAACAGAAGAATGAATGTAAGTGCTTTTATAAAGTTATAAGCTTCACTTTTTGACCTTTAAACCCTTTAAAAATTGTCCCCATTCACTTCCAGACCTTATTCACGCTAGCACCATCTTTGATTTTTAATGGGAGTGGCAACGAAGCTGTGAGGGATAGACTTAGAGTCTCTTCAATGGGCTGTTTCTGGATCATTCTGTGGACAAAACATTGATAAAATATCTGTCCAAGAACATTCATTATACAAAGAACTCCAGAAAACATGAATTGTGAATAATCAGATGTGATCTAGGAGCTTTAAACAGCTTTATACCATTCGTCCTATTGAAGAGACTGCAAGTCTGTCCCTCACAGCCTCGTTGTCATTCCCATTAAAAATCAAAGATGGTGCTAGCGTGACATATTTTTTTTTTTTTTTTATTATTTTTTTTATGTTTACTTATCTTACCCCATTGGTAAATTGTTTTTATCTTGTTTTAAGTATAAGAGGATCTAAGGATTTTTTTCATTGCCGCATTTGCCCTTAGCTCGCTTAGTGGAGGTCTCATTATACGATACATACTGTATGTAAAATACGTGTCACTGTGGTCTGATCTGATAATACTGTAATGATAGTCAGATGATCTGAGTGTGTTGTAAACAGGCTTGTATAATTTGGATCACTTCCATGTACAGTTATCAAATAAAACATCCCTTCATGAATGTCTTGGATCAGTGTAATCCACCCTAAGCCATGTTAATGCAAACTGATCTGGGTCCTGTTTTTATCTTAATCAAGTTACAGTATCACTCCACAGGCATCTTTTAGCACTTTGTAGTGCCAGACAGATTTATTATTATAAATTGATTGATAGCCTTTTGAGAGATCTGAAAGAAAATCAACATGAAAAACATGAGACACCAACTTATCCGTGTTAAAACTCTGGTGTTGCATGTTTATTTAGGTGCCAAATTTGTATCAAATCATTCTGTACCTGCATACTTTTTGCTCACAAAATTCTTTTCATAATTTTCCAGAATTCCAGAGTTAGGTGAATTTCAATGCTTGTCAAAAACTTATCTGGGTCATATTACACTGTAAATAATAATATTTTTAATTTATTTATTTTTTTAAAATACAATAAAAAAAAAATAATAATAATAAAAAAAAATAATAATAATAATATATATATATATATATATATATATATATATATATATATATATATATATATATATATATATATACTTATTTTGTTTAAAGAAAATGAGACCTATTTTAGGACCATTCAGATTTATTAGTATTGTGACAGTATTTTCATAACGATTTAGCACATTTCCATCATTTCTCATCACTGTTATGCAGAAAAAAATAATATGTAATAAAATTATTAAAATCATGATGTATACTCAAAAAAAAAAACTTATTTTTAAGATTTACTATTTAAATTTCATAACAATTACCATGAGATTAAATTCAGAAACATTTAACAAAATAAAATTAATAGAAATGTAATAAAATTACTCAATTCAGTTTGATGGAAATTTGTTATGAAATTGAAATGCATAAATCTTAAAAATAGGCAAGTGTTTTTACTGTATAAACCATGGCAGTATTTGTTTTACTGCTATGCTGATTTTAAAATATTATTGTGTCCAGACAGGATGTTATACAGTAATGAAAATCTAATGAGACAAATTGTAGAATCACAAACAAACTGAAATGTAAAACATCCAGATGCATTGCATTAATAACAGTTTGGGAGGGGAATGTGTTAAATTGTCATGAAAATTATGTCACAATACGAAAAATCTTAGAGTAGTCTTCGTTTTCTTCATGCAAAATATAATTTCTTCTTTTTCTCTTATTTTTAGGGTGAAATTTGGCCTGTTGTGTTAAAGCTACTAGACTGAACTGGTTTTGTTTTCTCTTAACAGAGCCTGTGATTGCTGATGCCGATAAGAAATAAGTTCATCTGCCACATTCATACAGGTCAGTTTCTATTTTTATGTATGTTCGTGTATGATCTTTTTTTGTCAAGAATAATGTGTTCCAAAACACCAGTTTCATAATATTCAAGCGTTAGAGTGTGAGCATTTCTCACAAGAGGAGATGGCCCCTAAAGCTAGTTAGTTCTTTATCTATTTGGGTCTTGACAAGACATCTGTCATCCCCCAAGCTTGACCTTACATGGGGGAAACTCAGAGAGTGCGGCCCCTGCTGCTGGAAGCATCCGAGCGGCAATTTCCCATAAATTAAAGCTGTGTTATGACTCTATATATGTGTACCTTTTGGAGAGACCAAATTACATCCCTCTGATTCAGCACCAGCATCCCCATTAGACACTGACGAGTGACATCTGCTGCTAGACTTACTCCAGTTAAACCTGCCCAAACATACTCTAAACACTTTAATGATCCTGTTGAGAGAAACTTAGTGTAATGCAAAATACATGAATTCAATTTGGGTGATTTTTGGTTTATAGCAAAAAAAAAAAAAATAACAAAAAAAAAAAAAATAAATAAATAATAATAATAGTAATTGTAAAAATAACAAAAATAAATATTCTTCTCACCACAATTGTACAGAGTGGTTATCTGAGTTACCGTAGACTTTGTCAGTTCAAACCAGTCTGGCCATTCTCTGTTGACCTCTCTCATCAACAAGGTGTTTCAGTCCACAGAACTGCCGCTCACTGGATGTTTTTTGTTTTTGGCACTATTCAGAGTAAATTCTAGAGTCTGTTGTGTGTGAAAATCCCAGAAATACTCAAACCAGCCCATCTGGCACCAACAATCATGCCATGGTCCAAATCACTGAGATAAAAAATGTTCCCTGTTCTGATGGTTGATGTGAACATTAACTGAAGCTCCTGACCCATATCTGCATGATTTTATGCACCGCACTGCTGCCACACGGTTGGCTGATTAGATAATCGCATGGATGATTGTTGGTGCCAGACGGGCTGGTTTGAGTATTTCTGTAACTGCTGATCTCCTGGGATTTTCACACACAACAGACTCTAGAATTTACTCCGAATGGTGCCAAAAACAAAAAACATCCAGTGAGCGGCAGTTCTGTGGACTGAAACACCTTGTTGATGAGAGAGTTCAGCAGAGAATGGCCAGACTGCTTTGAACTGACAAAGTCTACGGTAACTCAGATAACCGCTCTGTACAATTGTGGTGAGAAGAATATCATCTCTGAATGCTATTCTGAGATGCTGGTTGGCGCTGTTTTAGCGGCACGAGGGGAACCTACACAATATTAGGCAGGTGGTTTTAATGTTGTGGATGATCGGTGTGTGTGTGTATTTTATATATATATATATATATGCAGTGTATTAATGTATATGTACAGTATATTTAATTATGGGTGAATATTACAAAAACTGTTCAGGTCATATTTCACCACAGAATCAAAAGAAAAAAATATGAAAGTATGTTTCGCGTTCAATAAATTAAGCCTGCTTTTAGTGTCACAGCAATGTGCATTGTCAAAATGCTTTCATGACAATGAAACTCTCATTACTGCAAGACAAAAACTTCAATTCTCATTACTTTAATGCTAAAACATCTTGTTAATATTTGCTGTACTGCCACAAACGATACTGGCAAATAAATAAGCATTGTATTAATTACAATATTTTTACTATTAATACTGCAACAAAAATGACAGTAATAAGAATTTAACCCAACAGACATCTTGCAAATAAAAAATTAAAATGCCTGCCCTCATTACAGTAACGTGCTTAACGGTCATGAAAATAATGTCACAATGCAAAAATCGTAGTGGTATAGAGGCTTCATTTTCTTCATGCAAAATTACAATTGTATTTATTTATTTATTTTTTTCTTTTGATTTTAGGGTTAAATATGATCTGGACATGTTTTAGTGAGATTCATCCTAAATAATTCACTAAATGCATTAAGAGTAGGAGTAAATTGTGATGTCAGAACAAAAGGTGAAGCTGTAAAATGGAGTTTGTGTTGTTTAAGCTCACCCTGCTGTTTATGAGTTTGTGTCGCTTGGGTGTTAAGACTATTTCAGGCTGTTCTGACATCTGTTCTTTGTTCCTTCCTCTTTGCATGAACTCTAATCCCAGATTAGGGACAGCAGAATATGATTCTAGGATATTCTTTATAAAACAAATCTGATTGGATGCGACATGTAAACTAATCATCAAATTCATTTTATATTAATGTGCCAATTTGTTACCAACCACAAGTTTTGTTTTATGTCATGACTTTACTCTTTTTCTTTTCCTTTTGTAGGAATGTGAAGACGTAATTTGCTGATGAAAAAAATCATGTTCTGTACATATGAAATAAACAATATAAAAAAAATAGACATTTTTGTCCTTTATCATATTTAATGCATATACTTGTCTCTGTTATCATGTTATAACTCAGATCACGTCCCAACCAAACCAACAGGACCATCCGGTGTGTGTTAAATTAAACTAGAGTCTTTCACCCAGTTTGTGTCTTTTGTCATTTTTCATAATGCCTACGTACTGAAACCCAATGTAATATTTAAACTGATGTTCCGAGTTCAATGTGCTAACCTCTGTCGACAACATCTGTGACATGCTGTCAATTACAGGTGCCACCAAAAAAATAAAAAATACAATAGACTCATCCCTCAGTTTGTAAAAACAAGCAAAAATGTAGTTTACTGTCATGCACTTTCAATGGAAGTCTATGGGGTAAATAATTGCACTGAATGTGTAGGCACAAGAGTTGAAAATTCTTGTCTGTGCAAAGTTATAATCCAGTCTTTCAACTCCTGTCATGACCATGTAAAGACAAAAAAACCCGGTAACTTTTGCACAGTGTGCGCAAAGATACCAGAAAAGGACTTTATATTGATAATGCACAATCAGAAGTTCAACCACTTAAAAAAAGTAGTGCCACACTAAAAGAACAATTAACAAATTTACAGCTCAAATAACATAATTGTGTAACATGCAATTAATCTAAGCACTTCGACAAAAATATAAGCTGCTCATTTTTGCTTTAAACTGTAAGGAATGTCTCGCCCCATTGACTATTGTAAGTGCATTACTGTAAAGGCAGTTTTCGTTTGTTTGTACAAACTGAGGAACAAGTCGAAATGTTTGTATTTGGCAGCATGCCACAGATAATGATAGAGCTTAGCATGTATTGAATCTGGAACATTCCTTTAAGAAAATTTGATAGGCCAAGTGACCCTGAAAAGTGTATGCAGCAAACCCTAGAAAATTGAATTGAGTGACGCTCATTTGTATGGAAATTATTTCATACTCTGACGCAGACTTTGTACAGACACCTTCCCGTCCAGCGGAAACTGGAATGAGAGCAATTGAGTTACTGAAGGTCACACACACACATGCACATGCACCAAGCTAAATATGTGTGTGTGAGAATGCAAAGACTTCCAGTGGTATATGAACTATGTATTTTCGACATTTCAGAATTCCTGTCAGAGTCATTTCCAGCCGAGTGCTTATTTAGTAAGATTAACCAAATATTTGTGATGCAAATGTATACTGCATAAGGACTGGTTATTCATGAGGTTTATGCATAAATTAGTTGAAAAACAAAAATCTGCTTGGTTATAATAGTTTGTTAGACTCTGGCTGTCACCACTTGAAACATTTCTCATGTCAAAAAACATGTAAATATGACACAGCAATTTTTTTCTAGATTTATCAGAATATTACATTAAAGATACATTTTATGAAGACGTGCTGTATTGACAATTGATACATTAATACTGATCTTGTAAGAATTTTGGGTGTAAAAGTGTACCTGTTTGTGTTTTAAAAATGAGTGGGGGCGTAACTATAATTCTGAACGGTAGGTGGCAGCACCTTTACTGTATTAAAACTGATTTTCCTTTAAATGATCCCTTTAAATTACTTCCCTTTATACGCAGATATATACATATACACATTATATCCAGAGCAAAGGAACAAACCCAGCCTCAGATCTGTCGTAAAACATGACTCGTGATTGTACACACTGCTATGAGATCTAGGTCCAAAAGTAAAGGTGTATCACTGCAGCAAATATTAACAAATGTAGGCTACCAGAGATTGTTTAGCCCGAGACGGAGCACTTGTATTAAAATGAACGGGAGGAATTGGAACATCCAAAATGGCACATGTAGAAAAGTACGTTCCGCCTTACAGGTAAAAGAGCCAGTCACCATTTAGATACAGACTTCGCCTGTTAGCAATGCTGCGTTCTAGACAACTTGCCTACGTTTCACCTATTTTGCTCATGAAATAGCTACTAGATAGCTAGCTAGCATCTGGAAGGATGTGCATGTGTATGCATTTGGCTTGTGTTCCTGTCGGAGGTGGGAAATTTAAAATCAGATATTCCCACCTCCGACTTTCTCTGGAACGCAGCTTTAATGCACATACACATAAAAAAAATAATAATAATAAAAAAAAAGAGTTTATTATCGTAATCTGAGCGAAAGAAGCACAATTTAAGAAACAATTGTTGTCAGATTTTACTAATATGAAATATGTGATTTAATCGTAATCTTGACCCACCGTATTGGAGATTTTGCCATTTCCTCATATAAGTAGATAGGAGCTCTACTTTTATGCCTCATGTATTCACTGAAAATAGCTGCACGTAAGCATTTTCCAAGATGGCTGACGAGTGGAATGACTTGCCTTGAAAGGGACTGTGGCCAGAATCGGTAACAGGTATGATCTCGTCCAAATAAACATAAAGGGATGCTACTGGGTTTGCTAATGGATTTCATTCTGAAAATTAACACATTAACATTAACATAAATTGATCTTTAACATGCAAAACTTTGCAAATGCAATAATAATAGTAATAATAATAATAATAATAATTTCAAAGCAAACATTCTATAGTATACTGTAATTTGATAACATATTCAGCATTTCTAACAAAGATGTATGATGGAGCAGGATGTATTGTATTGTGTTTGTGGTGGTTGTTATTTCAGGCTGCATCATCACTGTGTCATCACAGCTGGACAAACAAATGATGCTCAATGCCTATTCGGTCTGCGCCCAATGAGATTTGGTACTACAGAGAAGCAACCAGCTCTCAACTGAATCTGACTGCACAAAAGTCATTGATAAAAATTAAACAAAAACACATTTCTGGGAAATTTCTGTCTATACAGACTCGTTAATTATGCTTAAATTGTACATGTCTTGGTGAAGGTGCAGCTTGGGAAGCTTTAGAAAGGGAAGTTTGTCAACACAAACTTTGAATGTTGCATTGAACAAGTTTTGCTTGGAAGTTTTAAATTAGCTTGAAGTTTGAAGCTCTATTGCTCTAGGTGAAATTACAATCAGATATACAGTGCAGTCATAAATTATTTAGACCTCTTCATTTTGTTATGTTGCAGCCTTATGTTCAAATGCTTTAAATTATTATTTTTTTCACATCAATCTACACTCCATACCCCATAATGACAAAGCAAAAACCAGTTTTTTGATAAGTTTGCAAATTTATTAAAAAGAAAAAACTGAAATCACACGGACATAAGTATTCAGACCCTTAACTCAGTATTTAGTTGAAGCACCTTTGGCAGCGATTGCAGTCTCAAGTCTTTTTGGGTATGATGCGACAAACTTTGCACACCTGGATTTGAGGATTTTCTGCCATTCCTATCTACAGATCCTCTCAAGCTGTCAGGTTGGATGGGGACCATCGGTGGACAGACATTTTCAGGTCTCTTCAGAGATATTCGATTGGGTTCAAGTCTGGGCTATGGCTGGGCCACTCAAGGACATTCGCAGAATTGTCCCTAAGCCACCCTTGCATTGTCTTGGCTGTGTGCTTAGGGTCATTGTCCTGTTGGAAGGTGAACCTTCAGCCCAGTCTGAGGTCCTGAGTGCTCTGGACCAGGTTTTCATTAAGGATATCTCTGTATTTTTCTGTGTTCAGCTATTCTTCAACCCTGACCAGTCCCCCAGTCCCTGCCGCTGAAAAACACACCCACAGCATGATGCTACCACCACCACCATGCTTCATCGTTGGGATGGTATTGCGCAGGTGATGAGCGGTGCCTGGTTTCCTCCAGACATGACACTTGGAATTGAGGCCAAACAGTTCAATCTTCATTTCATCAGAACAGAGAATCTTGTTTCTCACAGTCTGAGGGTCCTTTAGGTGCTTTTTTGAAAATTCCAAGCGGGCTTTCATGTGTCTTGCACTGAGGAGAGGCTTCCGTCTGGCCACTCTGCCATAAAGCCCAGATCGGTGGAATGTTGCAGTGATGGTTGTCCTTCTGCAAGTTTCTCCCATCTCCACACATGATCTCTGGAGCGCAACAAATGTGACAATCGGGCTCTTGGTCACCTCTCTTACCAAGGCCCTTCTCCCCTGTTTGCTCAGTTTGGCTGGGCGGCCAGCTCTAGGAACAGTCCAGGTTGTTCCAAACTTCTTCCATTTAAGAATTATGGAGGCCACTGTGCTCATAGGAACCTTCAATGCAGCTGAATTATTTTATTTATTTATTTATTTATTTATTTTGTAGCCTTCCCCAGATCTGTGCCTAGACACAATCCTGTCTCTGAGCTCTGCAGGCAGTTCCTTTGAACTCATGGCTTGGTTTATGCTCTGATTTACATTTTCAGCTCTGAGACCTTATTTAGACAGGTGTGTGCCTTTCCAGATCATGTCCAATCAATTGACTTTGCCACAGGTGGACTCCAATCAAAGTGTAGAAACATCTCAAAGATGATCCAGTGAAATGGGACGCACCTGAGCTAAATTTCAAATGTCATAGTAAAGGGTCTAAATGCTTATGTCAATGTGACATTTCCGTTTTTTTATTTTTAATACAAGTTATCAAAAATCTGTTTTTTGCTTTGCCATTATGGGGTATGGAGTGTAGACTGATGTGGGAAAAAAAACTATTTAAAGCATTTTGTGCAACATAACAAAATGTGAAAAAATGAAGGGGTCTGAGCACTATATCAGGGGCCTGGGTAGCTCAGCAAGTAAAGATGCTGACTACCACACCTGGAGTCGCAAGTTCGAATCCAGGGCGTGCTGAGTGATGCCAGTCAGGCTTCCTAAGCAACCAATTTGCCTGGTTGCTAGGGTGGGTAGAGTCATGTTGGGTTAACCTCCTCATGGTCGCTATAATGTGGTTCTCGCTCTCAGTGGGGCACGTGGTGAGTTGTGAGTAGATGCCGCGGAGAATAGCGTGAGCCTCCACACGCGCTAGGTTTCCACGGTAATGCGCTCAACAAGCCACGTGATAAAATGCGTGGATTGACAGTCTCAGACGCGGAGGCAACTGAGATTTCTCCTCCGCCACCCGGATAGAGGTGAGTCACAACGCCACCACGAGGACTTAGAGCGCATTGGGAATTGGGCATTCAAAATTGTGGAGAAAAGGGGAGAAAAATCCCCCTAAAAAATTAATGCACTATATTCAGTGGAAGTCTACAGGATATTTAATCATACAGTATGCTATGGGAAAACCATATTGAAGTGTATATTGAAAATATTTAGAAATCCCAGGGTGGAACAAGACAATGGTCTGTACCACGTTTGGTGGATCTAGCTTGAACCTTCTAAGGCGAGTTGTGAGAAATGTTGATATTTCATCTGAAATAACCCCACTTTCTACAGTTTGTGGGCATTTTGAAGTCAATATAATTAACTTTGTAATAGTTTGCATCTTTATTCTAACACTAACACATATTTTATTACACGGCTCTCTGGACTACTCAATTCTGATTGGTCAATGGCGCCATCTAGTGGTCAGATATTTCTGAGTAACAACCGTACATCCACATATCAGACCGCTCATCTGGGTACTGCAAGCCATGTTTTCTGCTTTTCGAATCACTGTGCGATTTCTTCAAGTAAACTAATAAAATTAATTCAACTCAAATCAATGTTTCATGTCAATTTATTTATTTATTTGGTAAGTATTTTTGTAATAGGCTGGATTATGAGCAGTCAGATGGTCATTTTCACAGAACAAACACCTAAAAATCAAACCAGAGGTGGATTTTAGCTGTTCAGCGATTTCTTTCTTGTCACATAATTACATAATTTCAAAGCAAATACATTTTTTATGTCCATGTATTTATTTATTTATTTGGTTAGTAGCCGCGTAATAAGCATATAATGTACAGACCGTCAGTTGTTACCGGTAACTGTACATTATCCCTTACCAAACTAAGAATTGGTGCCACTCTGAAATTTCCTAATGCATCTGAGGCTCTGTCATTGAGCTTGAGTTTTTCTAGTGAGATGCCAAGGGTAGTTCTGCTGGAACAGAAACAGGATGATTTGGACATCTGCCATATTGCCTGGAAGACTGCTGCTGCCTCAATAATAATAAATCTAGTCATGGACTCAATCCTCTCTTTTGTGCCCCTATGCCTGTGTGTCATTCATAAAACCCCTGTGACATTGTGCAGTATATAAATAAATAAATTGTCAATTTCCCAAAGTATTACGGTTTCCCTTTGTTTACCTTCCAGAAATACATAGGGGGATAAAAACATTATTAAAACATGTTCAGACCTACTGTAGAGCAGGGGTTTGGTTTAAACATTACAGTATACAGTTTTTTAAATGCATAGATGCACAATTTGGGCTTTCTTGAGCAGATACTAGACCTTATATTTGAACTGACACATTTAAAATGCATAAAATCTCTGAAATGATCAACCTAGTCTCATTGAATGAACGTTACTATAACTACATTTTGTAAACTGAGTTTCACATGCCACATTCTACGTTTCACCAATGTTTCCTGGTGAAATGAACATTAGAGGCGCTACAACAACTGCATTTTATAAATTTTAACGCTTGAATTACAGACCCACCTAAAGTTACACACTTATTCCAATGTGATTAGAGGCTTGGACTTTGGATTTGGAAGAAGAAGGATCAAGCCCACCCAAACACGCAAGCAGACGCGTGAGACAAAAGTGACAGAAGCGACACAAAATGACGTGGTTGCTTCAGAAAATGTGATTTTTATGTCGCTTTTGCTTTTAGGACACTATTGTCTGCTTTGTTCACCCTCATTTACTTTAAGGACACTATTGGTTACATTTAGGTTAAAGTTTTAGGTTATAAATATTCACCTTAACTGATTATGACCCTATTTCACTTGCTTTTGGCACCCCCCGATGGACATTTCACTGGGAAACTGCAGCAAAACGTGTAATAAGGCACGTAAAATGTTGCCATGGTCACGTAATGTCTATGAGATCAGGCTGGAAATGGCAAAGGGCTGTACCCTATGTAGATGTGTAACTTTAAGTTTGCTGTCTGTTTTTCCAATTTCAATGAACTTGAAATGTCTCTAGAAAGAACTCAGGCATAGTGGCCCTACTCAGCGGTCTGGAGGCCTGACTTTGTTTCATTGATTTTAGATGTTGATGGATTGGACTCCATCAAACCCATTTAATTAGTATTGAGGCACCAGTCTGCAAATGGAGATAGACTCAAGGGGGGTGGGGGACTGACATCATTTAACAGATTTTTTTCAATATTATACAGCTATGATACAGCACATAAATAGCTGCTTTACACCACCTTCTAACAGAAGGTTGCTGTGTTTCTAGGAGGAACTGCTTGGGTTAGAATTCCAAAATTGTTTATTTTATACTGCTGTGTGAGAGTGAGCATGACAGTGAAAGACATGGCTACTGTCAACTACTGCTATTATTTTCAGCTGCTAGTCTAGTGTGTGGACATGATGTTCTTTTTGAGAGTGAGTTTAATAGTGCGTCCCATCAGTCTTCAAAAATTTACATTGAGCACATTTAGTTACGTGCTGCCGGTGCACAGCTGGAAAGAGTCTGAGCAGAACTGAAGTATTATTATACATATCTACTGCAGCGGTACTCCATTGTGTGTGTGTCTCTCTCTCTCTCTCTCTCTCTATCTCTCTCTCTCTCTCTCTCTCTGATGCTCTAAACCTACCCCCAACACACACACACACACACAAATTAAATACAACATATATGAAGAAGTCCTTGGTAGGATGCAATAGAGCTGTTTAGGCTGTAGTCCAAAAACACGGAAGAGAATTAGCATTTTCGAGCTATGCGTTCCCTTGGGATTATAGTTTTTATAATGCCATTTTTGGATTTATAGACAGACCTTATTATGTTTACCACAGACCTTATTTTACTCATAAATCCAAAACTGCCAGGATAAACTGCCCATAGGAAATTCCAGAGGGAACATCGCCTACAAAGTGACGTCACGGCTGAACAGCTCTATAGAATGCAACGGTCTGGTTCCGGAAGTAAACATCCCATTCGTTTTTTCAATAATTTTCAATGATAACTTATAAAAATGTAAAGAAAGACCTACCATGAGCTCCAAGGTTCTTCATTGATGGTGAATGCCACCAGTCTGCGTTATTTCAACTTCATTGTTTACAAATCATGTTTGATAGCGGAATTCCTGGTGAACAAATACGTTTCCCATGGTCCAACAGAGAGAGCTTCACCAATCAGGTGTGAACGCACCAAAAGCCTGCAAAACGAGCCCAGAAGCAACCGCCCCCTCCCATGACACACTGTGAATGACGCAATCAAGTCGGTCTCCCTTCACCTTTTAACTGCTTATATATTTAAACATATCAGAATATTTAGCAATAAACGTAAAATATATTGTTTCTATATTTATAATCAACAACCTTAAATAAATAGTTTTGTATATTCTCATCATTTTTTTTCACTTACATAATTCGCAATGCCTCATGGGATTGTAGTTTGTGCACTTGTGAAAGACGGTAAGTACACAGTCTTGTAACGATTTTCAAAAAAGACAAAGTTTGTAATGTTCTGATTCACCTCAGAACTGGTTGGTTTGGTTCATGGCTTAGAACTCTTTTATGGAGGGTTTTATGAAAAGCCTATGCAAAACATTAATGGGAAAAATACTTCCGGAACCCAGATGCTGAAAAAGTGGGCGGGCACTGGCACTGCTCTATTATGTCCAATTCGCGGATGAACTGTATTTTTGAATCGTTTTTTATTTATTTATTTATTTTTTATGATTCATTCAAATCCATTTACACAGCATTTGAAATCGCTAACTGTATATGGGAGAACTTTTGTTCAGGAGTGAAACTGCTGGTGTATTGTTTGATTTGGGTATGAATTATTTATTTGAACCAAATCTTATGAACGATTCTGTGAAATCAATTTGCAAAACATTTGTAAATTGCATGACTGTGAAGGAGAACTTTGGGTGTACAACTGTGGATGTGATGGGTTACATGTTTACAATCATAAACAAAGCAACATTTAACACATTTTCATCGAAAACATTATTAATACTATCTGTATTTAACAATAACCTAAACCAGTGATAAACAAATTTTTTTTGAAAATGCCATACAGGGACTCATGGGAACACTGGTGTCATTTGATTAATGACTCACATTATGAATTAGTGAATTATTTATTTTGAACTAGTTCGTTGGAACGAACCATCCTAACAAACCGATTCATTCATATGAATCAGACTTCCCAACACTAGTGGGATGCCAGGCAGGGGAATTGAAGCGCTGCACTGCTTTTCGTCAAAGTCATGTTTGCTGTCAGTATTCGCTTTTAGTGTGAATAAAGTGTAACGGACATTCACACAGGATGCGTTCTTACTGTTAAAACCAGCCCAGTAGAGCGCAGGGGTCCAGAGAAGCATTTTTTAAAAGTTGAAGTGTTTTGAACTTGATATGCTGTCTTAAAACGTGATGCATGTCAACAGCCATTATTTTAACGCACGCACCGTTTAGAAAACAGCATTTTAAAGATTAATACAGTGACACAAAACACAAGAAATGTGACTCTTTCGGCTCACCATATAATAAGGGTCGGGACATCTGAAGGTAAATCAGTAGCAAAACTCGAGAGCTTGCATATTTGGATTTGAGAACTTGTACAATACATATTTGTTCTCGTAAGCTGAAACTTACACTCACAGCACATATGTGAAAACTTGAAAAATAAAAATGTTAAGTTGAATGTTGCAATCTGCACTCACAGGCAATAATTCAAAGCTTGTGTTCTGAGTTCACAATTGCAGACAAGTAGTCACAAATGTGTAAAATGACATTCACATAAATACAACTACAGACACAAACTTGTATTACGCATTAACTTTAATTCATTTTCACAGTACAACCACAAATCGGCACTTACAACCACTCAAATCTGGCGCTGCATCTTTAAATCTTCACAGCTTGACTTTTGCAACTACTTTTGCGAAAAACCTGTAGCAAAACTCACTTGTGCACTTGTAAATACTGATGCAAGAGATCAAGACCAGTGTTTGGCTGGGAAGGGGGCAATTAAGTCATTTTATTGGTTGATGCCTAGCCAATGAAATGGGACGTTTTTGTATGTGATGACGACATGCCACAGTGCCATCCCACGCCTTTTTGTTAAGGCAAAGCTGAGCCAGTCATCGCAATGGAGGGATCTAACCATCTCAGGGTACGTTTTTTTAATAATTAATTAAATAGTATTAAAAAAAGTTTTGTAAAACTCCCACACATATCAATACATTTTCCTTCACTGATATACTAACGTATAATATTGATGAAGTCTACTTTCCACTCGACAATGTAAAGTTTTACCAGGTATCCAAGTATTGTACAGGTAGTTGTCCATTAGTGTGATGTCTAAATAACTAACATTCATTATTCTTTTAGATGAAGCAATTTTGCTAATGATGATCTATATTTAAGGGAAAATGTACAGTCAGCTGGTCATTATCGTCCCATTTCATTGGCTAGGCATCAACCAATAAAACGACTTCATTGCCCCCTCCCCTGCCAAACACTGGTCTTGCTCTCTCGCATCAGTATTTACAAGTGCACAAGTGAGTTTTGCTACAGGTTTTTTGCAAAAGACAAGGTGTGAAGATTTATTATAGATGCAGTGCCAGATTTGAGTGGTTGTAAGTGCCGATTTGTGGTTGTACTGCGAAAATGAATTGAAATACAAAAGTTCATGTGTAATACAAGTTTGTGGCTGTAGTTGTATTTATGTGAATGTCATTTTATACATTTGTGACTACTTGTCTGCAATTGTGAATTCAGTACACAAGCTTTGAATTATTGTCTGTGAGTGCAGACTGCAACATTCAACTTCAAATTTTTATTTGACATGTTTTCACACCGGTGCTGTGTGTAAATTTCAACTTATGAGTACAAATATTTATTGTACAAGTTCTCAAATCCAATTAAGAAAGCTCTTGAGTTTTGCTACTGATTTACCTTCATAGGATCATGTTTTAAAAGTTGAACCGCTGTAACTTGACAGTCCATCTCAAAAACATGATGCAAAAGATAAAGATACATATGATCTTTTACTCTGATCGCGGTTTTGTTGCGTCCGTCTGTGCTGTTTTTCAGTTGTTTTTCTACGTAAACTTGCGATAGACAGACGTCTTTGACCGTTGCCGTGCATCTTGCACAGGAGCACCACATTTTTAGACCTTTCTCTTATAAATAGTGTAACACAAACAAAAATAAATAAATTATATAGCCTATATAATTGCCCAAGAACCAAAAGTGTATAGGGTCATTAGAGACACGAGGTATTTAATAGTGTCGCTCTTTTTTTGAGCTTCCATAAATCATATTTTTTATGATTATTTCATATCTGTATTTACTATCACAGGATATATCTTTCTTTGTATATTACAAAAGAAATGAGTACTATATCATGTCGATTTTCTGTGCAACAATGGTGAATTATCAGTATCACATATGCGTGTTCACACATATTATACATGCTATTTCTTACTCAAGGTGGCGCTGATGTTTTAGTGCTTGGCTTAATTTACATTTGACATTGCTATTTGATGGAGAAACAACCTGAAAATAAACTATAGCAAGTGTAACACATGAACATTATGTATTATGAATTATGTAAGTTGTGCGTCTATTATTTAGACTCAATAAGTGCCTGAGAAAATACATACTGTATGTGTAGCTTACTGTATGTGTTATATATAGCTCAATACGTGTTTGACAGATAGTTGCATCTCATTAAATTAAAAAACATAAAAATATATCAGAATATATTCTTTTCTTATTGTCTTTGAAATGCTTAAAAAACATTATCTGGGCATTCTGTAGATCCATTTGTGATAGATCTCCAGGTCTCCGGATAGTGCCAGGTCTCTAAAGACCCGAGTGTAATAAAGTTTGGTAAAATAACCAGGCATTTAAAGGAATATTCCGGGTTCAATACAAGTTAAGCTCAATCGGCAGCATTTGTGGCATAATGTTGATTTCCACAAAAAATAATTTAGACTCGTCTCTCCTTTTCTTTAAAAAAAAAAAAAAGTACAAATCTACAGTCGTTTTAGAGTATTAGGGTTTGTTGACATTACATCGTCATGGCAACGAAGTTGTAAAATTGGCTATAACTTTATACAGAAAAGGTTAGTAAGCAATTTTATCTCACTAAAATACATTGTTTACGTCTCGTGGCTATACTTTTGAAACAGTGAGTATTTTAACGTTTACGGATTGGCCCCCATTCACTTCCATTGTAAGTGCCTCACTGGAACAGAGATTTTAGCTTTTTTTTTTTTTTAAGAAAATACGAGTCGAAATTCATTTTTGTGGTAATCAACATTATGCCACAAATGCTGTCTATTGAGCTTAACTTGTATTGAACACAAAATATTCATTTAAGGGTTAAAAACGCAGCTTAAGAAACCTGCATTCTGTTCTATTCGTTGCGCTGAGTTTGGTCTGAACGGCCCCTATGACTAGAACAACACGTCCTCAGTGAATCCAACGCTTCTCCCAGCCACTCATTGATTGGTTCATTACTGCACCCCTCTCTTTCTCTCTCTCTCTCTCTCTCTCTCTCTCTCTCTCTTTCTCTCTCTCTCGCCCTCACCCCCACCCTCTTGCGTTCTCATCGCTCTATCTCTTAGCCATCCTGGATGATTTTCAAAGCTCAGCATTCTCCAACATGTACTGTGGGTTTTTAAAGCAGAATGGGTGGGATGGGTTTCCAGAGTGTACCATGAAAAAAATACCACCTTCACCCAATAGAAAAAGGGAGGAGTTTTAACTGAGCCACGATTGCACCAATGACAGCCCAGTGCCGGGAAATACAGCAGTGAAACACCAGAGACTGTGGTGCTGAGCAACGGAGTGTGAGACTGAGAAATGTGTGCACACGCGTGAGAGCATCACTGCATCTGTCCCGATCCGAGCTATTGTGTGTGTGTGTATGTGTGTGTGAGCGTGGGGGTGCATAGAAGAAGACATCTGGGGATGTGTGTGTGTGTGTGTATGTGTTTGCCCAGGTCTGATATTTCCAACAAAGCCAGAAGAGGATAAAAGCAAAGTCCTGATTATTGTCACTTTTCTTTTTTCCTAAGCTCTCCAAGTGCCCTGCGAAGTTTCGTTCTTCTGTCCTCCCACCCCCTCCCCACCACTATCACCACCCTCCTCTTGGTGCAGTACATCTCCAGTGAGGATACGCACCATTCAGAGGTAAGTACAGTATCCCTTTTCTATGGTAAGGCATGTGATTTCTACAATGCTTTTTAACACCGATAGGAGTCTAAATGTTGTCTTGAAGTCTTTATAACAGAATTTTAGGGAAGAAACAGTGCTGCATGGAGGAGAGATCTTTGTCAGCCAGTGCAACTTTTACATGCAGGAGAGTGCTGCAGTATCACATTACATAATAGTGGCCAGTGTGCGTATAGAATACAACTTGAGAGTGTTATAATTTGTAGCCACATAACATGCATCTCTTGAAACCAGAGGGATGCATTATGATACAAATCTGTTGCATTTGTTTTTGTACATTAATATTTTGTTATGTCAAGTTTCATGGTATATACTGTATATGTCTGCATTGAAATGGTATACAATTTTCAGAAGGCAACAACTAATGAATTATTGAAGTTCCAGAGTACTATTGGAGAGACTATTTAGGGTTACCGTCCAGCAGAGAGCTTGTTACTGGCCGTACAGCAGCTGATTGCAAGCATCTTTTTTGCTGATAGAGCTGTTCCTCCTATAAGCGCAGATTTACTTGCCCTGTCTGCTACCAGGGGGACTTACAGAACATACAGTATGGAGAAGTGAAGCATAAATACTGTCTTATTTGTTTGCTTTTACACGAAGGGCACTAGTTGGCAGGAGGAATTAAAGAGATAGTTCTCCCGAAAATTAAAATTCTGCCATTTACATTACACTCCAAAAAGAGGTTTTCGCAGCGATGCATTAGAAGTACCTTTTTATAGTCTAAAAAGATCCTTTTTCTACTACAAAGAACCTTTTGTGCAAGGAGATGTTAAAGGAGTATTCCGTGTTCGATACAAGTTAAGCTCAATGGACAGCATATGTAACATAATGTTAATTACCACAAAATTAATTTCGACTCGTCCCTCGTTTGCTTTAAAAAAAGCACAAATTCTGGGTTACAGTGAGGCACTTACAATGGAAGTCAATGGGGCAAATCCGTAAACGTTAAAAGGTATAGACACAAGACGTAAACAATATGCATGTTAACATGATTTCAATGTGATAAAATCATTTACTAACCTTTTCTGTGTAATGTTAATCCAATTTTAAAACTTTGTTGCCATGACGATGTAACACCGTAAACCCTAAAGCCCTAGAATGACAATTTAAGCAACATTACAGCTCAAATAATACACCGAAGAATTAATTTAAGTGCTTTCATAAAATTATAAGCTTCACGTTTCTGCCTTTAAATCCTCCAAAAATTGGCCCCATTGTAAGCACCTCATTGTAACCTCGATTTTTGCATTTTTTAAAGAAAAGGAGGCACAATTCGAAAATAATTTTTGTGAAAATCAATGTTATGCCACAAATGCTATCGACTGAGCTCAACTTGTATTAAACCTGAAATTTTTCTTTAATGGTTCTTCATTGAACCGTACATGCCAATGAAGAAGCTTTATTTTTAAGAGCACCCTCATGTCGTTCAAAACCCTTATGACTGTCTTCCATTGAAAACAAAAGGAGATGTTAGGCAGAAGGATCACCTCTCACTTTCATTGTAAACTTAGATGCAGTGAAACATCTTAAAGTCATACGGGTTTGGAAGCCGTTTCATTCTCAGGTGAATTATCCCTTTTACTGCACTGAGGTCAGTAACAAAAGTCAAGCATTGTGTGTTTTACTCTTGTTCTTCTTTGCCACACAAATGCCAGTGCGGTCTCTGAGCTCAAAGACATCAGAACTGATAACAGGAAAAGACAATGTAAGAGGTAATCACATTGATTGCGGTGGCAATCAGGTGAATAGTGCGTTGTAAGTCAGATGGAAAAGAGAAATGCAGATGGGGTGGTGCCCGGGGCCCACAGCCATACGGCTAAGTGCTTGGGTCAATCTTTGAGAGCTCCACATTATAACGGCACTGGTTTAGATGCAGAGTAGACCTTGCTCTACTCCAAACAGAGGTGAGACAGAGGAGGCATCGCCGCATTGGACACATTCACACACACGCGCTTGTGTGTTATATGTGGAGTTTGTGCAGTAGAGTGACACCGTTTACCCTTCTAGTAATAAATGCTGTTCCTGTAGTGGCATACAGGGATTGGTAATGTGTGAAGAAGAACATTAGGAAGAACATTGTCCTTTTTTATGTTTTATAGTAATGGATGGTCTTGGGTAATAATGACGCAGTATTAGGAGTCATAACTCAACGGACTCGTAATGCGCTGATGTTGTAAAGAACTTCTCTTTTGCAGTGGGGGCTGTGAGGTTAGGGACATTTGGTAATCAGTATTGTCTTATTTTCTAGTAAAAATATCTAAACATGCTTTTAAACAAGACAAATGGAAAGTGAATGGGGCCAATCCAAAAACATTACAATACACACTGTTTCAAAAGTACAGCCACAAGACATAAACATTATACATGTTAATGTGATTTTAGTGTGATAAAATCGCTAACTTTCTTTTTCCTGTTTTTACAACTTTGTTGTCATGCTGACAGTGGTAGAAAACCCTGTAAGCAATTTTGTTACACTAAAATCCTGTTAACATGTATAATGTTATAATGCATATAATGCATCTTTGGGCTATACTTTTGAAACTTTCTGTAAAAAAAAAAAAAAAAAAACACTTTTTTGTTAAATAAATGAGGAATGTGTCAAAATGTGTCAAAATTATTTTCTGTGATAATCAACATTGTTTGAAATGCTGTCAGTTGAACATTCCTTTGTTTTGTTTTTACCCCAGTGGTAATTTATTTTTATTATTATAATTATTATTTTAAGCATAAATCTTTCAAACAATGTTAGATTTATGCTTAAAAAACTATTTGTAAGTTAACAAAGTAAGGAAATGTATCTTGTTTTAAGGATGTTTGTACTTGAAAACAAGACAAAAATTAAGAAAATTATTTTTGTTTGTTTGTTTGTTTGTTTGTTTGTTTGTTTGTTTGTTTGTTTGTTCATTTGTTTATTTGTGGTGCATGTTGTGTTCAACATTGTACTCTTTGCCAGGCCTGCACAGTTAATTTGTGATACCAGTAAGATATCTGAACCCATATAAACTCAGTTCTCTTCTCTATATCTCTTGCTCTCTGGAGTGCCGTGTGTTTTAAAGGTGGATATTTGGTTGATGGCTCATGAAATCGAATGGTTTTTGCCTGCCATAATAAAGTGTAAGGGTCTCCCAGTGCTTCTTCAAATCAACGTGGACAGCCAATAAACATAAAATTTTGTTTAATTTCCTTAAAAGCTAATATCTTCACTTCTTAAATTTCATAAAAAGGCACAGCAGGATGTACAGTAGTTACCTTCAAATTGGTATTGCAGCATTGGACAGAAGATTGCATAGTCAAGCTCAACCATTTAAGTAAGAAAAACTTACTATTAGCTTCAAAGGCAATATATGTATATAATCATACATGTCTGAGACAGATTTATTGGCTGATGTTGTGACGTTGCATAAGGTTGTCGAAACAATGCCGTGACGAATACGCACTGTAATCAAAGCTTAGGGCGGTCCAATGAAATATTAGAGTATGCAACTATTTTTTGTCCAGGCAGTGTATTATATTATATTGGCAGCTCTGCTCTCTAGATATCGGTATTGGCATCAGCCATTTAAAAATCCATATTACATATTATATTATATTATATTAGCTTACTTTAAGATATCGCAGAGTGATCCGAGAAGTGGGAAAGATGACTCGCAATACCCGGATGACTGGTCTGATACATTTTAATCCCCGGATCGGACTGCTAGATGGCGCCATTGGCCAATCAGAATCAAGTATTTCAGAGCCCGTGTAATTGGTCGCTCTGCTCTCTAGATGTTAGTATTGGCATCTGCCATTAAAAATCAATTTTAATAGACAATTTTTTAAGATTGGTGTAATAAGTAAGGAATTATGTGACTGCTTAAACGCACAGGTTCATTATTAATCATGCTTAGTCTTAATTGATCAATTCCCAATGATTCTGTATGATAACTCTTTGCTATGAGCAGAGTGTTTTAGATTGAAAACATTTGAACAGAAACCTTTTTGAACAGATCTGTGCAGCTGCATTTTAAACTGCGTAGTACAGGTGCAGGAGTATCATGTTCCATCTCTCTCTCTTTTATACTCGCTCTTCATCTTTCATCCCATACCTTCTCTCCTAACTCCAACACAGCTTTCATTTAACATCTCTGCTGTCACATCAATCACTCCAGATGTAACAGCTTCATAAACTCTGAGTGCTCAGCATGAGCAATGCAGAATACCAATTCCTTGTTTCCCTTTCTAGATTCAAGAGCTTAGCTGTGTCCATTGTCCTGCTTACTACATACGGTATGTTTATTCATAATGACAAAAGAAATGCACTCTAGTTTGGGTTTGTTTTGTTTCCTAATGGATTTGATTGTCATTGCAGTGTTTCGTGAAAGCCAGAATACAGACAACCCATGTACAGTAAGATCACACTTCAGTAGTAGAATTTATTGTTTCTCAGAACCAATGATAGTGCAGCAGGGTGGAAATTAAGGGGGTTATGTGGAGTAGCTATCTAAAAGTAGCAAGACTGCTAACTTAAAGTGTGTAACTTTTTCAATGTGAAAATACCATCAAACCATAGGCAACCGTGCTTCTGGGTTCTTTTGTGCATGTATGATTCAATGGAGGATATGGGCAGCACTGCAGTTTTAAGAATGTTTTAAGCATTATATAATGTAATAATGTTTGTTAATGTTAATCAAAGTTATTGTAACTTACTGGATATCTATGGTTTATAGTGAAAAAATACAGTATACTGTATGTAGGTCCTTTCTGAACTATCTGTAAAACTAGTAGCTAGTAACTTGATTTGATATATCTGTATGATTATTTTGGACATGTAACAGGTTGATAATTACAATTACAATTATCCTCACATGCTTTACACACTTCTAAAGCCTGACTTTAGATGGGTTTATTGTGGCATACTGTATTTGTTTCAATAGCTCCAGTAGCTTTTTGTTAGTATCAGATGAGACATCAACAGTTTAGGATAAGAGCTGTCATTATTTACCACTTTAATCTAGATTTACACTGCAAAAATAAGAGTTATTTATCTTGTTTTCCAGTACACACTTCGGCTTTAACTAAATTTTTGATCTGGTTTCTTATAACAAGATTTAAAAAATAATAATAATAATTTTAAAAGAGAAGCAAAATATTTTTTCTTGTTTTCAGAGAAAATGTAGTAGTTATAGTTATAACAACAACAAAAAAAAATTTTTGAAAATGAGGCTAAGAAAAAACTAGATTTCTCTGAAAACAAGGCTTAATATCTCATGCCATTCTTGTTTTAAGGATGTTTACATATTTTTACCTGTAAATAAATCTAAAATAAAAAAAATAAGAAAATTACTTTTTGCAGTTTATACATCACAAATATTTTATCTACAGTATTTAATCTTTTCTATGTTTTTAATTTATCTGAAAGTATTCATTACAAAAATCTACTAAATGTAACTTTTTTTTAATTAAAAAAGAAGAACCTTTTTAAAAATATAAAAAGTTCTGGCAAACCCTTGTGGCAAATATGCCATTTATTTATCATTAATTATTTTTCAAATGCGAATAAGCTTTGCACTAAACTCTTCATTGTTACCAATGGGGATGTGCAAAACATCTTGGTTACTGCTGTAACCTCCATTCCCTGATGGAGGGAACGAGACGTTGTGGCGATGTAGTGACACTAGGGGTCGCTTTTGGGAGCCCCAAACACCTCTGATCTTTGAGAAAAGGCCAATGGGAATTGGCGAGTGGAATTTGCATGCCACTCCCCCAGAAATACGGGTATAAAAGGAGCTGGCTCCAAGACGTATCTACAATGGGAACAGGCTGCGCCAGCCACAACATTTTCTCTCTTTTTTCTCCCCACATTTTTTCTTCAGCTGGGGCCATATTTTCTTCAGCTGGGGCCATATTTCTTCATAGCTGGGGCCATATGTATTGGCTAGTGCCCACGAGGACACCACACTCGTAATCCCAAAGGGGAGGGCACGCCCTGGGCCTGGTATGCCAAAGCGATGGCATCCATGATTCAGTGGGCATGCCTCTGTTTGGAGACAGCTTTCCCTTTCCGCTGTCCACCAAAGCAGACAAAGAGCTGCTCAGAGTGTCTAAACTCTGCGTATGGTCCAAGAAGATGCACAAAGCACTCACTGGACACAGCAACGACAAGGCTGGGTCTTCCTCCTCCCGTGGCAGCTCTTGCAGGCTCACCACCTGATCCCTAAAAGGGGTCGTGGGAACCTTGGGCACATAGCCCGGTCGGGGTCTCAAGACCACGTGAGATTACTCCTGACTGAACTCCAGGCATGTGTCACTGACAGAGAATGCCTGCAGGTCCCTAACCCTCTTGATGGACGTGAGCGCAGTCAGGAGGGCAGTCTTCAAAGAGAGAGCATTTAGTTCAACTGACTCTAGGGGTTCAAATAAGGCTCTCTGCAGGCCCAGCAGGACCACAGAGAGATCCCACGAGGGAATGAGGTGCAGCCTAGGAAGATTCAACCTCCTAGCGCCTCTAAGGAATCTGATGATCAGGTCATGCTTCCCCAGGGACTTACTGTCCACCGCGTCGTGGTGCGCCGCTATAGTGGCCACATACACCTTCAAGTTGGAGGGTCTTCACCTCAGGAAGAACACCAATTTGCGAACAAACCGCACTTCAAAGCATACAGGTGCCTCGTAGAGGGAGCCCTAGCCTGAGTGATCGTGTCTACCACCGCTGGTGGTAGGCCACTTAGATCTTCCACGTCCTGTCCAGGGGCTAGACATGGAGATTCCAGAGGACTGGTTGTGGGTGCCAGATGGTACCCCATCCCTGGTAGAGGAGGTCCTTCCTCAGGGGAACTTGCCAGGGAGGGGCTGTCGTGAGGAGCGTGAGTTCCGAGAACCAAGTCTGGGTGGGCCAGTACTGTGCCACCAGGATGACCTGTTCCTCGTTCTCCCTGACCTTGCACAAAGTCTGTGCAAGCAGGCTCACTGGGGGAATGCATACTTGCGCAGCCCCTGGGCCAGCTGTGTTCCAGTGCATCTGTGCTGAGGGGATCCTCGGTCAGAGAGTACCAGAGCGGGCAGTGGGAGGATTACCGGGAAGCAAACAGGTCTACATGTGCTTCACCGAATCGACTCCAAATCAGCTGGACCACCTGGAGGTAGAGTCTCCACTCTCCCCTGAGTGCCACCTGCCATGACAGCGCATTCGCTGTACGGTTGAGGTCACCCGGGATGTGAGTGGCCCACAATGACTTCAGGCAGGCAAGTTGCGACATACGATGTGAGTGTAAACCACCTTGGTGGTTTATATTTGCTACCGACGCTATGTTGTCCGTCCGGACCAACACATGTTTGCCCTGTATCAAAGGCCAAAGCCTCCACAGGGCCAGGAATACTGCCAGCAACTCGAGGCCGTTGATATTCCAATGCAGTCACGACCCTGTCCAGGAGCTTGTGGCTGCATGCCCGTTGCACACAGTGCCCCAGCCTAACTTGGAGGCTTCTGTCGTATCAACGAAATGCCTGGACACTTGCTCTAAGGGGACCCCTGCCTGCAGAAATGCAAGATCTGTCCAAGAGCTGAACATGCGGCGGCAGATCGGCATGATGGCTACGTGATGCGTGCCGCGGCACCATACCCATCTCGGGAATCGAGTCTGAAGCCAGTGCTGATGCGATCTCATATGCATCAACCCGAGCAGCGTGACCACTGCCGAGGACGCCATATGCCCCAGGAGCCTCTGAAACTGTTTCAGTGGAACCGCTGTTCTCTGCCTGAACAACTTCAGGCAGTTCAGCACTGAATGCACATGCTCGTCCGAGAGGCGTGCTATCATAGAGACTGAGTCTAACTCCATCCCGAGAAAAGAGATGCTCTGAACTGGGGAGAGCTTGCTCTTTTCCCAGTTGACCCGAAGCCCCAACCGGCTGAGGTGCCTGAGCACCAGGTCCCTGTGTGCACACAACAGGTCTCGAGAGTGAGCTAGAATCAGCCAGTCATCGAGATAACTGAGGATGCGAATGCCACATTCCCTTAACGGGGAAAGGGCTACCTCTGTGACTTTTGTAAAGACGTGAGGCAACAGGGACAGACCAAAGGGGAGGATCTTGTACTGATACGCTCAGCCCTCGAAAGCAAACCGCAGAAAGGGTCTGTGCCGAGGTAAAACCGAGACATGGAAGTACGCGTCCTTCAGGTCTACCACCGCGAACCAATCTTGATGCTGAACGTATAACAGAATGCGCTTCTGAGTCAGCATCTTGAATGGGAGTCTGTGCAGGGCCCAGTTCAGCACTCGCAGGTCAAAGATTGGCCGCAACCCATCGCCTTTCTTTGGCACGATGAAGTAGGGGCTGTAGAACCCCTTCTTCATCTCGGCTGGAGGGACAGGCTCTATCGCGTCCTTCTGCAGAAGGATCGCGACCTCCACATGCAGGGCAGCGGCGTTCTCGCCCCTCACTGAGGTGAAACTGACGGCACTGAACGCGGGCGGGAATCACATAGCCGAGTTGGATCATCCTGGCCAACCAGCGCGACAGGTTGGAGAGTGCAAGCCATGCCTCCAAAGTCCGAGTGAGGGGCACCAAGGGGACGATCGTGTTTGACATACCTGTGGGTGGGCGCGGCGGGGAGGAGCAGGAACCACCACGTCGAGAAGCCTCGCATCCTGAGCTCATGGCTATGCTGATGGAAACATCAAAGCACTTACCTTGCTCGCATACCCACCATAGGACCGGTCAGCGACGGGGGAGGAGGCTGAGCGCACTCGCTGCTCATCACGACCACCTGGCCATGGGTGTGTGTGTGTGTGTGCCGCGGCCAGGTGCGTGAAGGGGGGCCCGCGTTCATAACACCCTGGCCGTGAGTGTTCAGTGAAAACAACAGCCGTAAACACCGGGTGTATGACCCAGGGAGTGAGGAAACCACTCTTTTTTTGAAAATGTGGGTACCGCAGCCCCTTGGGCATGCAGCAAAATCAAAACAAAAGGTAACAAAGGATTCTCCTCCCGGAACTCCACCGGGGGACGGAGTGGTCTGTATTCCAGCTCCGGGGTTCCAGCAGGCCTCTTCCTCCCTGGGTCGTCCATCTCAGGGGCGCTTGGAGGCCTTTCTGGGGCTCATAGTGGCAGACCGTGAGATGGGGGGCATCAGCTTCCTGTGGGGGGGTTCTACGCCAGGGCCGAGCGGATGGCTCGGGCTGCAGTGGAGCCTCCTGAGTTGCAGCCACAGGGGGACACCCTCAGTGGCGAGCAGATGAGGTGCGGGAACTTGAACCGTGCCAGGGTAGGATGTGTTGGATGGCCTCCATCTGCTTCTTCACTGCTGAGAACTGCTGGGCAAAGTCCTCAATGGCGTCGCCAAATAGGCCAATCTGGGAGCGTCGAGAAAGCGGACCTTGTCGGCGTCCTTCATCTCAACCAGATTAAGCCATAGGTGGCGCTCCTGGACCTCCAAGGTGGACATCGCCTGCCCGAGAGCCCGCACCGTGACCTTCGTTGCCCAGAGGTTGAGATCGGTCGCCGAGCGCAGCTCCTGCATCACTCCCGGGTCAGAACTACCCACGTGCAGCTCTTTCAATGCCTTGGCTTGGTGTACTTGCAGGAGGGCCATGGCATGCAGGATGGAGGTGGCCTGTCCAGTGGCACTGTAATCTTTGGCCACCAGAGACGATGTAGACTTACAGGCCCTGGATGGGAGTCTCAGGCGATTCTGCCAGGTGGCGGCATTTTGCGGGCACAAGTGCACCGCAACCGCCTTATCCACCTGAGGAATCTCCGTTTACCCCCTGGCCGCCCCACCGTCGAGGGTAGTGAGAGCGGAGGAACTCAGAAGTCAGGTCCGGGCAGTAAAAGGTGCCCACCACGACTTCGTGAGTTCATCGTGCACCTCTGGGAAGAATGGAACCGGGGCGGGCTGTGGCCAAGAGTGGCGCTCCGAACCCAGGAACCAGTCATCAAGCCACAAGAGCTCAGGGCAGGGTGGAGGGTTGCACTCCAGCCCGAAACTCGCGGTGGCCCGGGAAAGCGTGGCCGTCAGCTCCACGTCGGCCTCAGACTGGGCGGCCACACCCGAAGGTGGGAGCCCAGTTGAGTCTTTAGTGTCTGACTGCGCCAACCTACTCTCCGATGCTGCAATCGAGAGCTCATCGCCCTGAGGTGAGCTGCCTGTCTCATCCCAGAACTCGACCAGGGCAAACGAGCGTACTGGGTAATGGGAGGTCCGTGGGGAATTACCCGGCAGAACCACTCCCATTGGGGTCCCCAAATCACCCCCAGCGCTAACTGTCCCAGCCTCATACCTGTAGGTAGAAGGACCGGGGCAGGGAGCAGCTGGAGTGGCTTTCCCCCGGAAGAAGGAAAGCCGCGACCGCAATGTTGCCATGGTCATGCTCTCACGAACGCTGCCTCAAAGTGTCTATGGCCCAGACACGTGAGACAGCGATGACAGCCGTCAGAGGCTGAGCGATAGCGACCGCATCCAGGAACTACACACAGACGGAAAGGCATCTTTAAAAAGAAGCTCTCCATCAGTGCGCACACTTTTAGAGGAAAATATACTCTTTTTTTGTTAGAATATACACTCTTTCAGCTGTTGAAGCGCCCAGGGACGTATTCTGCTCTAGTCGCTACTCACTAGTCATGCATGAGGGGGAGAAAGCCGCTGAAATGCGCCATATATCCAACAGCATACGCTTCTCGTGTGAGAGGTGAATGGAACGGCAGTGGAACTCACTGCTCAACACCGCTCGGCTCCGAAGAAAAAATCTGAATGAGTGTTTGCGAGCCAGCTCCTTTTATACCTGTATGTCCAGGGGAGTGGCATGCAAATTCAACTCGCCAATTCCCATTGGCCTTTTCTCAAAGATCAGAGGTGTTTGGGGCTCCCAAGAGCGACCCCTAGTGTCACTATAAGCACAGCAAGCTATAATCACGCAAAACATTCTCCAAGAAGTTGCGTCTCTCAATTAATTTTAGAATGGCATCTCCCTTTAAAACCACCACCACTAGAAATGTTAATGTTAGTAATCGACAACACTAATCAACTAGACAGTTGCTGGACAACTAGTCGATTAGTCGCCATCCCTAGTTACCACAGGTTTGCCAAAGAGAGTTTGGCAATAGTGGCAAATTGTCCATTGTTGTCAAAGGTTTGCCGAAGTTTCCGGTGAAGAGCTGCAAACTTCTGGAAATAATTGTGTGCCAAATTGTTTTGGTTGCTGCATATGTCCCACATATTAGCTACCACTTTGGTGCAAATAAACAATTTTTGCAAGGGATTTTCTTTTGCACACTGTAGAGCCACTCTACAGTTTTTATATGTTTTATCATGACAGCACCAGTACAACGTAATATTTAGTAAGGACAACAAAGGTGCTGGGTGGGTCGTTTTATTGCCCTCAGGCTAAGAGATGTTACAACGTGCTGACAAAATCTGATGTGAAAGGTGTGTGTGTTTGTGTGTGGGAGTTCGAGAGCTAGAAAGCAATTTTACCATTCTACAGATTTGACCCTTTGCTAAGCACTATCCCCCTTGGTTACAGTTTTCTCACTCAGATAAGCATTACAGAACGTCCCATAGGATGAACTGGAGATTTCCACGAACAACTGTGTGGTTGGCAGTAAAATGTACACGTAAAGTGGTAAAAATGTAATGGATATTATTCTTATATATGTGCATGTGCTGGAATGAACTGACATTGCAAAGCATTTTTATCCATAGCCGCAGGAATTAGCCTATTGGCGTTCCAGTGCTGTCAAAACAGTGTATGCATGAAAAATGTATGACAATTCATTAATGTTATTTGAAAACCATCCTATTCTGTGTTAATCTCGTTAACGAAAGTAATGACGCAAATTGGGGTATTTTTATTTCATAAATGATAACGAAGACAACAAGAAAAAGAAGATTATGACAAAAATTAAATGATTTTAATTTAAACTTGTTTACTCTTTACGAAAATGTGAGGAGAAAAAAAGAATACTGAAAGACATTAACAGTGCACTAACAATGTTTTCAAAAAGAATAATCAAGAAAGAATGTATTAAATAATTCATGCAGTGTTGGGGATTTCCCCGCTTGAGCTGATCAAAAATCTCCTGTATAAAACACGGAACATTAATAACACCATACCTTCTAAAAAGATAATGCTAAAACTAGCTAA
The DNA here is from genome assembly GCF_019703515.2 of Myxocyprinus asiaticus. NCBI lineage: Eukaryota > Metazoa > Chordata > Actinopteri > Cypriniformes > Catostomidae > Myxocyprinus > Myxocyprinus asiaticus. The sequence goes on from NC_059355.1 coordinate 48,205,015, forward strand.
TACTTTATACTCTTTAATGCTATTATTTCAGGAGTGCATGTTTTCTCAAGAACAGGTTTCATATGTTATATTTTATGATCATTAATCTAAATCTGTTAAAATAGAAATATAAATGTTTCAATAAATGTTTATTTTTCTAAATGTATAAATAATTGGTTAAAGTATTTTATATTTGGCTGACAGGTTTTTTTTATAGCCGTTTCATAGCATTATAGGGTATTATAGCGCAAGTTCAAAACACTCTCATAGCGAAATCATCAGGATTCGTATGACTTTTCTAAATTTGGCTAATTCGTATGATATCGTGCGACTGCACTCCTATGACTTTCACTACAGCCAGTGATGTCGCTGGACGTCGTTTACATCTAATACACGACAATTACTTGCTTCTGTCACACACAACAGCTTCCTATTATATTTACACACTCTACTGATTGGTTAAGTTTAGATAAGGGGTTTGGATTAGGGCATAATATTAAGAAGTATGTCCTTAACACCTCGTGCGCGGACTCGCGCTTATTTCAGCATTAGACATCCGGGAATTTGCACGTGATGAAGTCGTACGAGTTTATGCGTCAACATCGTGCGAGACCATACGAAATAGCCAACTTGTAAATTATGTACGAATTTTCATGAGATCGGGTTGCGCAAGTTTGATTTTATGTCTCCAAAAAAAAAAAAAAAACCCTCCCCCAATCCACAGAACCCCCGGTTCTAAAATCGTTCCCATGGCTATGTTTTTATCTGCTGTTTTTCTTTAAATAAAATTACACGTGAGTAAAAACTACGGAGACTGCAAATCAGAATCTAGAAAAACACTTAGACCTATCACAGTCAACTAAAAGAGAAAAGCCTTATTTGATGGTGATTACAACCATGGGCGTAGATTTGGCTTGAACATTGTGGGGGTTACAGTGTGAAGAATTTACATGTTCCCATTGATCATTTGTGGTGGGGGGGGGTTGTACTTGCTTGTTTTTATTATTGGGGGGTACCCCCATCCCCCCTGGAATCTACACCCCTGATTACAACTGATAGCATTAGTGTAAGTGTAAGTGTACTGAATCTTATAAATCACAAATATTTCATTACATTATAGAAGATTTGCTAGTGCTTAATTTTTGGGAAGCTCACACTTAAGGATAGTCACTAGTCGCAGCTCTGTTTTCTTGACTCTTATTGGCTAAAAGTCTCTTCTTGATGATGTCAGTGCAGTTATGTTGGTCAAACTGATTGAGAGGCATGTTTCTGTCTTAGTATATGAGTTTTGTAAAGAATCTGATGTTTTTTAAATCACTGCAGACACTTGTAGCAGTTAGCAAGGAGTTTTATGCTAATATCCTGTCTTTTGTATGCTTGAGTGTGGTTCAAATTATGTATTTATTCATATAAAACTCAATATTCTTCATTGGAACAACATAATTTAGTAGCAATAACCAGTCAGGTGCAACAGTGGAGCTGTAATGTGGTGTGAATGTTAGCAAATGGCTAGGTGCATGATTGAGAGCCAGTGCTCGTGCGCTGTGTCCACCACCCACACACACACACACACACACACACACACACACAGAAATACTGCTCAGACAGCTCTTCCACACCTCACTGCCAACTCTGACTAAGACAAACTGGGTTGAAGTGTATGTTGCTGAACAGCATTTGTGTGTGAGTGTGTGTGTAACTTGGGTTTTTGTGGTTTACAAGGACATTTTTTTAGGTTACACACTAGTAATTATGAGGGTATTATGCTATAAATGTGGTTTATGACACCCCTTGTGTCCCTGTAATTCAAACGGCTTAAAAAACATACTAAACTATGTTTTTTTTTATTATTTATTTATTTATTTTTTATGTAAAAATGCCAAAATTCAACATGTTCTTCACACGTTTTGTAAGAGTCCCCCCTATTATGGTACTTCAAGGATCTTCAAAGAATACCATGGTACTAGGTACGTGTCCAAAAACCATGATAATACCATGGTACATTTTGGTAATTTTTTTTTGTGATTGATCTGTAAATGGATGTGTGTTATTGTGTAAACAAAGTTAACTACTGTCGCCACATTGCGTCGGTTTTCATTTGCATTAAAAGTTGAACTCTCCTCAAACTGTTCCTCGCTGTCACTCGTGTCACATTGATGTCAACTCGCATTGAAAACAAATGACATCCGGTCACTTTCAACCTTAAATCGCTGTCAGTGTGAATGGCCCTTTACAGATCCACTGTGGTGAATGAGGCACTGCAAACCAAACAGTCCTGATCCCAGGACAAGCTGATCAATACCAGAGAGGCTCTTCAATGTTGTCCCTAGAGACTCACGAACACCTTTGATAGATGAAACAAATTGTGAATGCATATAACACCAAATGCTTCAACTCTACCAGCTAACTGCTAAGGAAAAAACTTCAGTTACATAACAGATGTAAAGCTAGAGCTGTTTTCATGATAAGTGAGGGTCTCATCCCAAGATGAACAATATACCATGCTTAATTAAAACCACTTTTTTTCTAATTTCCTACCGCAGCTTTATGCATAATTCAGCACAAGGGATTATGATATAAGATAGTACTTTATAACTGCACAAGCAGAAGTTTGTTATTGCCTGTGTATGTTAGAAGTTTAGTCTACTGCACACATGTTTGGCACTGCATTTAGATTCAGCAATCACTTTTATGTTGGCTCATTAATGAATGATCGATGATGCATACTGCTGTCATGATCAAATTACCAGTCAGAACAATGAATAGAAAAAGAAAGAGAATTCATATTCAGATGTATTAATCAATTATACTGCTCTGCTTCCCCCTACTGGCACTCTGTCATTAGGGGCCTATAGAATGAGTTTGGCCCTTATTAGTTGACCCTTTAGCAGTTTTATTTTTTATGTCATAATTGTAAGTGGTTGGTTTTTTAAAAAGCTTAGTTTTAGTTGTTTAGATTGATTCTGGCAATGTTTTACATCCCATTTGAGTTTCACAAGAGCTTTGTCATAGATTTAGAGGTTGAATTGATTCCTCCACACCATCACTGTCACACACGTCATTTTTAAACTAATTGATGGAGACTTTTGCTTGGGTCTCCTGCTTCTCAGATGTGTCTAGTTTGAAAAAGACCTCACTTATGTGTCTGTGGCAACGGGGGCGTGGTCAAGCATCTCTCCGGAGAGAGAGAAAGCAGTAAGGGTGCTTTCACCTGAGCTAGATTATGTCTAACACCTGTCTCTAATTACAGTGAGCACGGGCAGAGCGGCATAAAAGAGCCACACCGCCAGCGGACGAGAGAGAGAGCCTGGGTCCCCAGAGTTATGATTGTGAAGCTGAGAGTTTATTATAGTGAAGTTGCAGAGATTATTATTGTGACACGGAAGAATTTATTATTGTAAAGCTGAGATCAGTGTGGTCATTAAAAGCCTAACCTGTGATTAGAATAGCCTGCCTCCCGCCTCCTCCTTTTCACGGAACCCCTAATCTGGTGCCGAAACCCGGGAACATTTTTTGGTTGAAGATGGACGGAAGTCACCCCGTAGAGTCCTCCCAGTTGGCTGAGATCCTCCAAGCCCTCGCTGGCCTACATGGAACCACCAGCAAACCCTGCTTGAGCTCCAGCAAGATCAAGATCGCTGGTTTGTGGAGCTCCTACGGGCTCAAGCAGAGGACCGGCAGGCAATCCGGAGCCTCCTCAGCCAGGAGGTGTCCCCAGCCACGACCCCGGACACCCACACGCCCGCCTGTGTTACAGAAGATGGGGACGGCGGACGACCCCGAGGCGTTCCTGGACCTGTTCGAGTGCACCACCGAGATCTGGGGCTGGCCGCTACTCTCTCTCCCCTCCCCCTGTATCTTTCCCTGTCTCATCCCCCTCCCCTCTCTCCTCTCGTTCTGCTCTCTCCCCAGGGCCCGTTCCTGCCCCACGCAGGCGAGGCGACACCTCCCCCTGCTCCAATGCCCTGCCGCTCTCCCTCTCAGGTGGGGGTGCCCGCCGACACAAGTGCGGGCGTAGTGCCTGGGCCAGCCTGCTGGAGGTGTGGGGACCCGGGCCACTTCCGGGATCAGTGCCCTCTGATGGAGCTGAGGACAGTGGTACGGGTCTCCGAACTCCCGCAGGCTGCCCCCGACCGGGCCGGAGTGTACCGGATACCGGTAAGTGTCAAGGGGGGTATTCACCAAGCGTTGGTGGACACCGGGTGTAATCAAACCACTATCCACCAACGCTTGGTTCAACCCGAGGCTTTGGGCACAGCTAAAACGGTGAAGGTGAAGTGTGTGCATGGGGATATTCACAAGTATCCTGTGGTGACTCTTACGATTAAATTCCAGGGGAAAAATCATAGAGTGGAGGCCACGATTAGTTCCCACCTCACCCATCTGCTGATTTTGGGGACGGATTGGCCTGACTTTAGAAATTTATTGAAGGGAATTTGTGCGGATGGGTCCTGTACTAAATTAGGGAGATATGAAATGTGCGATGCTCTGGCAGGGGAGGCGGAGCCGGGGCCGTCCTCGACAGCTCCACGTCATAATGACGAAAGAGGGGGAGAGGCTGCAGCCCCTCCCCTTCTCAGGGAATTCCCTGAGGGAGATTTCCCTTTGGAGCAGTCGCGAGATGAAACCCTCAAACACGCCTTCGACCAAGTGAGAGTCATTGATGGTCAGCGACTCCAGCCGGACATAGCCCTTTCATACCCCTATGTTGCAATTATAAATGAGCGGTTGTATAGAGTGATGCAGGACGCTCAGACAAAAGAAGATACAACCCAACTTTTGATACCACGGAGCCGTTGGGAAGTGGTATTCCAGGCGGCTCATTATAATCCCATGGCGGGTCACTTAGGAGAAAGGAAAACACTGAACCGTCTAATAGCCCGCTTCTATTGGCCGGGCATTGGCGGCGATGTCCGCAGGTGGTGTACGGCATGTCGCGAATGTCAGCTGGTTAACCCACTGGCCACCCCAAAAGCGCCGTTGCGCCCTCTTCCGTTGATCGAGGTCCCCTTTGAAAGAATTGGAATGGACCTCGTCGGGCCATTAGAACGGTCGGCACGTGGACATTGCTTTGTATTGTTCCTAGTGGACTATGCAACACGATATCCGGAAGCAGTGCCTCTTCGGAACATCTCAGCACGCAGTGTTGCGGAGGCACTCTTCAAACTAATCTCCCGGGCGGGGATTCCAAAAGAAATCCTCACAGATCAAGGCACAACGTTTATGTCATGGACACTACGCGACCTGTACGAATTATTGAACATTAAATCGAATAGCACCAGCGTGTACCATCCTCAAACAGACGGCCTGGTGGAATGATTTAATAAAACCCTTTAAAACATGATTCGTAAGTTCGTGCACGACGATGCTAGAAATTGGGATAAATGGCTCGACCCCCTGTTATTCACAGTATGAGAGGTCCCTCAAGCCTCCACTGGCTTCTCCCCATTTGAGCTGCTGTATGGGCGACACCCACGTGGTGTGATTGATGTATTGCGAGAAGCCTGGGAGGAGGGACCTTCAAATAGTAAGAATGAAATTCAATACGTTCTTGATCTTAGAGCCAAACTCCACACTTTGGTACAACTAGCACAGGAGAATTTGCTCCAAGCTCAAGAATGACAGCGCCGACTGTATGACAGGGGAACTCAGCTAAGGGAATTTGCACCAGGAGATAAAGTGCTTGTATTACTTCCCACATCGAGCTCTAAATTTCTCACCAAGTGGCAAGGGCCCTTTGAGGTCACATGACGAGTGGGGGATCTCGATTATGAGGTTAAACGAACCGATAGAGGGGGCACACGTCAAATATGCCACCTCAACCTCCTGAAATTGTGGAGGGAGGGGGTCCCTGTGACGTTGGCTACGGTAGTTCCAGAGAAGGCAGAGCTTGGACCCGAGGTGAATTCAAAACATAAACAGTTCACCCCGGTCACTTGCAGAGACCATCTCTCACCGAGTCAACTCGCGGAGGTTGCCAGGTTGCAACAGGAGTTTGAGGATGTGTTTTCCCCTCTACCGGGTCGTACGAACCTCATTCAGCACCACATCGAGACCGAGCCGGGGGTCATGGTACGTAGCCGCCCCTACCGATTACCCGAACACAAAAAGAAAATCATTTGGGAAGAATTGGACGCAATGCTCGATATGGGGGTAATAGAAGAATCCCACAGCGATTGGTCCAGCCCAGTGGTTCTAGTGCCTAAGAGCGACGGCTCTGTACAGTTCTGTGTGGATTATAGGAAAGTCAACGCGGTGTCTAAATTTGATGCGTACCCGATGCCTCGCGTTGATGAGTTACTCAATCAGTTGGGCACTGTTCGATTTTATTTGACATTGGATTTGACGAAGGGTTATTGGCAGATCCCCTTGACACCAATTTCCCATGAAATAATACGCCTTCTCCACACCGTTTGGATTACACCAGTTTGTGACACTTCCGTTCGGTTTGTTCGGGACCCCGGCTACATTTCAGCATCTCATGGACCGAATTCAGCTTACGCCGCTGCCTATTTAGATGACATCATCATTTACAGCAATGATTGGCAGTGGCACATGCAACATCTGAGGGCGGTTCTGAGATCGCTACGCCGAGCGGGACTCACAGCAAACCCAAAGAAGTGTGCGGTTGGGCGGGTGGAGGTACGGTATCTGAGGTTCCACTTGGGCCACGGGCAGGTGCGTCCCCAAATTGATAAGACAGTGGCGATTGCGACCTGCCCGAGGCCCAAGACCAAAAAGGGGGTGAGACAGTTCCTGGGGCTGGCTGGCTATTATAGAAGGTTCATACCTAACTATTTGGACGTCACCAGCCCGCTGACTGATCTCACTAAAAAGGGAGCTCCAGACCCGGCCCAGTGGACAGAGCAGTGTCAGCAGGCGTTCACGCAAGTTAAAGCCGCACTTTGCGGGGGGCCGCTTTTACATTCACCCGATTTCTCTCTCCCTTTTGTTTTACAGACAGATGCTTCAGACAGAGGGCTGGGGGCCGTGCTCTTGCAGGTGGTGGAGGGGTAGGAGTGCCCGGTGCTGTACATTAGCCGCAAACTCCCATTGAGGGAAACTAAGTACAGCACCGTAGAAAAAGAATGTCTTGCCATCAAGTGGGCGATCCTCACTCTCTGATACTACCTGTTGGGGCGGGCCTTCACCCTCTGCTCTGATCACGCCCCACTCCAATGGCTCCACCGCATGAAGGATACCAATGCGCGGATCACCTGTTGGTATCTGGCTCTTCAGCCATTTAAATTCAAGGTGGTCCACAGACCGGGGTCGCAGATGGCTGCCGCCGATTTCCTTTCCAGAAACCGGGGGGGGGGGGGAGTGGTAGGCAGGCTGGATGCCTCCCCGTCCTGAGTCAGGCGGTGGGGATATGTGGCAGCGGGGGCGTGGTCAAGCATCTCTCCGGAGAGAGAAAAAGCGGTAAGGGCACTTGCACCTGAGCTAGATTATGTCTAACACCTGTCTCTAATTACAGTGAGCACGGGCAGAGCGGCATAAAAGAGCCACACCACCAGCAGACGAGAGAGAGAGCCTGGGTCCCCAGAGTTATGATTGTGAAGCTGAGAGTTTATTATAGTGAAGTTGCAGAGATTATTATTGTGACACGGAAGATTTATTATTGTAAAGCTGAGATCAGTGTGGTCATTAAAAGCCTAACCTGTGAGTAGAGCAGCCTGCCTCCTGCCTCCTCCTTTTCACGGAACCCCTTCAGTGTCCTTTAGAGTTTCAGAAAGAGATCTCAACAATGTCTCAAACTGTGCTCAGATTTGCCAAGATACCAAAGTTTGCAATCAAAATTCAGAGCTCTCAAAACTCAAAAATGTATCATTTTCTTCCCAAACCAAGTGATCTGAGCTATGCTAACCACAATAATTGTATTGCTCTATACTCATTTCTGTCTACTTTGGTTTCTTTTAAAGAATTTTAAGGGAAACATCAGAGGCAATCTTTATATAACCGAAACCTTCAAGTCTACTGAGCTGTGAAAGAGCAACATTTGAGCAATTAAAGTTTCCTCTTGAGTCATCCTGTACACAAACTGGCAAACCTAAATTAAATGAAACAGACATAGAAGGATTTTTCAGAATCAAAGCAGCAACATAAAAGTACTTCTGTGCGATTTGTTATGTACAAATGGAATGGATCTGGATACAATCTACTGCAGGCTTATTTGGAGCTGAACAAAGAGTGCACAAATGCCAGGTGATTAGTCACTGAGCTTGTTTCTCTTTGGGTCGGATATTTCTGGGGTACTCGCTCAAACTGGCCTAGATCTGGATCCTCATGTCTGGTTTGGGGCAGGGGTAATTTAGCTTTGTAAGAAACAGAACAATATTTAAGTCCTTTTTTTACTCTAAATCTCCACTTTAGCTTTCACTTTCAGATGTGAAAGGGAAACTAAACAGGCACCATATGTGACTTTCATATGTGAAAGTGGATATTTAATGTAAAAAAAGGACTTAAATCTTTGTTTGTGTTCTGCAGAAGAAAGAAAGTCATACACACCTGTGATGGCATGAGGGTGAGTAAACGATAATAGAATTGAAGTTTTTGGGTGAACGATCCCTTTAACGTGTGAAATTAGTAAGGGGCCTTTCACACTGAATGTGTTCTTCCACTAAAAAACAGCTAGACAGAGTGCAATGAATAGAACAAAACGGAGGTGTCTCGAAACAGACTGATCTCACAGTGAAATCGGAAACAGTAGAAATGCTGAAATGCAAAACACTGCCCCCAGTGGCCAAAGTGGTAAGTGTTGTTGAGTGTATAGGCGCATGTGAGCTCCATTTTCAAAACTTGTTGTTTTTAGATGTAAAGGATGTAATACAGTCAAGAGGAATGCATATTTGATCAATTGTACCCCCTAAACCAAACCCCAAACCTTAACATAACCATCAGTGGTGTAAAAATGTAATGTTAGAGGAAAACATGCAACCTCAGAATCGCACTCGTCACTGATTATGCAAATGCAGTTACTTCCTGATTTGAACCCAGGTTTCCCACACTGCTGAAGCAACACACTACCAGTCACATCATAGGGGAAGGTACATACCCAGGCGCTGATACAAAAATGTCTGATAGGAGATGCCACTTGTCGCTGAGTCGGCATAATGTGACCGATCCTCGTAACTCTCGGAAATAGCATGCCAGCTTTCCTTGCGATGATGTTGTTCCAAACACATTTTTTAAAGAAAAGTTATTTTTAACTGGACATTGCATTTGAGAAACGTTGTGCTGCAGTGCGAGATCCTGAAAAGATTTCCATCTAGCACATGCTTACATAGAAAAACTACATTTATGCTGCCTTCATTTGCTATTGGAGTTATCCTCTCTTCCCACTTCTGAAGTGGTAATTATGAGCACATCGTGTTCAAGTGCTTTGTTGTCAGAAAGAACAGGAAACATGGACGACGCCAGGTTCATTCATACATACAGTTCTGAGCAAAAGTTTTAGGCACTTGTGAAAACTGTTGCATAGTGTGGATGTCTTCAAAAATAATGACATAAATAGTTTTCATATATCAATTAACATAAAAAAGGTGCAGTAAACATAAAACAAGCTAAATCAATATTTGATGTGACCACCTTTGCCTTCAAAACAGCACCAATTCTCCTTGGTACACCTGGACACAGTTTTTATTGGTTGTTGGCAGATAGGATGTTCCAAGCGTCTTGAAGAATTCACCACAGTTCTTCTATCTATTTAGGCTGTCTCCATTTCTTCTGTCTCTTCATGTAATCCCAGACTGACTCGATGTTTAGTGGGGGGCTCTGTAGGGGCAATGTTTTCTGTTGCAGGGCTCCCTGTTCTTCTTTTCTGTTTTTTACATTTGCAAAAGTAATGTTTGGGATTCTAACATTTATATTTCCTATTGACACACTAAAGCTGAAGATATAAATAACCATCTTAAGACAAATGTTTTTGTGAAACATTTTATGTGCCTAACACTTTCGCACAGTACTGTAGCTATAGTAATGTCATTCTATGAGACCAGGTTCGTATTTTCAATCCGATTTCTCAGAGGAGAAAGAATTTTAAACCTGTTAAAAGTCAAGTTTGTCAACAGTTTAGAAGTGCACTAGTGTACAGATGATCTCAAACCTAACAGATATGGTCTTAAAGCAACAAAACTCTCATTTTGGAGGAGGAATTCATGTCTTTAAGCTCTTTTATCTCAAAAGATCAAGAGAAATTTGATTTCTCATGCTATGACCCCTTTAAAGCATACTCAGAGGGCCGTGTACAGAGAGTGTGGATATGGGCCAGAGTTTCTGACTGGCCTAATTTGTTCGACCTTCGCGGGGGAGAGAGAGGCACTGCGGAGGAGAGAACAGCCTCAATAAAGAGACCCGCTCCCTCACGGTGAGGCCGTGACTCCCCCCACAGGTGCTCGCTCGCGCTCAGATCGGCCTAATCTGAATGTAGCTTCCATACAAGCCATTAAAGGGCATCTCACCAAAATTGAGTGTACCTTTCTTTGTGGTACTGCAACTAATTTGCACGTACAGCTTTACTAAAGGCCTGCTGACTCACTTGTTCACAGTGTGTGGTGAATGCTTGAAGAGTCCCTGGTGTCTTTTGGGTTTCCTGTTCATAAACAGATATACTTCATGCTTTAAGCTATAAAAGTGCTGCGTGTAATTTTTTCTTCTATCCCAGTTAATTAGAGACAACTATAAATAAGCCATTTGTAGGTTGACTTCCTGCGGAGTGTAAAAACTGTGGCTTTTTGGTGCTTTTAAAGCATTGCTCTTTTTGAGCGGCCAACATGTTAACTTCTGCCTCAACTAATGGCATCAGTTTGGGGCGGGATGAGGGTTTGGGAAAACGGTTGGTACTTCCCTTGAGTACTTTTGTCTTATTTCCCGGTAATAAAAATATCTAAACATTCTTAAAACAAGAATAAATGACTTGAGAAGCAAAATGGCATGAGATATTAAGTCTTGTTTTCAGAGAAATCTAAAAAAATGTGTTGGGCTTTATGCTTAAAACAAGTAAAAATCTATTTGTCAATGGGGTAAGAAAAATAAAATTGTTTCCCTTTGAATACAGTTTTTTTCTTACCCCATTTTGTTCGCATAAACATTACTAAATTTGGTTAGATTTCTCTGAAACAAGACAGAATATATTATGTCATTTTGCTTGTTTTAATAATGTTTTGATATTTTTACTGTAAAACAAGACAAAAATACTAAGTTAAAAAAAAATTTTTGCAGGGCAAATGTATTGTCATATAGTAGGGTTTAGTTTTTTCTGTGTAAAGTGTTTGTTTGTTTTTTTTTTTTTGTTTGTTTTTTTTTTTGTCTTCTGAAGCGATTCAGTCGGTTTGGATGAGAACAAACAAAAATGTAACTCTAGGCACGATTATGAAGTGTAATCAAGCTTGAATCACAATCACCATGGAGACTACTGTCAAGATTAATAGTGAAAAGTTAATTACATTTTGGTCTATTGTCACCCAAAACCGATTGGATCGCTTCAGAAGACATTGATTTAACCACTGGAGTCTTAGGGATTACTTTTATGCTGCCTTTATGTGATATTTGGACCTTCAGAGTTCTGGCCATCATTCACTTGCATTGTATGGACCAACAGAGCTGAAATATTTTTCTAAAAGTTTTCCATTAGATTAGTTTAATTTTGTGCCACCCTAAATCAGTATTTTTAACCCAACCCATTTCAACTTTGTGCATTTGTGCTTTTTCCACATGATTAAAATCTCACCAGCTTTATTTATATGTATCTAATCTAAAAATCTCTGCAGAGAACATATTCAACTCAGATAGCAACTCAAACTTTCTATCTGCCCATGTCATCCATCAGAGTGAACTGTGCCATTTTGACTTTTACACCAACGTGCCAAAATTCTGACAAGGACATCGTGATATCAGGTTTTATTGTGCACTGCAGTGTGGTTGGAAATACAGCAGTGAGTTCAGATTGCCTGTGCTGCAGTCGGTTTGAGCTATCTGAGACATCAGAACTGACAGAAGCAATGGTCATGATAAGAGGAAAAATCGCTCGAAATGACCCCATAACTTTCAACAAATGCATCGTAAATTTTTGTCTTCTGACATGAAACTGTTGTGATTTCTTCTCCATTAAGAAATTAAGAAGCATTATACTGTAAAACTAATAGATAAATCCTGATTGAATGAGCTGCTGTGACTGCACATTCTGCATTAACGGGGCAGTCACACTAGGCTTTGAGCATGAACATTTTTTCAGACAACGCAACGGACCAGGATATAATGTCACATGGGAGGGCTTCTGCTTTTAGTAAATAATACATCACAAATTAAAAATAATATTCTATTCAAAGTGTTTAAATATATTGTCTACTCAGTTTCCTGCAACAATAAAACAAGCAGCTTTGAAATGTGTATTCTTAATACTGAGCAAAGAGGTTAGCGTGTGACGTTTTGATCTTCTATTGGTCATGTGTCCTTATAGGAAATAGAATTATAGGAATTCGCACATCCACAGACGAACATGATATTTCTTCGCATGAGCTTGCGCTTCTGGTCTCCCGCATTCAGATGTGTTTCAATGGGAGTGAATAATGTGTAGTGTGATCGGGCCTGAATGCTTAAAGTTGGTATGTTGCTTGGCAACCGTAAACAGCCTATACTTAGCATTTTCGAAATGCTCCATTTTTTGGTGGAGGAAAACACCATTGTAGTGAGGATGACAAGAGTGAACAATGTGTTTTCAAACCATAACATGTCCACCTTTTCCTAGGTCTTGGATGCTTTGCACGAAATATGGGCATTACTTCCGTTAAGAAGTAAACATATTGTATATCTGTGTGTAACTGCATGATAAACGCGCTGAACACTTGTGATCGAATCCCCCAAAAACGCATCTGTGACGAGGAGGGCGTGGCCGGGCCATGATGGTGCACGGCCAGCGCTGAATCAGCTGATCAGTGGGAGAGCAAGATAAAGGGGAGCCGGAGACACCAGTTCGAGAGAGAGAGAGAGAGAGACGCGGCAGTGTTGCATGTCTGTGTTTGTTTTATGTTGTTCTGTTTAGCTGGTTCCTGCCTCCTCCTTGCCCGTTCTTATACTGTTACAGTGGGGCCGAAACTCAGAAGGGAGGAGGGATGCACTGTCGCGGAGTCCTCGCCACTGCCATCTGCCAGGGGAGCTGCCACGGCCATCTGCCTGTGGACGGAGGGGTCGCTGCCGGCCGCCGAGAGCCGGAGGAACTGCTGCTGTCCGCCGAAGAAGGGGAGGAGTGGTTCTGTCTGCCAGGGGCCGGAGGACTTGTTGCCGTCCACCGGGGGAGGAGCGAGCTGGCGGGAGAAGCGGTTGAGGACTGAGCGACAGCGTGTCCGGGAGCCGGCGAGCAAGCTCTTCTCTCTCTCTCACCTCTCTCTCTCTCTGTGTGTCTCCTCTCACCCTTTCCCTCTCCCCATGCCTCCCTTCGTCTCCCCCAGGTTTACAGGAGGCAGGGTGGATCACCGGCTGACAGAACGGCCGGAAGGACAGCGTCTCCCTTCCAGAGATGGAAGTTAGGGGAGTTAGTCAGACCAGTGGCGCCCCAGCCTGAATCAGGCGGGGGAGGAGTGTGACGAGGAGGTTGTGGCCGGGCCGTGATGGTGGTAAAAAATGTCAGCACAGGACAGAAAATGGTGTTTGCCAAGCCACTTTATGAGGACTTAAAAATATAACTTTGGCCAAAAAGTTTTAGTTTTTTTCCCCCGATAGAATGATGCATACTTTTACCCAAAGGCATATTTGTTTCCTCTTGTCGTCCTCTTGGAAATAGCTTTCTTCATCAGTCAAAATAACAAAACTGACTGATAAAGCCAAAAAGCAGCGGGTCTCAGTCAGACAACAACAAGGTTTGCAACAACGCAACTGGCCAGACATGTTTGGAGTGTTTATCAATTTTATGTTTTGCTAAGTTTTTTTTTTAGTTTTGTTTTGTTTTGTTTATGCTTGCACATGTTTATGTAGTAATAATTAAAGTGTTACCTTTGCTTTTTGCACTTACAATGGAAGTGAATGGGGCCAATCCGTAAACATTAAAATACTCACTGTATCAAAGGTATAACCACAAGACGTAAACAATATGCGTGTAAAAATCATTTTAGTGTGATAAAATCACTTACTAACTTTTTCTGTGTAAAGTAATATCACATTTTACAACTTAGTTGCCATGACAACATAACGACGCAAACTCTAAAACCCCAAAATGACCGTAAAAACATTGATTTAAACAACTTTACAGCTCAAATCATACACAAGTTTTAACAGTGAAATTAAATTATAAGCCTCGCATTTCTGCCTTTAAACCCTCCAAACATTGGCCCCCATTCACTTCCATTGTAAGAGCCTCACTGTAACCTCATTTGTTTTTTTTTGTTTTTTTTTAAGTAAAGGAGGGACGAGTCTAAATTATTTTTTGTGGTAATCAACATTATGTCATAAATGCTGTTGATTGAGCTTAACTTGAATTGAACTCAGAATATTATTTTACGTCATTTCTAGAGAGCAGAGTATCATATAGGTTTGGGGGTGGACTCTTTTGATATGATCCAGTAAGCAGCCACCTAGCAACAACCCAGAACACCCTAGCAACCACTTAGCAATGCCCTTGTAACTAGTGGTTGACCAAAATATCACTGAGGCTGATAAATCGGCCAATAATCTGAACGTTTTCATTATTGGCATCGGCCGATACATTTTCCCCTTTGGCCGATTTGTTCCTTGAGGGCGCTGAGAATCACTTGCTTGCATGTGAAGTGTCTGAGACATTTAAATGACCAGTCATGGTTCGTTTTGTTGTTACGTGCCATCTTGTTATTACAATAATAGACCGGTGTGCAACACAGCGTCATTTAAACGGTCCGCATATCAGAACCGCAGCAGACTCGTTTCAGCTCATAATGTTAAAGTGCTCGCCTGTTTCATTCTTCCTCTCTCTCCTCAACAGTTCCCTGTAACTTTTAACTGTCTTGTCTAATGATAAAAAGGCAAATATCAGTAAAACTAATTTCATATACCGTCTGCAAATATTCACATATCTCGCTTAAACAGATGTAATAAACCAACCTCACACAACTTCAGCAGATCCAGCATCCTGTGGAATGCTCATATCTTCCTCTGAAGCACATATTATTAACAGTTTCTCCTCAGCAATTCCCTGTAACATTTCTAATGATAAAAGGCAAATATCAATAAAATATTGTCTGTAAATATGCAGATATCTTGTTAAAACGATGTAATTCACGAACCTCATGAAAATCCAGCATTTTCTTCCCATCGAGCGCTCATCTAATATCTTCCTCTGAAGCATGTATTCTATCAGCCAGAATCAAAACTTCAGGATCAGGATCAAAAGTTCCTCTAATAATTCATAAATCATGACGGTCACTCCTTGACAATCAAGCAGGCGATCCAGACCGTTTAAACTGTCAGGAGATTGCTGCTCGCGCTGGATCCACACGAGCGCGTGAGAGCAACTTCAAAGTAAAAGTGCTTCACGTGTGCTATAAGTAAATGTCATATTCACTATGCACTGTAAGTGCAACTGATTTGATTCTGTATTTTTGGAGAAAATGCGATTGCTAACGTGGACATGCCATCCATGGTTGCTGGATTACTGTGTGTACTGTCATTTCCTTCTTCCTAATATATTAACAATTTCTTCATGTGCAAATAAATTACAAAATTTGATGACTAAACAGAAATCAGAAGAAACTGCTATCTACCATTTAAAATACAGTATTCTTTGTTTTTAGATTCTTTTTTACAAAGTTAAAGTTTAGTGTGAAATTGAGTAAATATAGTGCTAAATAAGAGTTTATTCATTTTTTAGCAATTTTATGTTTATGTTTTTTGCTATATTAAATTGTGTGATATATCGGCATTGTATTGGCCTATCAGTCACCCTGCTCTCTGGATATCGGCATCGGCCATTAAAAAACCCATATCGGTCAGTCACTACTTGTAACACATTAGCACTGTGGCTGCGAGTTTTTCATGGGCAAAGGCCACTCATAAAATGAAAAAATCTAGTTTAGACATTTATTTTTACTTAACTGTATTAGAATAAGACTGCTTACATGTTAACTCCTTCAGTTTCATGGTTCTTTAGCAAATCTAGCTTTGTTGGACTTTAAAAAGACAGTTCACTATTTGCATATTATGCAACATGCAGTTTCTTACGCCTTCAGTTTTGGCTTGTTGTAACTTTTTGTTGCTCTTTATTAAATGAAACACTTTTAAATAATAATGGAAATAATATAATGGAATTGGCTTTGAAATCTTCAGTGTTCATTGACAATACTGGGCAATGGGAGGCTATTCTGCAAGGTGAATTGTTGAAAAAAGGTCCATATTCAATTCAATAGCTCTTTTCACAATCCATTTCATTTCAAAGCAGCTTTACAGATAGCAGTGCCTTAATACCACAGAGAACAGGCAAGTAATTCGACAACTGCAAGGAAAATACTCCTTAAGATGAGTAGGGTAGGTAAGGTAAAAGAGCCCAGAAAATAAAACTGTAAAATATATATAAAAGTGGGTCATTCTCTTTTCATTATATGACACTTAAATTGAATTTCTGGCTAAGCAGTTACCAGCTACAGCCACTGTGGTGAGATGATTCAAGATTTGCTCTTAATTTTAATGTTGTCAAGAAATTTGAATAGAAAGCTCCATTATTGGTCCTGTGGTTAATTAAACCAAATGAGTTCAGGCCAATCTGTCTTATCACAATGTGATAAAGAGTGTGTGGTTATTACACACAGAGGTGAAAGCATTTCAGTTAAATCTTTGCACTAAGAATGACCAAAGACCACTTTTTTTCAACAAGTGTATAAATACAATATTAGCACATTGCATTACTGCAATGGAAAATCTCATTCTCATTACTGTAATATGGAAAAAAATGATATAGGCCTATTATTTAAATGGTAAGGTTTTTATACATCATGGTTGATTTTGCTGTACTGCCTTTAAAGGGATAGTTCACCCAAAAATGAAAATCCTCTCATCATTTACTCTCATGCCATCCCAGATATGTATGACTTTCTTTCTTCTGCACAACACAAAATTTTTACTTTTAGAAAAATATTTCAGCTCTGTAGGTCCATACAATGCAAGTGAATGGGTGGCAACATTTTAGCATCATAAAAGTAATCCATATGACTCCAGTGCTTTAATCCATATTTTCAGAAGTGATATGATAAGTATGGGTGAGAAACAGATCAAGTCCTTTTTTGCTAGAAATTCTTCTCCCTGCCCATTAGGGGGCAGTATGCATGAAGAATGTGAATCACCAAAAACACAAGAAGAAGAATGTGAAAGTAAAAGTGGAGACTGACAGCACAGGGAGGAGAATTTATAGTAAAAATGAACTTAAATATTGATCTGTTTCTCAACCACACCTGTCAAATTGTTTCTGGAGAAATTGGTTTAAGCAATGGAGTCTTATGGATTACTTATGGAAAAATTTTGGCACCCATTCACATTCATTGTATGAACCAAAAGAGCTGAGAAATTATTCTAAAAATCTTTATTTGAGTTCAGCAAATGAAAGACACACATCTGGGATGGCATAAGTGTGTGTAAATGATGAGAGAATTTTCATTTTTGGGTGAACTGTTCCTTTAATATATGCTCATTTACAGTATTTTTACTACAGCTCAAGTAGTAAGCTTGTAAATGTAGTAATGCAAATGTTAAATGTATTGTTAAGTTATGCACTATAGTAAGTGTTTAGATTGTCATTAGATAGCATTGTGTGAGGAACAGTGCAAAAAGTAAGCGTTTATGAACTGATAATCTGCCGTTTTACTCGTGATTTATGTGAAATAAAATAAAAGTCATTGTTGTTGTAGCACCTCTAGTGTTCAGTTCACCAGGAAACTGCCGCGATATGTACAGTGAGCAATGTATAAATCATTTTGCAAAAATATAGGTATAGTAATGTGATTCTTTGAGACCAGGTTGGAAAAAATCTTTTTGGTTCTAAAAATAGGCTTAATTAAAACACAATTTTTTTTCTTTTTTTATCTTTTGCTTTTGAGGGTGAAGTGTGAGCTGGACAGGTTTTCATGAGATTCACCCAGTTATTTAGCAACAACTTTATTAAGTTAACCGTGGCATGAAACATGAAAATCGTGTGGCTGAATGTTTGCGTGAAACGGATGCTTATTGATTCTAATTGCTTTGATTAAGAGACAATTGTGTGTGGTGCAGCCTGATGGAGTATTCTCTCGATAACCACAGCACTCCAGCAGCCAAGATGAATGGAGTTATTCTGCCTTTCATACCAATTCAATTAGTGTTCAGCATAATACGAATGTCATCTAGTCCTCCTGATGATGACTCACAATGTAAATGTGCACTTGCACTGCATTTGACTTGGTTTTTAACATGCATTTCCCTTTTTGAGGGGCATTTGATGCAAATGTTGGTGCAAGAACATCATATCGAACTTGAAGTGTGAAGCTGATTAAATTATGAATGCATATTATGTAAGGAATAACCTTGCAGAGTGTGGCAGTTCTGTGTTTGATTGTAGTAACCATTCTGCAGTTGTGAGAACACCACTGTGGATTATTTTCTGCGTTCCATTCCATTCAGAAAATTGGAATTTCCAACTTTCTAATTGGAATAGTGCAGTAGAACACCACTTGAAGTCAGACCTTCAAATTTGAAACTTGTGCTGAATGATAAACATTAGACATGACCCAAATTGCACACTTCTGCACTATACAGCAAACTGTAGTGTAGGTAGTGCGAGGAGTATGTTCACACTGAAAATGCAACAAAAGAAGAGTACTATGAGTACCCTGATCATGGAAAAACGGAGTATGGAATGTCAGACACTTCATGCACTCAACGGTTGCGGCTTGCGCAACGTAGAGAAAGGGGCAGAGTTACCTGGACAAAACAATTGCAATTAATGATGAATGTGGTAACTAGCGAAACTTCTATTAAGACAGCACCTTGCAAATGGGAGTTAAATGCTTTACCATTAGCCCATGCTGTGTGAATATGTACGTTGTTTGAGATAAACAGTAGGCATTGAACTGAAGTTGGCTAATGTTTTAAAGCTAGCAGCAACACATCTCATGCGTTTGAAATGCCAATTCCGTCACCTGAAAAACAGTGAATAATTCCATGTAGTATAAAACCATTAAGCCCCCAGGACACTTATGGAGTAGTTCTTTGTACAGAGGTAAAAGTTTGAAACAGCTGAGCAACGACATACTGCTTGCGAACATTCAGACACCAGCCACACCACTGGGAGAGGCGTTTAGAGGAACATTTAAATATGAGGACGTTTAGAGGGGGCTCAGCGAATATTGACGCTGACTACCACCCCTGGAGTCGCGAAGTCGAATCCAGGGTGTGCTGAGTGACTCCAGCCAGGTCTCCTAAGCAACCAAATTGGCCCGGTTGCTAGGGAGGGTAGAGTCACATAAGGTAACCTCCTCGTGGTAATTAGTGGTTCTCGCTCTCAATGGGACACGTGGTAAGCTGTGCGTGGATCTTGGAGAGTAGTGTGGGCCTCCACATGCAGAGTCTCCACGGTGTCATGCACAACGAGCCACGTGTTAAGATGCGCAGATTGACGGTCTCAGAAGCGGAGGCAACTGAGACTTGTCCTCCGCCACCTGGATTGAGGTGAGTAACCGCGCCACCACGAGGACCTACTAAGTAGTGGGAATTGGGCATTCGAAATTGGGAGAAAAGGGGATAAAAAATAAAATAAAATAAAATATGAGGACGCTCAAGACTACATGTAAAACATCAACTAATATTACATTAAAATGTGTTCTCAATGATCATTCTAAGAGTAGAATTTACACGAGATCAGTAAAAGAAGCTGTTTTAACCACTCGATGGTGATTTGAAGTAATATACCTGTATATGCGATAGATAATGTGTAATTTGTAATGTTTACCTTTTGCATTCATGGCACTAATGCACTAACATGCTATGCAGCCATGATATGCACCGATTACACTCTGTTATTGTTATTTTTGATAACGCTGATACTACTTCAAAGATGGGTGTATAAAAGCGTATTTAAGGGCAGAAAACAGAAAAAATAAATAATGATAGCAATATCTTACTTTAGGCAGATGTGTGAATGGCTTCAGCTGCAGATGGCGCAGAGCGAATGGGCACTTAAGAGTATTTGAGTAGATTTAATTTTTTTTAACAAATAAATCGCATGTTCTTGGAAAATGTCTCTACGCGAACGATGGGTAAGTTTGCACTAGCTTGCTTATAACTGTACACTGTATGTTCATGTTGACTGATCTTAACTGACTGAACGGGAATTAGCTGTTTGCCTCAAAGTAGGTACATCACCAGCTCACACGTACCATTGACATGGACCGATGGCAGTCAAAGGTTTTTAGCAGCCGGTACAAAGTTTTCCTGTAAGTTTGCGCTGGCGAGCTGTTACAAACCACTGAAACGAACTCAAAAACACCTTCATGACATCACACCTGTTGATTCTTTAATTTCTTAGGAAGTGTGCAGGGGCCTTTAGTGTTCCATTTGGGATGATACTACACTTTGAAAATTCATGTACTAGATGGCCTAGTGTATAGTGTGTCATTTGGAACACAGCTATAAACTTTTAACCAAGCAAAAATGCATAAATGAGTCAAAGTTCCTACATTACATAAAAAAACCTGTTTAGCTCACTTTTGCAAAGACCAATGTGTAAAAATGGTAAATCATCTTTATTGATAATTGTACACTTGCAAAACAAATAAATACTCTGCAATGACATTTTGTTTCTTTATATGTTATAGTCCGAGCAATGAACAACAGAATGATAAATAGTAAGAAGCATGGGCGGTTCTAGGGGGGTTGGGGGATTGGTCCTGGAGGGGGGGGGGGGGGTCTAGGAGGGGGCATTCCCTACATTTTCCTTGACACCCTCTCCCCAGAAAGTTGCTCAACCTAAAGATCAAAATGCCCCCTCAAAAATCGCATCTTGTTTAGAAGTCGGAGATATCAAAGAGGAATATCCCACATCCAACATGGATTGCAGCATGATGCCACATCTGACAGACTACTGCTTACCTAGCCAACTGTGTGTTAATGAACTGTGCATGCGTGTGTGTGTGTGTGTGTGTGAGAGAGAGAGAGAGTGAATCACTCCACTCGATGCGCCCTCTAGCTTTATATTTCCGGTTAAACCCCTGCATTGCAGCATTACTTGCACAAGCCGTGTGAGGCAGAAAGAGAGAGAGAATAAAACTGTGGCCAAATTGCATCTAAAAGATTCCCTGACTCTTCCAATGTTGTGCACCATTACAATTGAATTGAGGAAGCCTTTTTAATTTCAGTGTAATTCCTGAATTTGAATTAAATCTGATTTCAATAAGAAGACTAAAAAAAAAACCTATAATATTTACCCTCATGTTGTTCCGACCAATGTTTGTTTGAGCGACTCGTCCAGCACAACACAGCAACATTGGCTCGACCAATGGAGTGAGTTTGAGGCGGGACTATCTGTTTGTTCAACCAATGGAAGACGGCAGATTTTTCTGGAATCAGTTTGAAAATAGCAATTGTTTTTTCAACAGAGTGCAACAGTCTGGTTCCAGAAGTAAAAGTCACATTCATTTTCTCACTGCAACCTCTATTTTTGCTTTATCTAAAGAAAAGGAAGAACAAGTCAAAATTAATTTTTGTGGTAATCAACATTATGCCACAAATGCTGTCGATTGAGCTTAACTTGTATTAAACAGGAACATTCCTTTACAAATAATTTAAAGGTTTAAAAATAGGCAAATACTATTTGCAACCCTGGTGCAAATAATGGTAATGCTTTTTACACCCCAATGCAAATAGAGGCAGATATTATTTGCACCCCAACCCTGGTGAAAATAATGGTAGATACTAATTGCATCCTGTTGCAAATAGTGTCAGATCCTATTTGCACCCATATTTAAATGCTAACATACAGTATGGGCATCACTGCAGTGTGTTTATTGTGTTTATTTAGAATCCCACAGACAAACTACATTAACCTCTACCCCTAAACCAAACCTTAACCTTACCTTAGAAAAAATAACCTTGGTTTTACTACAGTAACCATGGTTTCACGTGGGAACGAGTGCGATCGACAGACCCCGCCTCCTGATCAAAACCCTTCTCTGCACTCTCCACCATTCACCGTGACCAAATCTCTGTGATGAAATCAACATTTCTATAAATTTGTATCTATTATTTTAAGTAGTATTAAAGGAAATACTAAGAGTGGAAAGAGGAAATCTGATGGGACAAAATGCAGATTTGAACCTCGGTCGCTAGGACAACAGTACACATTCACACACCGTCTTTATACCCCTGCCACTGCAGCAATATCTAATGGGTAGTTTGTTGCATATTTCAGTGGTTCCACCAGACAATTGGGATGCAAATTAGCTGCCCTGTGTGGCAGATGCTAGTTACACCGGGGTGCAAATAGACACTAAAAATAAACCTTTAAATAAGGTTTAAAACCTTTAAAGACAGACCTACCATGAGCTCAGATGTTGTAAATCATTTGTATTTGCTTCTGTTCTTGTTTAAGAACGTGATTAATAGCAGAATTTCTGGTGAATCGTGAACAGAAACGATCCACCAATCAGAGAATCGCGGCAAACAAAGCATACCAATAGAGCTCTGCAGTGACTGCATACTTCCTGTGAATGACACAATCAATTGGTGTACCTACACTTGCAAACTACTTATATATTTGTACATATCTGAATATTTTTGAGTTCAATGTTTTATGCCTCTATGATATATTCATATATTTTATAACCTAATTGTGCTAATGATATCATTGTAAAATTGTCAGCTCCAGAGTGCACGTGTAGGAGAAACCAAATGTCAAACGAATAACGAGCCAACAACCTCTGGACATAAGGTAGCGGTTTAGCATTAATTTAGCATTTTTGGACCTGCCAGCTCCCGTTTCAGTGCTACTCAGATCCAGACCTGACGGGCAGTTTCTACAAAGGCACTAACAGATGAAATCAGTTCCAATCATACTTCATATAAATGGAATTTTATGTATTATGAGAGCGTTGGAGTTGTGTTTACCCCTCAAAAACATTTTGAGCTACAAAACAGTTTCACTTTTGCTTTTATCAAAGATTCATATTGTAAAACATCTTTAGATATGGCACAACTAGTTGGCTATACGTATTACAAGCTCTCTGGAATACTTTTATTGTGATCGGTCAGTTGTGGCAATACAGTAAGTGGTCAAATTTTCCTAAATTGACCGCCAAACTATAAAATTCACTGTTCTTTCGGGCAAACGGTTTACGTCATACCGAAGCTACTTTCATGTCTTTCGTACCGCTATACTGTCTTTGTTTCTTCTCACAACAACTCAAGTTAGAATAGCTAAATAGATGGCTTGCTATTGACATTATTTAATCTCAAATCAATATTTTGTGTCCATTCATTTATTTACTTACTTTATAGTTAATAAGAAGGATAATGTGCCGTTAGCAGGTCCCAGATCACAAAACAAACCCCCTTTTAGTTGATACAAGACTTTGCTTTGCTGGATGGTTTGATAAAGGGTCAAATTGACAGATTATACCTGAATCTGGTTACTGTTAATTTATAAAGACACTTCTTACTATGAAACCGCACATTTCTGTGGAGCTAAAATTAGAACATTTGACAAAATTTTGGGTTAATTAGATGAAATCGAGCAGCAAGAGTTGCACATTTTAGTCTATGTAGGCCATATTTTTGGGCTGGATGTAGGTTAGGTTACTGTCAGGAAATTCAAATCATCCTCCAGGGACTTTAAAGCCTTACACGATGATCCTTGTAATGTCTACAGTGATAATTGAGGGTTATTGTATTTCGTGACATATAATAGCTTTCATCGAGCATCTCTGTCTGAGTAAATCTTTATGAATTTAATACTGACTCGCCCAAAGTAATGTCCATTTATATAAAAAAAAATATTTGATTCAGGTTTGGCTTACCTCGGGTTTCGTAGAAGCCTTAAGTTTGGCTGCTAATTTGCATCGGTTAAACTTTTTGATTGTGGGTGTCATACCCCATGTGGCTTGGGGTGGTCAGGCCATGATGTCGATGTATGGCACAGTGCCATCTCAGTGCTTAATGCACACACACACACTCGTGTATTCTTGCAGGGACAGTTTCCCCTAAACAACATACTGAGGTTTTATTATTTGTTGTTATTCTGTAGAGTATTGAGTCATGTATTTGTTGTTGTTGTTGTTTCCGAATATGCAATATATAGTGGACTTATAGAAATGTCTATTTCATGGAAAAGCTGACCAGAACTGACATCACCAATTACTAATTAATCACTAATTAATCGGCCAATATTTGGCCATTTTGAGATGTTTATTTAAAACATCTTTGATGTAGTTTAAATATGACAATATACATTCTGTGTAACACTGATTCATTTGTTTTGTTGTAGTTGCAGCTTATACAGTGTATATACTGTATAATGAAAATATCTGTTGTATATGGAATGGCAGACCAGAATTTTGTCATCACTAGTAGTTAGTTAGTGATAGACCAGACCACTAATCTGGTGATATTTAGCTATTTTGAGGTGTTAATTAAATTTTTTTAAGTATTTTTGTCTTGTTTTCCAGGAAAAATATCATAACTTTCTTAAAGCAAGATACATTTATTTGAGAAAATATTTGGTCTTGTTTTCAAAGAAATTGATCAAAGTTTCGTAATGTTTATGCTTATAACAAGAAATTGGGTGAGAAAAAAAATTATTCGAAGGGAAAACAAGTTTATTTTTCTTGCCCCATTGGCAAATAGTCTTTTCTTGCTTTAAACATTAACTGAATGATTTTTCTGAAAACAAGATTTAATATCTCATGCCATTCTGCTTCTCAAGTAATTTTTAAGGATGTTTAGATATTTTTTACCAGAAAACAAGCCGGACCAATTAATTGGCCAATATGGACCAGGATAGCCATGCTGTTAACCAGCAAAACTTGACGAAGCTGGACAACTTTCTTTTGAGGCTGGTTGACTATGGAAGTCTTGCTTTTTAGGCTGGTGAAAACGCCGGCACGCCAGCATCCAAAACACAACAGATACTGGGGACCAGCTTTGCTGTCTTTTCAACAGGGTATTGTGTAAAATAAGAGTTTGTTTAATTTTATCAATTTTTGTATTCTTCATTTGAGTTTAATTCTCATTTGCCATTATTCAGTTGCTATATGTATATATTGGCATGATTTTATCCACCCTGCTCTCTAGAAATTGGCATGGGCCATTGCAAAACCCATATCGGTTGATCACAAATAGTGAAAAGAGAATGTGCAACTTTCGAGTTGGTATTCCACGAACTAGTCGTTCTCTAATCTCCATCAATGCTGTCAGTGCTGTGTTCCCTGTGCACTCTAGTCAGTGTTTCATTCCAACATTTACTCTCTCTCTCTCTCTCTCTCTCTCTCTCTCTCTCCCCTGCTGTTGTTAATTTCTCTGGATAATCAGTATTGACATGAGCTCTATTGCTGTGCAGTCAGATCTCTATTGTACGAGATCACAGCACAGTGGCCAATGAATCCCATTCTTATCCATCTAGATTCATGTTTTATTATTCACCATTTTCCATTCTCTGGACTCAAATAAGTTGACTTATGTCTGTGCCACAATAATGAATTATTCCAAGGCAATTATCTGTATAACCATTGCCCATACAATGGCAGATTGTTTTTGGGTTTTTTTAAGCATAAATTTTATAAAAATTTTGCCAGATTTCTTTGAAAACAAGACTTTATATATTATGCCATTTTGCTTGTCAAGTAATCCTGTTTAAAGATTATTTATATATTTTTACTGGTAAACAAGACAAATTAAGAAAATTATTATTTGCAGTGTAAGTATTAAATTTGGGCACATAACTCATCCCGCACCATTTGTGTTATGAGGATTAATGATGCGTCAAAACATGCAGCTTGTAGTGGAGAGGTGTGCTATTACTCAGTCTGATTGTTTTCATTTGGTGGACAATAAAAAAAGCCAAAACAAATCCCATAGACTTGCACTGAAGGAGGGACGTGAGCCATATCTAGAGAACAGAATGTCATCAAGACTTGGTTGTGGCCACTTTTGACTTGAGCCAGTAATCAACCACCCAGAACAACCAAGCAACTACCTAAATCAGTCAAATCTGCATCTTGAAACAAAACCATTTGAGAATCACTGGCATAATATAAATTGATTAGACTGAGTTTAGCAGCAAGATATGAAGAATGAGTAAGGTGCGAGCCGGAAAGTGTTGGATACGTCTCCTGTTTATCACAGCAGTCCCGTGAAACTTGCATGAGAAATTGTGTCTTCTCTTCTCAAACCTGTGTCTGTAATTTCCTCCCACAGCAACTTTTGGCGCTCAAACCTGGACAGTTTCCCCCTGACATTTCAGCGGCTAGACCTGCACCGCATCCCTGAGGGGAGAATGAGTTTACATATTGATCAGTGGAGATTGTCCTCCAGTTGCAGTCCAGGGCGTAGCACACTGCATTCGGCCGAGTGTGAGCAGAATCCATAATGAGAATCAAGAGAGAGATAGAGAGAGAGACAGTAGGGACAAAGGCGAATAGAGAATTTAAAGATAGCGATACAGACGCAGAAGAGAGGAGACTACAACGTGTGTGAGATATTAAGGTTGAGGTTCAGTAAAGGAAGTTGAAAGAGGGAGGAATGTAACTAATAGAAAAGAGGGGGAGTAAAGCAGTGTCTATGTGATAGAGCGAGAGAGAGCACTCTGTACTGCAATGGAGTACTGCAGTTTGTTCGGATGTGAGTGAAACTGTAGGATGCACTCTGCCTGTGAAGCGTTCTACTCTTCACCCCATTTTGAATGGGTGGCTCCATTAGTGAGGATAGAACTATTGCCTGGTAAGGGCTTTCCCATTTCTGCAAGACCCCACATCCAACCCATCCAAAGCATCCAAAAAAATAATAATTCACGCAGTTCAATATCATTGATCAAGAGCAGAATAATAGTTCAGTTTTAAGCTTGACGTAGTTTTGCATTCAGCATCATACAAACTTTTTGCATTAATTTCCAGTTTAAGAAGTGGGACAAGGCTGCATACTATAGCATCCCAAAGACCAAGTAACTTGATATAGACATATGTATATCAAGTTACTTACGTAACGTACGTACGTACGTAAACCATACATTGGTATGATTTGTAAATCAAGCCTATGAAGGGCTGTTTCTACAAAGGCACTAACAAATGGAATCAGTTCCAGTCATACTTCATGTAAATGGAATTTCATGTATTCGTGAGAGCGTCAGAGTTGTGTTTACCCCTCAGAAAAGAAGGTAAAGACCAAAATGAATTTCTGCAGTGGTCCAAGCTGTTTTTTTTGGCAATTAGTGCCAGCCTAGTGATAGTTTAATTAACAACATGATCACATATGAAATCGACATGTTGCATGTTGCTACGAGTTTTCTGGTACTCTGACATTGACCCCCATTCAACCGACAAGCAGCATGTCCCATAACACATTTTTGCATTAATTCAAATGTGTTTACCATTTACTGTGGTGCTACTTATTGCATCAGCAGCCTCAGAGAAACGTGTTCAGATTTGCAAAGGATTCCAAAATTAGTCACATCAAATTTTTGAAAGATATTCAGTGCTTTATTTAAAGCACTTAGTCGTAAGTTAACTGGATATCCCACTTCATGTCTGTGAAATAATCATTACTTTTGGACAAACAGAAATTCTGATTACAACCTCTACACAAATTTCAGACTATTTTTTTAGTGAGCTTGTTTACTTGGACAACAGAAAGCCAGTTATTGCGAGACATGACAGCGTTGTTTGCGTTTACATGCACTGTGTAAGCGGCGTATTCTTTACCCCCCTTCTCATGCGGCTCAAGCATTAATCAGCTTTCTCTCAGCAACGTAATTTCCCTGTAATGCTGGAGTAAATGAACATGCCATCTGAGGACGACTTCGCTATTTTTTGTTCTCTGTTGCTTCACTTTATTGCCAGATGTCCCAC
The DNA here is from genome assembly GCF_019703515.2 of Myxocyprinus asiaticus. Taxonomy (NCBI): domain Eukaryota; kingdom Metazoa; phylum Chordata; class Actinopteri; order Cypriniformes; family Catostomidae; genus Myxocyprinus; species Myxocyprinus asiaticus. Next base: position 48,233,028 of record NC_059355.1, read on the forward strand.
AGATGCTGCTGTGTTTGTTTCCTTAACTTTCCATTGCAGCCTGCCATGGCATTGCACTGCAATAGTGGGGTTTCCCTCTTATGTCATACTCCGGGATTATTCCCCTGGCGCAATCTTTGAAAATCTGTTAATGCGTTTACATGGTCACATAAGACACTTTCTCCGGAGGAATCCTAGGAGTGTTAAACCGCTTTCTCTTAATCCCTTAAACATTTTAAAGGAAACGGCATTCGCTTTTACATGCCTTTTCAGAATGCCGCTTTGCGCAAAAACTCTGGAATAAGCCATTTTCTTTAGTGCATGTAAACGTGGTCAGTGTTTTCTATACTGCTTGCCTTGGACCTAAAACTGTTGTTCGGTTATTTTAATTGTTCCACATCGGTCCATTATTGTGGTATAAACTATTTGAAAGAAACCCGCCCCTAAACATGAAGCAAAACAAAACAAACTGTGCTTGTTCACTTTCATTTAGTCAAACAATCTTTTCCTCTCTAAGTGGGCATTTCTTGTACACAAGAAGCTGAAATCCACACCAGACTTTATGCTCATAATCAAACGTCTGACTCTGAAACACTAGACACCAACATCCAAAACACAACAACAGCTGACCAGCACATCTTGCGCTGGATTCTGTTGTTTTGCTGTTTTATCGAACTAGCCATTGATCTTTCCATAATCTTGGTCTTTTCGGGATTTGGTCTGCTGTCAATCAACAACATCCCCTCTGGAGAACACCCATTACACTCGAGGAGTAATGGATATTCCAGAAACGTTGCGACCCTACACCCTATTGCTTGGATGTTGTGAATATTAAGAGACAGGTGTTAAAATTGTAAGAACTATGAGATAACTAGGGTCCCCAGTACAGATGGCATTGCCCAATGTGTAGACGCTATTTGTAAATTGACTGACCAATGTTTCAGGGTTGTGCAAGGACAATCACGTTCACGAGTGAAGTACCTTACCAGAGTATTTGTCTCCATTCTTAAGGCAAAACGTTTATGAAGCTCTCTGGTTGTGTGAGGGAGTTTTTCAGGAGCTCTTTATGAATGGATGTACTGCTGCTGATTTGATAAAGATGATATGGAAAGATCTCATATACAAGACAGATACATGTTTTTCATTTAGTAGACACTTTTATCCAGATTGGCTTACAAGAGACAGTAACATCCCTGTTTGGAAAATCATCTTAAACCAGCCTAATCTGGTTTGCTGGTCTTAGGTGGTTTTATCTGGCCTTCCAGCCAGGCCAGTCTGGTTTTCTGCTGGTTTAGCTGGTCGGCCTGCTGGTTTCCCAGTCTGACCTGGTGACAAGTGACCAAAACATCTCTAAAACCAGCAAAACCAGACTAGCTAGGACCAGCAAACTGGCTTCGACTGGTTTTAAGCTGTTTTGTCAATAGGGATGAAAAGTGATGCAGTAATATGTACGAGCAAGGACAGAAATGAAGGTGAGACACACAATAATGTTGTTGGTTTACCAGGGAATTATTGCTGGTTAAGCTAGTTAAGAAGCCTGGAAGTGCACCAGCATCCAAATACAACATATGGTCTTTTCAGCAAAGTCCACTTTGATTATGTCCACTTCTATTTGATCTGTAAGACTCCAAACATAACAAATTATCAATGACAACACTCATAAAGATCATTGCCAATAGTCTGATCTTTACCTATAATTTTATTTGCCTAATGGTAGATAAGGTCTCCTCACAATATTGATTTCCTATTGTATTTTTTTTTTTCTCAGTTTCTCACAAAAACAGATGCACGAGTAAACTCTAATTCCTTGTTCACAGTTGTACATGATCTAGACAAATGTAGGTCTATATCCAGCATGCGTCTCTGCCACAAACACAAATTATCAGGGTGGAACACTGTGTGCAGATTGATCGGATAGCCCAGTTCTGTCCGATTGTCTTGGTTGCTCTTTTAGACAGAGCTGTAAAATATCTGTCTGTGCAGTTCAGATTGCCTTTTCCATGTGCAGCCTGTGCAGTGGATGGGATACCAAAACGTACAGATAAATAGATGGTTTCAATCCAGTCATGGGCATCTTCTATAGGACAACCTTCATGACTAGCAGAATGTCAGCATGTAGAGGATGCTTTCATCATATCCTTTACTCTTTGGAAACAGATCTGATGACATGATGTTGACAGTCAATAAACCAGACAGAACGCAAGTGTCGGTCGTACGCAGCAGGTGAATCCTGCATCTCTGGAGAACAGGGATAAATGTCAGGCAATCAAAGAAAATCAACAAAAGCCCCTCAAACGGTGGTGTCATCAATGATTACCACCTTAAGAGTTAAGATTTGTTTTGTGTGTATTGAGGGGTAGATGCTGAGAGTCATATATTTACAATAGTTAGTTGAAAGCTAGCTGGCATGGATGGGAATTCTGAAAAGCGAGGTTTTAAATCAAACTCAGTCGATTTATTCCAATGACCGAGTCAAAAAAGAGTTGATAGGTGGTTTTGTTTAGATTGGTATTGATTAGTATTTATGGTTGTTTCTTGGGGGTATTCTCAAGAATAGCACAGATACCAAGAGCAGAGCTAGAACCCAATACTGTGACAGAGGTCAGCACAGTATAGAATACAGATATTTCAGCAGGTTTTGACACTGAAGAGAAGGTCTTACTGATCAATAAACTCACAACTCATAAAATCCCTGTAAATACATTTACCTAAAAGTAAAATGTTCTTGAAGGCTCCTGTGTCTTTGATTTCCTGTAAGAATATGGAAGATAAGATACTGTAAATAGCAATAGGGCGATATATTGGCCAGGTGATATTTGGGCATTTTGAGATTTTCAGTCTTTTTGGCCGATTATCAGAAGTGTTAGTTACCAAATCTACTGACCTCCTTGAATCAGTCAGTGAATATATACAGTATATTGACTGCAACAATATATTTTTAGGTTTTGTTCTCTTTTTCTGTTCCTATTTTGTGTCAGTTTTTATCTCTTTGACCGTGAGAGCAGAACAATTCTTCCCACCTGCTTTATGGAGGAAATTTGGCTTGTTTCAGCTGGGAATAAAAACAAATAGCCTGGAGAGATTGCTCTGATTTATTCAGTGCGATTTTTATATATATATATATATATATATATTTTTTATTGCAAATCTTTTTTTTTTTAAATGAGATAATGGAAGACCAAATAAAATGCTTTTATAATGTTATTACAGATTTGGATTTTGTGTTTAGCCTGATTGCCTCCATTCTCGTGTATTTCTAGTGACGTACAGAGCAAGCAACATTATACTTGTTTTATTGATAAGGATAGGCTTAGAGTGAGTTGAATGCTGAATGGTAAGATTTGAAATGCAATATGTTTACTGGACTCTATAGCTCACTAACATCCAATCATTTTGTTCACTTCTATATGAGAAAGTATACAGATATTGTCCTCTATCGCAAGTTATTTCATATTAGGTGAATTTACTTACTCATTGTAAAGTCTGTAAATTCATCTAGTTCCTAACCCCTCTTCCATGAGCAGCTGTTGATATCTCCATATATATTAGAGTTTCGTCCTGAGAGTGCACAGTCCAGCCCTTTCATTTATTGGTTATGTGATTATAAATATTATCTAGCAGAGGGTTCAACCTGCCAACAGATTTCCCTCATGGATTTTTCATTCACAAGGATATAAGAAGCTGTTTACTGTGACAGCAAATATTATGTAAACATCAAAAGAGAGAATTAGATTACCTTGCTGTTGTATAGTAGGAGCACAAGTATTTGTCAGCACACAGATAAGTGAATGAATCTCACAAATGCCAGGAAGTCACCCCTCCCCAATTTAAATTAATTAAATTATATTTTGCATAAAGAATATTTAGCTTATTTTTAGGACAGATTAAATGTTTTGCCATTATGTGATGATTATGCCCAAAACTCTAATATTTTTGTTAATTCTTCATTGCTGTAATGTAGAAAAAAATCTTTAATATAGTAATGAAAATAAAATGAAAATATTTTCTGGACACACTTTTTTTCTGTTTTTTGTTTTCAAAATCAGCTTAAATTAAATTAAGTACAACAAATGATCGCCATGATGTGTATTACAACTATACGTTTACAAATTTACCATTTAAATAATATATCATTGTTTTGTCACATTATAGAGTATAGTGCTGACAAATAGGGGAGTGGGGTTAAAATTAGCTCCAACTGTCATGAAAATAATGTCACCATGTCTAAAGAATCGTAGTGGTCCTAAAAATAGACTCTTTATGCAAATATAATTTCTTTTTTAATTTTGGGGTGATATACAACGAAAAAGTTGGGACAGTTTGAAAAACAAAAAGGAGTGATTTGTCAATTATATTCACCATTTGCTATATTGAAAGCACTACAACTACACATTATATGATGTTTTATCTTGTGAATTTCATTGTTTTTTTGAAAATGCACAGTAATTTCAAATCAGATGATTGCAACACGCTCCAAAAAATTTGGGACAGTCGAGTGTTTACCACTATGAAACATCACCATTTCTTCTAATAACACTTATTAAGCATTTGGGCACTGAAGACTGAAGTTTGTAAATTTTGAAAGTGGAATTTTCCCCCAGTCATCCATTATGTGGGTCTTTAGCTGCACAATTGTACCGGGTCTTCGTTGCCGGATGATGTGCTTAATAATGCGCCACACATTCTCAATTGGAGATGGTCAGGACTGCAGGCAGGACAATCTAGCACCCGCACTCTCTGCTTACACAGCCATGCACTTGAAATCCGGGCAGTATGTAGTTTGAAGTTGTCTTGCTGGAAAATGCAGGGACGTCCCTGGAAAAGACGGTACTGGATGGCAGTATATGTTGCTCCAATATCTGTCTGCATTCATGGTGTTCTCACAGATGTGCGAGTTACCCATGCCATGGGCACTGACACACCCCTGGCCCATACAGACACTGGCTTTTGGACCTGACGCTAATAACAGCTTGGATGGCCCTTTTCCTCTTTGGCCTGGATAACACGATGGCTTTGTTTGACTCTTCAGACGAAAAAACACAGTTCCACTGTTCTACATTCCATCTAAGATGTGACTGAGCCCAGAGAAGTCGGCAGCACTTCTGGACAGTGTTGATGTATGACTTCTCCTTTACATAGTAAAGTCTTAACTTGCATCTGTGGATGTAGCGGTGAATGGTGTTGACTAACAGAGGTTAACTAAAGTTATTCCAAGCCCATGTTCATGATATCCATTACAGATGAATGCCGTTTTTTAAGACAGTGACATCTGAGGGATCAGAGATCACGCGCATTCAGAAGTGGTTTTCGTCTTGCCCTTTACGCACCGAGATTTGACCAGATTCCTTGAATGTTTTAACTATATTGTGCACTGTAGAGGGTGAAATGCCCAAAACCCTTTCAATTTGTCTTTGGGGAACATTGTTCTCAAAGTGCTGGATTATTTGCTGAAGTATCTGTTGGCAAATTGACAAGTCTTGAACGATCCTTGCTCTTGAAGGACTAGGCTGTTTTTGGAGGCTCCCTATATACTATGACATGATTGCCTCACCATCTCCTGTTTCACATCACCTTGTTATTTCAGCTCATCAAATTGTTGTTGGTCTTAAATTGCCCCTGTCTCAACTTTTTTGGAGCATATTGCAATCATCTGATTTGAAATTACTGTACATTTTCAAAAAACATTGAAATTCACAAGGATAAACATCATATAATGTGTAGTTGTAGTGCTTTCAATATAGCAAAGGGTGAATATAATTTACAAATCACTCCTTTTTGTTTTTATTAGCATGTTTCATATTGTCCCAACTTTTTCAGAATTGGGGTTGTATAAAAACCTATGTTTCTCCCATACTTCTATAATGTTTTTATGAGATTCACCCAAATGCTGAACTTGGGCAATGTGGTACAGGTTTAGTTTTAGTCTTATAAATTAAATAAAGCTGGTGCAAAGCTCCAATCTCATAACATTATGGAATATGTTTTATAACTGGAACCTGAACAAGTCCGAAGCACAAAGCCTCCAGCCATCCCAGGATTGAGTGTCTCTTGTTTTTCTGCTCATAGTGTTCTGCCCTGTTTGTAGTCTATGCTGTTTCCTGCAGTGCAGTGTTCTGTCATTTATCTTGCACGGCTTCTTTTAACAGCCTGAAGTTCATTATTTAAATGCAAGCCATTCATTTTGTTATTAAAAGGAGCCGTCCAGCAAGCCTGTCAATTCAGAAAGGTCGTAACCTTATTTTCTTTTCAGTTGCATGTCTTTGTCATCTATTCAAGAAGAAAGTCTTGTTTGAAGTTTCTCATGATAATAAATCTGGTGCGAAAATTGAGTTTGAGGTTTTTCAAAAGCTGTGGCCATCTCTCACCTCACCTTAACATCATAGACTTGGTAAGGCATGGATGTTTTTGAAGGCCACTATAAACAATTGTTCTTGTCGTGTTTAAGAACACAAAGAAGTTCAGACTTAAAATCTCATTTCCACTGTGAAATAGGTATATACTGTATATACAGTATATAACAAGACCAGTAATACCACCTGGTTTAACAAACTTAACCAGAAAGAACGTGCAGTTTCACTAGTTTAACTAGCAAGACCACCTGGTTCAACCATTTCAACCGGCAATAACTTGTAGCTTCACTAGTTTAACCAGTAAGACCACTTGGTTCAATCAGTTCACCCTTCAAGAACTTGTAGCTTCACTAGTTTACACAGAAAGACCACCTTGTTCAACCAGTTCAACCTGCAAGAAATTGTAACTTCACTAGTTTAACCAGCAAGACCACTTGGTTCAATCAGTTCAACCTGCAAGAAATTGTAGCTTCACTAGTTTAACCAGCAAGACCACCTGGTTCAACCGGTTTAACCTGCAAGAAATTGTAGCTTCCCTAGTTTACCCAGAAAGACCACCTAGTTTGACCAACTTAGCTTTAATCAGTAAGATCACCTGACTCAACAAGTTTAACCAGCAAACACTTCCAGCAAGAACTTAGGGTGAGGGTTAGCTTCACTGTATTAACCAAAAAGACCACCTAGTTCAACCAGCATCTCTAGAAAGACCATGCTAATCAACCAGCTTCACCAGCCAAGTTTTGCTGGTGAACAACATCACTCAACTGGTCCACCAGCTATACCAGCACCAAACCAGCATAAACAAGCCTAGTCAAGCATGGAAATTCATGCTGGTCTAAGCTGATATTTAGAGCAGGGATAGCTTCAGGAATACCTAGAATACCCATTTGCCAAATGCATGTTTCTTCCAAGCAATTTTGAATCTGAAACTTATAAATTCATGTATCAAAAGCAAGTGGCTATTAGAATGGAATCATTATTTAGTGAATTACATGACATTAATTCTGCTGTTGCCAAAGATGATCTTTCCATTTTAATCGATGCTACAAATCATCTAGACTTGATGCTAAATGGGCCATTCAAGCCTAACATTTTGGCTATTAGGTGAATTTCCCCCATATGTGCCTCATGCCAGAGTCCACTACCTGTCAAACATGTTTTATTGGACTGTGGTATTTCTAGCCCACTGAGAAATGTGTTTTATTTTTCTGACACCTTTGACACTGTTTTTAACTAAATCAGTCCAGAATTAGTTTGAGAGTTTTGTAAATATCTTATACAGGTTTTTAGTTTGTTTTTTTAACCTGTTATTATATTTTAACCTGGATTTCGCCATTAAAATTGCCATAAAAGCTGAAATAAAAAGCTAAAAACAAACCATTTTGATTATCCTTTCTGTTTCTTCCAGGGTTCCTGAGTGGCCAGTCCAGAGATCATGACGTGGAACCTCTTTAAAAAGAAGCAGGAAGCCATGGTGGGCCCAGAGCCCACAGGACAGGACAGCACCCACACGTCCCACACCATGACGATGGCGCCTGCTCCCGCTCTCTCCACGATGGCAGATAACTCCACCGAATCTGAGGGACCGGTCAATAAGAATGATGTCTTTGAGGAGATCAAAAGCAAGTTCCTCAATGAGATCGATAAAATCCCATGTAAGTCCTGCAAAAATGTTTTACGCTCCTGGTAGATCAAGAAAATCGATAGAGCATCATTATGTAGTGCTGAAGATGTTTTATGGATCTGAATGCTGGTCAGATTGTCTAGTCTTTTTACTGTTTTGAGAACTGACCAAACTGACCTTCTGTCCAATTTTGAGATGCATTGCAACAAAGGGCAACTCAATCGTATTCTGCTTTACTCTTTTTGTACCTAATGACACTTTAAATTCAAAATGAAATCCAAACTGACCCTATTTACTTTATTAATACACGTTCCTAGTCTTATTGTTTATGATTCATCGGTGTAGTTTATCAGTACGATTATAAAAAAAAATATCATCGCAGGCTATTAGTCAATGTTAACCTTGTTACATTCAAATTACAGTTACTTTATAAAATTTTGAATACATCAATTAGAAAGCCAGATTTGGTGTGGTCAATTTTGAAAATGCAGTTGCAGGATACAATTGCGTTGTTTTCGGGCTACTTTTAAAATGGGCTGTGGTCACCAAATGTTAGAAACTATAGAATGAAAATAAACAGCACCTTATTCGTGCAAAATGAACATCTGTCAAGTTCAGGGTTCACAAAACGTGAACTTTGGATTCGCAGTGGAATACAAATTTTTTTCGCATGAGCTTACGTTTCCCGTCTCCCACGTTTGGATGCGTAAGAATGGAAAAGAAAAGAGACTAGGGTGACCGCAGTCCTCCACCATCCTCTCTGAATAAACCTCTCTGTTATCTTTCATGATGCTCTGCAGTGCCTCCATGGGCGCTCATCGCCATCGCCGTAGTGGCCGCGCTCCTCGTCCTCACCTGCTGCTTCTGCATCATCAAGAAATGTTGCTGTAAGAAGAAGAAAAACAAGAAAGGCAAAAAGGGAAAGGACGGCTTTAACATGAAGAACATGCAGGGTGGAGATGTATGTAACAGGGCTACATTAGAACTGATGTGACAGTGCACACTTCCATCAATTTGATTTTGTGATTCTTAACTAAAACTACATACTGTAACCAAATGACTTCAAATTTGGTAAATTGACCGCACCTAGAAAAAAAGAAAAAGCAATAGTGTTGCATAAAGGATCACTTTTGTGTGTGTATTGCACTGATAGAGGGGAGTCTGTTTTGTGATTAACATCATAGTTTTCTTTATTGTGTTTGTGAGTAATGTGTGTTTTATTTTCTTTGAAGAGAAATGGCACGCTGGATGTTGCCAAACAGAAGTGCATTGCACATATGGTGTCAATCTCACAAAGAGGAAAAAGAAACAGTAGATGCTTTAATGGTCATTCACAACTTGAGTGCCTCTTATTAACATGTGTAAATAATGACTTTAGTGGTGGATGTCTGACATCAGCTTAAAATGTCTTAGGAATTTGTGTTAGTGAGTAGGCATTTTTTGAAATACCACCTATAATTTTTTTAATAAAAATAAATAATAATAATAACATTTTCAGTACATCTCTAAATATTTTTTTAATAATTCTGTATTATTATAATGTTTTATTATTATTATTAGATAATGTTTGGTAAAAATATATGAAGTTGTGTCCCCAGATTATCCATCAACCCTGTTACCATCATAATTATCCCTTATTAAAATAATTAGCTATTCCATGAATTACACATTAAACACATTATTATATACAATATATTGATAATGCGTTAAATGTATGTGCATTCCAGTCAGAATAGGATATAGGACAATCTTAAAGGGTTAGTTCATCCAAAAATGAAAATTCTCTCATCATTTACTCACCCTCATGCCAGCCCAGATGTGTATGACTTTCTTTCTTAGGCACAACACAAATCTGAAAGTTAAAGTTAAAGTGGAGATATAGAGTAAAAAAGGACTTTAATATTAATCTGTTTCTCACTCACACCTATCATATCGCTTCTGAAGATATGGATTTAAACATTGTAGTCATATGGATTACTTTAAAGTTTCCTTTATGTGATTTTTGGAGCTACAAAGGTCTGATCACCATTCACTTGCATTATATGGACCTTCAGATCTGAAATATTCTTCTAAAAATGTTTACTTTTTGTTCTGCTGAAGAAAGAAAGTCATACAATTGTCAACCCTCTTACAATGATAATGTACTGTAAACCATACATTTTGGAAAATAAGCTATTCATAGTCAAATCTGCATTAAATTCTCTCTCTAATAAATACAAATCAAAATAAACAGTAAAACCGTCCACCCGATTACCTATGTCAAGGGTAATATCCTAAAAAATATATATATTATTATTATTTAATTTAGCTTGAGATGGCACAACCCAATTTATTAACACTAAAAGGCATTCTTTATCTGATAGAATGTTTAAAATCTTTCAGAAATGTACGAAATGGAAAAGGCACCTGTTGCAAAGAATGACCCTTCAAACGGTTCATAATGAAACACCAACATATAAAATTGAAAATCTGTATGGTACAGCCCTGTCATAGACAGATTTGTTAAACATTGCAGTGTGTCATTTCTCCAATGGTGCTCTTGGTGTTGTTTACTGTCTTTTACTGTGTTTTTTCGTGTGTCGTGAGTTCAACCTCTCCCTTTCTCTCTGCTCTCCTTCCTCCCACTATGTGTCTAATGCGCGTGCGCCGCATTTGTTGACACTCACGGGCGTTGGCGCCACGGTAGGTGGACGGATGAACGGCACGGCTGATTGGCCGCTGATTGCTAGCACCGCGTGGGTGGAATTTGGATGGAATGGCTGTTGTAACTTCCTTGTTTTAAGCCTTTTTGTTCCCGCTGCTTGACAATAACACAGTTAAAAACAAAGGAAGGTTACAATGAAGATTAAAACCCTCATGAAGTAGACCAATAATAAACTTAAAATATTAACAAACAGACATAAACATTGTAGGAGGTGTGAATGGAATAACTAATTATTAACTCACTAATACTGGCTAGATGTTTAAGTTAATCAAAGGCAACTTACAAGACTCACAATGTATGCATGTGTTAAAGGGCATGGCTGTTTTTACATTTAATCATTAATCGGAAACTTCTAGTAGTCCCGAGTTATATCTAAAAAAATAGGATATATGCTATAATATATCATGTTTTCTTGTCATAATAGATATAATCAGGTCTGTCTAAATGAAAAGAAAAATGTTTGGAATATTAAATTATTTAATGAAAATGGTTTAAAGGAAAATAACAGTTAATTGTTCTTAAAATTAGCATATGATTTGCTGTGCCCTTTAATTTGTTGCTATATGGATATGGTAAGGAATTGACTTGAGAGTTACAGTTTCTTTGGTGACACATTAATACACCCATCATACTTGAACCAACAGAGCACAAAAAATACCAGCAGTTTATCAGATGGCCTAGGTGCTTTGAATTAGGTTTTTACAGATTAGAAAAATCGTAATTGTGGCATACTCAGAGGTTTAGGTGTAACTGCAAAATAATGATATGTTTACCACCATCCTCAAATACAGTGGCTCCAAAATGCATTTGGACACTTCAGCCTCACTTTTAAATGTCTGAATTGCTATTGATAACAAAATATTGAAAAACAATGTGGCATTTAAAGACAGATTGTGCAAGCACAATTTGCAAGCAACCCAAATTTCGTCCAATTCTGCCCAAAAGGAATGCTATAACTTATATATATATATATATATATATATATATATATATATATATATATATATATATATATATATATAAAAAACTAAAAAAAAACTGTTTCATTAAGGAAGTTGAAAACTGGCATGCATCTTCTTTAGTTCAAGTGCTAACATATCCTTAAAATATCAATTTGACAAATCAACAAAAATGGCTGCCAGTAGCCAATCAAATTTCAGCAGCTTGCGTTGTGAATGGCCAATCATTATGGAATTTGGCATCCACTTACAGGTTGCCAACTTTAGACTATATACCAAATTTTGTGAGAATTGGCCACAAGGTGGCACTATAACAAGCTAATTTTCATTTTTGCTAATAACTCTGGAACTATACAGGCTAGAATAAAAATGTGTATTTCCTCTGAAACCTACAGTGCCTCCAAATCATATGGTTATGCTGATTTTTATTTCCGCAAGAAATAAATTCTACTTTGATTTTTTTAAACTACTTTTTCAAATACGTCCTAGGCCGTTTGTCTGATTAATATAAAATTTGGCGTGTATTATCTAGAGACCCTCCTGAGAAAATGTTATCAAAATAACTTTTATTTGTCAAGTCGTTTTGAAGATATAAGCAAATATGTTTCTTGGATGTAGCCTATAATGACAGATTGGCCTGGATCTTGTGATTGCAATATTCCAACTTAACTAAACTTAGTACACATGGACAATAGAACTTTCTGAGGTCACTTGCCAAATTGTATCAATTTCCAATGCTAGAGGACACTAAGACTTAAAAAAATCCTAATTGTGCAATTTCAATCAAAGCAGTTGAAATTCGACACCAAAACAACTGTCCACAGCATCCACATGATCTATTCTGTCAAATTTGGATATTTTGGTCATCTTCTCTTCACATGTGCTTGGACTCCGATAATTGCTGCCATATTTAGGTTTGAAATTTTAAAATTATATACATATATATGTGTGTAAATATATATATATATATAATATTTTGGACACTTTGTGTTTGTGAAACATAAGTGGAACATTTAATGTGCTGAACTCCACCTGTGGTGACTTTGCAAGGACACCTGAGGGAAACTGACTCCATACTTCCACTAAAAATCACCAAGACACCACTTGATTTAAAGTCATTGAGCAAAAATAACTTGGTAGAAAGTGCTATTTTGTTGTCTAATGTAATGACATTCAGACATTTATAAGTGTGACTTAAGTATATAAATACTTATTGCATCCACTGTATAGTGTTGGAATTGTGAACTTTTTGTGGAAATAATTGCGCTCATTATAGTTTTTTTTTTTTTTTTTCTCCATCAAGTTTGGATGTTGTTCAAACATACACAAGAAAGACAAGTCAGCATTTCATATGCCCAGAATAGCACAGAGGAGTCTGTTCTTCTTTAAAGCATTTGCTGACATCATTTATTCCCCAGAGATTGAACACTTAAATTTATCATGCTGATGAGGAAATGCTTGCAGCACCAAATTATACATGTACATATCAATAAAAGCCCCACTATTCACTTGTAGTAACACTTTACAAAAAGGTTGCATTCATAATCATTAGTTGACGCAATATTTAACATAAACGAACAATGAACAGCATTTATTCATCTTGATTTATGATCATTTTAACATACTAATACTGAATATCTTTTAAATAAACGTTGCATATGTTAACATTAGTTGCATGATTAAATAACATGAGCCAACAATGAACAAATGTATTATAATAAATTAACAATAACCAAGAAAATAAAAATACATTGCTAATGTTAACAAATAGAACCTTATTGTAAGTGTTACCCATTTTTTAAATAATTTTTTTAACTAAACTCTAATTAAAACCTAATTTGAATATAGAGTCATAAGGACAAAATGACATTTTATAATATTCCCCATTTTTGTCTTTTTTCTTTTTTTTAGTTTTCTTCATAAATTAAATTCTGCAGACACCCTAATATGTGAATTACCTGAAATGACAAGACACAGGGTTCCCACGGTCATGGAAAACCTGGAAATATCAGTAAATTTTGAAAAATCATGGAAATTTCAGTTGTGAATAGAAATGTGTCAAGTTACACTCAGCTCAAAAATATTGTATTGGCTGGAAATTTACCTTTTATTGACTGCAATATCTATAAATGAATTGTAAAACAATTGGAGTCATGGAAATTCTTTGGTCAAAAAATGTGGGAACCCTAAAGATAAACAAACAGAGAAAGTGTCACCAATAAAATTTGTGAACTCAAGTCGTTTGCAGCATCCAGCCATTGAATGACAACATTACTCAGAGTTCGCTATGGCAGATAACTAGCTGGTCAGGCCAGACTGAAGCATCTCTCCAACCCCACTGCAACTGACCGCGGCCCTGAGCTTGTGGCATGCTTATAGACAGGAGCCAGAGATGTATTCTCATCGTAGTTATCTGCTCGCCAATATATTTCATTTGCCCTACAGAAACTCCAGGATGATGATGATGAAGAAGGGGAAACTGGTTTGACGGAGGAAGAGAAAGAGGAAGAGGAAAAGGAAGTTGAGAAACTGGGGAAACTTCAGTATTCTTTAGATTATGACTTCCAGGACAACAAGGTTAGAAGGATAACATCGTCTGATTAATACTTAATACATTGTTTCTGATTTTATCATCTTTAATTTTGCATTTGAATTAAACTTGATATCAGTTCATTATCTTGTCTTGTGTTACAACATATTGCTTAAAAAAATTCTGGCACAATAACATAGTTATGTGAGAACGTTTTGTTGTCATTTGAGCTAAACAGCTTATAAAACTGATAGATATCTGTCAACATTTAGGTGTTCACTAGCATAAAGATGACCTCAAAACTAACAGAAATGGACTAAAAACCTAAAAGCTAAAAGCTAATTTTGATTGTTGGAGTAATTTGAGTTGAACATCATTAACTATTACAGCTCTGAAAAGTGCACTGTGCAAGCTATAAATTATATTAAAGAAATATTTTACTAATGACATTGTTTAGCTGCATGATGCATTATCTGCTGAGTCACAGCTGTAGGTTGGTTATGGTTTACCAAGATTAATATAAACCAAACATTAATGACAATGCACCATTATTGTCACTGCTTTTTGAATGCCATGTGCTGTTTTAATATGCAAAGAACACCCCCAGGACATTCACAGTATTGTTTGATTGCAACAGAAAATTATCATATATTTACATAAACTTTTATCCAACATAAAATTGCATGACAATAGATCGTTTGAAACACATCAGATGTCTGAATCCCCCACACTTAAAGGAATAGTTCACCCAAAAATGAAAATTCTCTCTTGATTTACTCACCCTCATGCCATCCCAGATGTGTATGACTTTCTTTCTTCTGCAGAACACAAATGAAGATTTTTAGAAGAATATTTCAGCTCTGTAGATCCATTCAGTGCAATTGAATGGGTGCCAAAATACTGAAGCTCCAAAATCCACATAAGGGCAACATAAAAATACTCTAGACGACTCTGGTGATTAAATCCATGTCTTCTGAAGCGATATGATAGGTGTGGGTGAGAAACAGATCCATTTTTAAGTCCTTTTTCCCTTTTCCTTCACTTTCCCCTCCTTCTTCTGTTTTTGGTAATTCACATTAGTTGGCATATTGCCCCCTACTGGGCAGGGAGGAGAATTTATTATAAAAATGACTTAAAAAAAATCTATTTCTCATCCACACTTATCATATCATGTCTGAAGATATGGATTTTACCACTGGAGTCTTATGGATTACTTTAATGCTCCCTTTATATGGATTTTGGAGCTTCAAAATTTTGGCACCCATTCACTTGCATTTCATGGACCCACAGATCTGAAATATTCTTCTAAAAATCTTAATTTCTGTTTTGCAGAAGAAAGAAAGTCATACACATCTGGGATGCCAGGAGGAGTAAATCATGAGAGATTTTTAATTTTTGGGTGAACTGTTACTTTAAATGGTGATTTTAGCCTGTCCCAGCACACAGGTCTTGATCTTCTCAACTGAAAATAATTAAAAATCATCAAAATTTTGTTATAAATTAAGTCATGTTACCGCATGATTTTCCTCATATTTAAAAACAGTTTATAAAATTGTGAAAATTGTGAAAGTAATATTATTTGAACGCAAGTAAATAATCTCATTACATTTTCTCAGTTTTTACACAGTTTATCAGTTCTTGACTGTGGCGACATTTTTGCAAAATTATATTACGTGGTTCATTACGCATATCGTATCATGTGTGGCACCAAAAGCCAGTTAAAATTTTCTCCCAAACAGATGAGGTTTTTATGGTTAATGCTCTATCAAGTTTTAAATAATAATAAAAAACCAACCTCCCTACCCTAAACCTTAAACCTAACCGAAAGTGTCAGAAAAGCAAATGTGAGCTTAAAAACGCAATTGCTGAAGCAACCACAACATTTTGTGGCGCTTCTATGACACTTTCGGCTTACGTGTCGACTCTTCAGGTCTCGTATCCCAGTCCTTTGCATCGCAAGTGCAATGCTCTGTCAGTTGAGCTATTGCGCAATTTGATCACACTTGAACAAGCTTGTAAATGTAGTTGGTGATGTAATGCAAACATTACAACAAGTCACGCACCACAGTAAAAGTGTTTAGATGTCATAAGATAGCACTGTGTGAGGAACAGGGCGAAAAGTAAGTGTTTATATACTGATAATCTGCCGTTTTACTCGTGATTTGTGTGAAAGCAAATAAAAGTCGTTGTTTTTGCACCTCCAGTGTTCATTTCACCAGGATGCATACAATGAGCCATGTAAAAAACATTTAGCAAAAATGTCATTATAGTAACATGATCTTATTAGACTAGGTTGTTTGTAATGTCAAGCTTAACCATTCAACCCTGTTACCAAAGTTGTTGTAAGAAAAATTATCAAACAAATATTAATATATTGTACCCTGTTCATGGAAAGTGTTATACATAATGTTGTCATGTTAGACTATGACTATGAGACCATGAGAGAGATTTTACAAACCTCTACTGTCATATAATCTTAGATATTCTTGTCATTAATTTCTTGCTTCTATTTTTCCTCCTTTATATTTTCCACAGTTGACAGTCGGAATCTTGCAGTGTGCCGATCTGATCTCCATGGACTCCGGTGGAACTTCAGACCCTTATGTTAAAGTGTTTATTCTACCAGATAAAAAGAAGAAGTTTGACACTAAAGTGCACAAAAAGACCCTCAACCCAGTGTTCAACGAATCCTTTGTTTTCAAGGTAAGCCGTTTACTGTTTTAACAAGTTTAAAATCACTCTTTGTGATTATAAATTCATTTGTAGGTCAGTTAGCGAGAAAATGGAGTAAAACAAATATACCATGGTAATACCATGCTTAAAACACTGTTATGGAATTCTTTGAATTTTAGAATGTTATACAACAACATACGATAAATATAACAAAAACATATGCAAATATACTGCCATATGCAAAGCACATGGTGATATTCGCCCACCATTAGTGTTGTTCACTGGTCGTGTTTTAGCTTTTCTGCAGTGGCAGCATTTTAGTGTTAATGCTCTCAGCGGCTCTTGAATGAGTTTTAGCTTGTCAGAGTAAGTAATGAGCTCCTGAGGGGCCGAGCAGCCTCTAGTGGACAGTATATCAGCTGTAGTAGTCTCACACCGAAAAACGTGATCTAGGACAGGAGCAGTTCCCCATCTTCAAAGCCCCTGCCTTACACTGACAACAGCTCACTGTACTGCTAAAAATGGGTCGGCCAAATCTGCACACTGTACGAGTGAACGTGCCAGATTGTAAGAGATCTAGAAGGTGAAGTGAGGAGGTGCTGTCACGCAAATGATGTGAAGAATAATTAAAAGTACAGACTCTTTAGAAAATTGCCATGCTTACATACCTTTATACTCAATATACTGTATCATTTTTCTTAATAAAAATTGTATATAATTTTATCTGTCTGTCCTTCCATCCGTCTGTCTGTTAGTTAATCTGTCTGTCTCACTGTCTGTCTACCTATCTATCTACAGTATCTACCTGTTTGTCTTTCTGTCTGTCTTTTATCTGTCTTTTGGTCTGTCTGTTTGTCTGTCTCTCTCTCTGTCATTCTGTCTCTCTGTCTGTCTGTCTGTCTGTCTATCATTCTGTCTTTCTGTCTGTCTTTCTATCTTTCTGTCTGTCTATCTAGCTTTATGTCTGTCTGTCTGTCTGTCTATCTATCTATCCTTCCATCCGTCCATCTGTTAGTTAATCTGTCTGTCTCTCTACCTATCTGTCTGTCTTTTATCTGTCTTTTGGTCTGTCTGTCTGTCTGTCTGTTTGTTTGTCTGTCTATCATTCTGTCTTGCTATCTGTCTGTCTGTCTTTTATCTGTCGATCTGTCTGTCCTCTGTCTGTCTATCTTTATGTCTGTCTGTCTATCTATCTATCTATCTATCTATCTATCTATCTATCTATCTATCTGTCTGTCTGTCTGTCTGTCTGTCTGTCTGTCTGTCTATCAATCTCTCTGTCTGTCTTTTATCTGTCTATCTGTCTATGAATCTGTCTTTTATCTATCTATCTATCTGTCTGTCTGTCTGTCTTTTATCTGTCTATCTGTCTAATAATCTGTCTATTATCTATCTATCTATCTGTTTGTCTGTCTTTCTGTGTCTGTCTGTCTGTCTATCAATCTGTCTGTCTGTCTTTTATCTGTCTATCTGTCTAATAATCTGTCTGTCTTTTCTCTATCTATCTATCTATCTATCTATCTATCTATCTGTCTGTGTCTGTCTGTCTGTCTTTTATCTGTCTATCTGTCTATTAATCTGTCTGTCTTTTATCTATCTATCTATCTATCTATCTATCTATCTGTCTGACTGTCTGTCTGTCTGTCTCTGTCTTTTATCTGCCTTTCTGTCTGTCTATCTAATGACAATATGCTCTACACAATAAGATCAATGACACAACTCAGCAAAAACAGTTCTGATGTCCTTTATATAGCAATTCTCAAAGGACAGTATATCCTGCACAACGATTTATGACACCACTCACCAAAAGCAATTTGAAACGTCTTTATATATCAGTCGCCAGAGCATTATGTAAATTCATCTCAATGGTTTCCACATTAGATCCCCTATCAGGAGCTGGGTGGGAAGACGCTGGTGATGTCAGTGTATGACTATGACCGCTTCTCCAAGCACGACATCATCGGCGAGGTAAAACTTCCCATGAACACATTGGATCTGGGTCAGCCTATTGAGGAGTGGCGAGACCTCGACAGTGCTGAGAAAGAAGAGGTGATTATCAAATCATTTGATATTATGATCAGTTAAATCTCAAGAAACCAATTAGATTTTTAAAGCAACTTTTGCTGTTACCAGCGGGTCCACTTGAGGAAAACAAGCCAAAGGGAAATAAAAGTAAGCAGTCGTGGTGCATCCTCAATACCTTTGTAGATCACTACTCTCTCTTGATATCTACTCAATATAGCCTGAGAAGCTCGGTGACATCTGCATCTCTCTGCGTTATGTTCCTACTGCGGGCAAACTCACCGTCTGCATCCTTGAGGCAAAGAATCTGAAGAAGATGGACGTGGGTGGTCTGTCTGGTGAGGAATGAGTTGAGATGAAAGGCCCTAAAGACCCTGAGACTAGCTTTGGAAAGTCATACAATCTTAATTGTTTATTACTACTTTTTTTATTTTATTTTTTTATTAAGATTGTCACAAATGTTCTTATTTTTAATGCAAAATGACACACTGATAGATTAACCCCTAAAATTTTCAAACTTTTTACAAGTCAGGTTGACTGAATCATTAGAAAGAACCGGTTCATATGAACAATTCATCATCATTATTTGATCAAATAATCAGATATAATTTCCAGAGACACCAGCAAGAAACTCAGTTTAGATTTAGTGTTTCATATGTTCAAACTCATAATGTTTTACCTTTTCGCAGATCCATATGTGAAGATCCAGCTGTTGCAGAATGGAAAGCGTCTGAAGAAGAAGAAGACGACGGTGAAGAAGAACACACTGAATCCATACTACAATGAGTCCTTCAGCTTTGAGATTCCTTTGGAGCAAATGCAGGTACACTATGTGGCCAATCGATCAACTAATATGTGGATATTTTGAGATATCAAAAAATGGGGGGGGGTGACATATTCACTAGCACAGTCCCAACACAGTAAAGTGGCCTACTGTGGTCATCCTGCTCTTTAGATATCAGTTTGAGTGTTGCTCATTAAAAAACAAAAAACATATAGAGTTTGATGAGATATCATGTGATGGGAACTAGGTCATTACAGTACATTAGAACTAGCTTGCATCAATGATTTTCTTGTGTTTGGTCTGTTTACCTTAGAAAATCATTGTGGCGGTGACGGTCTTTGACTACGACAAGATCGGCAAGAATGATGCCATTGGTAAGATCTTCATTGGCAGTAAAGCCACGGGCACAGCGATCAAGCACTGGTCTGATATGCTGGCGAACCCGCGCCGCCCCATCGCCCAGTGGCATCCACTCCAGCCTGAGGAAGATATCGATGGAGCTCTGGCTTCCCTTTTTGCCAAGAAGTAACTTCTCACATCTCAACTTGACTTACCAACTAAATAACCAACTCACCACTGCATGACACCCCATACCCATCTGTACACACTATGCCAGTTTGTTTCACATAATCACCAACAAACACTCAAATATACTAAAGAATATACTTGAAAAGATGAACAATACACATTTTGAGGAGAAACTGACAAAAATGATACCTTTGGTCCAAAAGAACATTCTCAAATATTATTGTGCCACTAAAAATCTAAGAAATAGTGGCAATAGAAGTAGCCAGTGAAGAGTGGGTGTTTTACATAACATTTCCTATCTTGAAGCCTATATTTTCCCATTTCTCCCAAATCCACTAAGTGTTAAAAGGTATAGTTCACCCCAAAAATGATATTTATGTCCTTTAAAATGTCAAAAGTGCACAAAAAACGAATCGATAATCACACTAATAAATTTTGCAATTTCCCTACAATTTCCATTTCACTTAGACGCAATTGGTAAGAATGTCACTTGTGCCATTATTGTACATTTTTATGTACAATAGTTAGTTTCAACTGGATTGTGAGTTCATTTGTACATTGGACAGGAAAAATGATTTTCAAGGTTTTGTTTGCTAGATATACTGGTTCTATAAGCTGGATTTTTGTGCCTCATAAAAAGTGCAAATAACAATGAGTTTTCAATCAATATATCTAACATGATTTACACATTTGGACAATTATTAAGCAATGATCATTACTTAACCATCCCGGGTGAGGATAAATTACTCTAAAAAAAAAAATACTTCAGCCTATTTAAGATTTACACATTTCAATTTCATAACAAAATTTCCATCAAATTGAATTGTGTAATGTTTGACAAAATCAAATTAATAAAACTTAAATTATTCTTTTTATTTTCTTTTATTAAAGATTACTCAGTTTGTTGGAATTATGTTATGAAATTGAAATGTGTAAATCTTTTTTTTTTTAAAGAGTGTAACGAGTGAAAGACAGATTTGTTTACAGTTGAAAATTGGGCCTTTTGTTTAGACTTTAATCAATTTAAAAATTCCAATGACCCTAAAACATGATTTTGCATTTATAAAATAATAATAATTGGGAAATCTTTTGACTAATAATTCATAATGAGAAATGCAATATGCATTAATGTTAATTTCAACATTAATCAAGCATGGTTTACACATAGTCTGTGTAAAGGTATATAAATATGAAGCCTTTTTTTACTGTAATGCTGCAGTTACAGTGCCAAACGTATATATTCAAGATATGAAAAATAATATGCTAGACAAACTGTGCCCAAACTTTCAAGCATCATATACACCAAACCTGGCTGTGAATGTGTAGTGGGGTTGTACAAATGAAACTTGCACTCATATACATTTGAATATCTGCTTAACGTCACTGCCTTGTTTGATTGGAATAAAACGTACCCAAGTCCATTCAGTAAACTCCACTCTCTGAGATGCCAAAGTATTAAATTAGTCTCCATTAAATTAGACGTTTAAAATAAAGCAATCCAGAGTGCTCAAATCCATCCATTTAATGTCTACAACTTCACCTCCAAACTATGCTTGTGTAAATATGCATTGATCAAATTAGTTTCTACAGCATGTACCTATAAATTGATGTACATAGAAGCATGTTTTAAAGATAGAGCATAATTATATGTGTATGTGTGGCATTTGTTATTTTGATAATAAAATGTAGAGGGGAAAAAATACACTGAATGCACATTTTATGAAATTTCCCGTAAAGTGCATATAAGATATTAAGGAGATATTAATAGAGTTTTTCAAAAAACTTTTACATTTGCAATGGAGAATTACAAGCTGTGTGTAACTGTAAAGAGTGTTAGACTAATGTGTGTGGTGTCATTTAGAATTGATTTGCATTGATTTATTTTGTATTTGCCCAGTCAAAATGTATTTGTCATGTTTCTGTGTTAACTCTGTCCTAGTGATGTGAAAATATGAGAAAAATGTGTTCAAGTTGTGAATTTACAGGAGTGTCTGTTGGGGTGAATCTCACAAAACATATACAGGTCAATTTTCACCCCAAAAAGCTAAAGACAGTTATTCTGAATATTATTTTGCATAAAGAAACTGTGGTCTATGTTTTGCACCAGTAAGATTTTTTTGCATTGTGACAATGCATTTTTATGACAATTAAAATTACCCCACAATTTTTTTTATTATTTACCCATTTCAGTTTCATAACAGATTTTTAACATGACAAAATAACAAAATCTTTAATTTTGTTAAAGATTACTCAATTCAATTTGATGGAAATTTGTTATGAAATTGTAAATCTTAAAAATAGCCTAAAATATTTTTTTGAGTGTGTGTCTGTACATATTACTTTTTAGTTTTGTTGTTGCTGTTGTTGTTGTTGTTGTTGTTTTTGCTGTTGTTGTTGTTGTTTTTGGTATAATGGAATAAAGTCCATTGTTCTCAATGGTAATTCTTATGGTCTCAATTTAAATAAATAATAAAACAAATCATTTTACAACACTTACTGTAATAAAGTATTGCATTAAAAATATTGTAATATTTTTCTTTTATTTAAATTAGCATAAATGAAAGGCAGTACAGCAAATTTTACCATGATGTATAATTTAAACTTAAATTATATTCTATAAATTAAATAATACATTATTTATTGATACAGGAATATACAGTAAAATATTATAAAATGTAATCAAAATAGTCCTTTAATATTATTATATTATTATTTTATTAATTATTATAAATATTATAAAAAAAATACAGTAATGAGAGTCTAATGGGATAATGTGAAATAATGTAAATGCAAAAATCACAATGCTCTTAAAGCATTATTGTCCTCAAAATTGTATCTATTAATCTATTTCCTAACTTGTGATTCTGGTCTATGCTATGTGAAGTGCCCTTGGGTCCTTGAAAGGCGCTATATAATTATTTTTGTTGTGTAAAATGTCATTTCTAATTTCTTTCTTTTGATTTGGGGTAAAATATAACCTGGACATTTTTTGACAGATATTGTGAGATTCACCCATTAATGTACAGTGTGTAAACCACTTGCTGAAACTAGAAGCCATATGCATGAGCCCTCACTTGAGCTCATCGACCTCAACAGGAATATATATATATATATATATATATATATATATATATATATATATATATATATATATATATATATATATATAATAACCTTCACGCATTTGAGCCAAAAGGTGCAAGTCAATTGTGGTTATCCACATGTATAATAGCATGACTTTATTATGCAACAAGTGTACAATTGACAACCAGCTAAATACATATAGGCAAATGTTATTTTATTGTATTTTTTAGATATTTTCTTAGTAAATTTTATTTTGGTTGTTGGATTTTTTTATTTTTATGGCTATGCATTTTCGATAACACTTTACAATAAGGTTGTACATTTTTAAAATAAAAGTTAACATGAATTAACAATGAACAATAGTATTTTTATTAACTAACATTAACCAACACTAATAGTTATTGTAATAATTATTGTAAATCGTTGGCTCATGACAGCTAACACATAAACTAATGTTAACATACACTCGTAAAAATATTTTAAACTAGTTTTAAGATTTATGCATTTCAATTAAATTACAAATTTGCATAACATTAAATAATTGAACTAAATTTAATTAATAAAACTTAAATGTACTTAAATGTAACTTGAATACAAAATGTACAGAGCCACATTTTAAAGTGTTATCAGATTTCCTTTCTATATTTTAAATTAATACAGCTGAATGTTTGTCTATGAATGACAAAAATATTTAGAGCGCAAGATGGATAAATGTATATTTTGATAATAATGAATCAGGATATTCTTTTGTGGCCATTCCATTTAAATGTGGTCCTTTTTGGACCCATGTCCAACAAGTCTTAACAAGTTTTTCACCTTTTAATTCTTTGCTTTCCAGAGTTTTCATTCTTCTTTGAATGTTCAGTCTGTTGTATTTAATTATTTATTTTTCATAAGACTTTTGCATATTTCTGTTTCATTGAAAAGCCTCAGACTGTCTACTGCTACTTAGGAATATTTGTCTGCTTCTGTGTGTTGTACTTTGCCATATAGGACCAATTTAGAATAATGTCTTAATGTTTCTTCTGTGAACGTGAAGTAAACTGCAGCGGTCTGGTATTCCTCTGCAGAGCAAGCAACAAAATCCCAGTCTTCCCTGGGACACTGTGGATGCCAGTTGACTGGCCCCGCCTTCCCTTTCCGTGTCGAGACAGTTTTCCATTTGTTACATCGTAAAATTGGACCATATAATCACAAAGACTTTCCCAAAGCAATACTGCCAACATCTGCTTACTAACATGCTCTAACACTCAATTCATCCCACTGTGGACATCGTGTAAAGACTTTTCCAAAGAACTGAAGCCTTCCTACCTTTTCTATTTGTCCTTTGTGGAGGTTCCAGTGTTGTTGATTCCTTTTGTGGATGCTTTGGCATGCTTTCCCCCTCTGCAAATTAACACATTGGCCCATGAAGAAAAAAAAAGGAATGCCTTTCCTATGGCAACTCTTAGCCTTTTGTCATTCTGTAAAACTAACAATGCGAAAGCCTTGATGAAAACCAACCAGTAGAAAGTCTGTCTGCAGATTTATCCATGAGTTATCAATTAGTTAATCATAGGAAATAAAGATCTTTTCAATAAATATTTCTTAGGAGTGGTGTGTCTTGGGGGAGCTGACATATCCTGCAGTGCGACAAGCTACACTCATTTTAAAAAGCATTTCTCTAATTCTTTTATTATTATTATTATGCATGCCACTTTTTGACCTCAGATTATTTAAAAAACTATTCAGAATATTTGTACTTTTGTCCCACTGCAGGGCCATTAATTTCTAGTAAACACTAGTAAAGGTAAAAATGAACTTTATTACCATGGTCCCGTAAAAAAATAATAATAATTTAATGAACCAGATACATACACCGATCAGCCACAACATTAAAACCACCTGCCTAATATTGTGTAGTCCCCCTCGTGACGCCAAAACAGCACCAACCCTCATCTCAGAATAGCATTCTGACATGATATTCTTCTCACCACAATTGTACAGAGCGGTTATCTGAGTTACCGTAGACTTTGTCAGTTCAAACCAGTCTGGCCATTCTCTGTTGACCTCTCTCATCAACAAGGCGTTTCTGTCCACAGAACTGCCGCTCACTGGATATTTTTTGTTTTTGGCAGCATTCTGAGTAAATTCTAGAGACTGTTGTGTGTGAAAATCCCAGGAGATCAGCAGTTACAGAAATACTCAAACCAGCCGGTCTGACACCAGCAATCATGCCACAGTCCAAATCACTGAGATCACATTTTTTTTCTCCATTCTGATGGTTGATGTGAAGTTCCTGACCCATATCTGCATTAGTTTATGCACTGCACTGCTGCCACACAATTGGCTGATTAGATAATGTATGGATGATTGTTGGTATATATATATATATATATATATATATATATATATATATATATATATATATATATATATATATATACACACACACACACACACACACACACACACACACACAGTATATATACACACACACACACACACACACACACAGTATATATATATATATATATATATATATATATATATATATATATATTATATATATTAAGGCATGTAATACATTTAATAGGTAAATTATGGCTAAGATAGCCTTACTCTACATTCAGTTAATTATTACTTACTGTTGTACTCATGCTTAACTAATGCATTATTCTGGACCCTTGAAATAATGTGTTACCGTGTTTGTTGACTTGGCAAATCCACATTATTGTGAATGGGAAGCAGGACACAGCACAGAAAGGCTATACTCTTACCTGTAGGTGGCATTGTAATCTAAGTTCTGTTTATTCGCTGCTAACTAGTTATTAAAAAAGTGCCTTTTTTTTGTACACAGTACAAAACTACAGCACTACATGTAGCCAAGAAGCCAGTTGAGTCAAACTTAAAGTCGAGCTAACGATCCTCAAGAAATTTTAATTAGAGGCAAGGGATTTTGATGTTTCCTTTCTTAGCAAAAGACAACAATAAAACGAAACAAAGATTTGCAATATAATAATTTTGAGGGATGAAATTAAATAGAAAAAAAAGAAGAAATAAAGGAAAAACTCTAACCCAAAAATAATTCCACTAATCATAACTGACACTAGGCTTTTAATCGTATTTAAAACCTGGGATGTTATAATGGCTTTATATATATATATATATATATATATATATATATATATATATATATATATATATATATATATATATATATATATACATAGGGACCCAGTTAGCACATGTACATTTCTGAGATGTGTTTTAGATCTTTTCATCTGAAAAGCATCACGTCACAATCTAATGAACATCTGCTAAACATCTTAAAAGATCAGATTTACATACGTTCTAAATAATAAACACCTGAAAGACATCTGCTGAACGTCCTTTTGACATACGAGAGGAAACGACGTATGGCAGATGTGCAAACAATGTTAAAAAAATAAAGTACATCTTCCGGATTTAATCACACACATCAAATAGACATCTGTGCAAGGGCGTAGATTTGGCTTGAACATTGGGGGGATTACAGTGTGAAGAACTTACATGTTTCCATTGATCATGGTATAAATACTGGGGGATTGTACTTGCATGTTTTTATTATTAGGGGGGTTACCTCCCCCATTCCCCCTGGAATCTACACCCCTGAATCTGTGTGACGTTCGTGTGCTATCAGGGGAACCGTTTCATGCAATGTATCACTTATGGCACTTTTCCACTGCACGTTACGGTTCGACTCGACTCGACTCTGCTCGCTTTACTTTTCTGAGCTTGCTTTTCCACTGCAGATTAGTGCCGCCTCAACGTGGGTGGGATTATAGGCTGATCGTCATAGTTGCGCCGCCTCTACTGCTGTGACATCATCTTAAATGCGACACAATCATTCCTGACTATAAACAATAACACGACCGCTAGCTGTTAGCTATTAGCTCATTGTGCTGCATAAAGCAGTTGTTGCATGGTGATTTTACACAAGTGTAACAGTTAACAGTTGTTTTAGAAGCAAGCTTTCCAGAAGCTGGTCAACTAAATAAAGTGAAGCTTTCAAGCAGAATATAGAGTTAACGTAACAAAACGTACCATCCTCCATCGTGGACTCCAACAACGCCGAGTCCAGGGCACTCTCCCTCCCATTGCTCGCCGGTCTAGTGCCATAGATAGCGAACCATTTCCATTTGGTCGAACCACTTCCACTTTCTTCTGTTTGAACCACTCCGGCTGTTGTGGTCCTTGATGGTTCTGTAGTCACTTAAGTTTTTTTAACTTTTCCCTACACTGTTGGTAGGTCCGGTTGTAGCCATGTGCGGCCAACAGCTGAGACACTTCCTGAAAGACTTTTCGTTTTGTGTCGTTTCGTTCGTCGCTAATGAGAGGAACGTCTGCACCTCATTTATTGACCACGGCGTGGTTTTGCGCACAGCCATTTCTTTTTACAATTCGAAAGTCGCGTGAACTTCAGTGAAATGATCTTGCTGTCACTGTTGCTAACTTTAAAACTAGCGGGTTGATGTCCCGTTTTGCAAATCCAGTGACGCAGGTAGTCACCATTCTCTCTGACAAATCAGTGATCTGCAAGGTTTTAACGTCACATTTAGTATTAGCTCGGCTCGCTTGGAACCTCGACCGAGGTGGTACTTAAAAAAGTATCAGGTACCAGGTACTATCCACAGTGGAAAAACCACTAAAAGCGAGCAGAGTCCAGTCGAGTTGAGCTGTACCCTGCAGTGGAAAAGCCCCATTAGGACCGGGGTACGAGTCCTGAAGAGTATTCCTTTGCTAAAGCTCCTGTCCAGCAGGTGGCAGTGAAGTAAATACCAAAACTCAAGCGCAAGGACGAGACAAAGTGCCGGATGTGTCGTTATGCCAAACCATAGCCCTTCTATGAACATGGTTCATAGGCGGTCACATGGGCGGGACACTGGAGAGGAGACAAGAGACTGTTCTTTTTGAATGGATGTCTGTGGAGGAGATGCTGCAGTGTGCTGAATAAACTGGTTTTATGAAGAAACAGCTCATCACATAATAAATTGACCGCCTGTCCGCTCATATTCAGTATGTTTTACACCAAACAGTACTTTTGGAATTAACTATGTGGACAGTTTACTACGGTAAAATTGCTGATTTATAAGAGAACACGCGGACAGTTTTGCGACAAGTAGTTGTCAGTTTACGGCTCTCCTCCTTCATTTGTATGGTATCCGCAAACGGTGACATACTGTCGTAACACGCTAGTTGACTGTTACCAGAGACTATTTGGGAGAAATTGAAACATCCAACCATGAATCTCTAGAGCCCCACGGTAAACGGATGTAGAAAGGAAGTCCCGCCTTACAGGTAAAAGTGCCAATCACGTTTTAGAAACAGACATCGCCTGTCTATCAACTCGCTAACGCGCATGCGCATTAGCTGTACAAACCGGGAAATTTAGCCAATATTAGCTAAATAAGCACATTTTATCTTTCCAGTTTTATCAAATGTTATTGCTGATTTTAAATATGTTCTTTGATCGTAATCTTAACCAACAGTTTTTGAGATTTTGGTCTTTCCCCATTCAAGTAAATAGGAGCTGCAGAGGCATGACTGCAAATAATCTCACGAGAGCATTCCAAAAATAGCCGACAGTGAACTGACTTGCTGTAGAGACTTTGCTGTAACGCTCTCTCCGATGATAGAGCCGCGGAGCGGAGGTTTTCATAAGTAAATAATCTCTGGCCAAACAGAGCGACAAGGAACTGATCAAGTTAGCTGTTTAAAGAGACTGTTTGACTAATTCTTAAACCATTTCCATCTACACGGCAAGGGCGATTCATTCTAAAAGGTAACTGGTTTGATCTATAAATGTAATTATTAGTGAAAGCGTGTCTACACTGTGGAGTGTGTGACTTTGCAATACCTGAACGAATGTCTATAAACACTGCACTAGCAAAAAGTACTATGTTATTACCATGTTTATATATATATATATATATATATATATATACACACACACACACACACACACACACACACACACACACACACACACTGGCGGCCAAAAGTTTGGAATAATGTACAGATTTTGCTCTAGCATATATATATATATATATATATATATATATATATATATATATATATATATATATATATACCTTTTTACTACACTGGTTTTTGGACATGTACAATGGTGAGATTTGACATGTGCCATAGTAATATTTATTTATTTGTATTTATTTTTATTATTTATTTATTTATTTATTGGCAATATGTAACGTGGTAATAGCATGTTGTTGTTTTATGGACATTTACCATGGTATTACTACTTTTATATATACGTAACATGGTAATACCATGTATTTTGGATGTGTACGATGGTAAAAACATGTTATTCTTTTAAGTATCACAGATTACCATAAAACCAAAATGGTTTATGAACAGAGTACCCTGGCACTACCATCTGATGCCATCACTGTACCGTGGTACCACCACAGCACTCTTTCGTAAGGGTATATATTGTTGAATAACGTGGGTATGTTTCATCCACAGACACCAGAGCATCATGTCTGCAGATCTGGATCTTTCTACTCCAGAGGTTCCTGAGCCCACGCTCTTTGAGAGTCTCTTGCGTTATGGATTGTTTTTAGGAGCGATTTTTCAACTTGTCTGTATATTAGCAATAATAATACCTACATCCAAGAGCCATGAACAGGTGCAAAGTTACAGTATCACAGATTTACCATATCTCACCAGTTATAATTCCATTAAAGTGATCTAGATGTTGAATTGTACTTTTTTCTTTTTTGTATTTACGTATCTTGCTGTTAAAAGTTTTAAAATGCTTACAGAATGTACCATGGTATTACCATGTTTCTTTGGGCACAGTACCATATGGTAATTCCCTGGGTTTTGGACACTACAATGTTGGTAATATAATGGTAGTCTTTGAAATACCTTCATTACCATCACACCATCATTTAAGGCCTACCATGGTACGGTAAAAGTACTTTTTTACAGGTTATGTCAGTAAAAAAGAATTCTGTTGTATTTCATCACAATTCTAGGTGGAGACATCAGAACCAGCTGACACTCGCAGCGCCGAGCAGAACAGAAAGCCAAAGGGATCCGTTCAACAAATCCGACAGAAACTGAAAAAGGAGAGCAAGAAAAAGAGATAGAATATATTCATAGTCACCGAGTGTGAACGATTTTGTAAGTGAAAGAATAAAACTAAGAGACAAAGACTGAAGGTGCGACACTTCCCTTGTTTACGGACCAGATGTGTAACACACTAATGAAAAATATTCATTTACAGAGGCGTTAGAGTTTGTGGATTAACTTCAAACAATTGTGGTTAGCCTTTCTGATGTCATATGATTTAAGTTTGGTTTCTCAGATTTTTTTTTTTTTTTTTTTTGTCCACATCCAAATAGAGTTTTTGAGTATATTTTTGGTTATATGTAACACTTGTGGGGGGTTTTATGGTTACTTTAAAATCAGTCTGAATGAACTGTCCTTAATCCTTAATGCTTGTTGTCTTCATTGATAATTATTACTAGTAGTAGTAGTTAGTCAAGTCATTTTTATTTGTATAGCACTTTACACAATACTCATCGTTTCAAAGCAGCTTTACAGCAAAATGATCCAAGCAGTTCTCAAATTACGTGCAAGATTGTTTGAGGCTCTTTTAACACAAAACATACACCGATCAGCCACAACATTAAAACCACCTGCCTAATATTGTGTGGTACCCCTCGTGCCGCCAAAACAGCGCCAACCCGCATCTCAGAATAGCATACAGAGATGCTATTCTTCTCACCACAATTGTACAGAGTGGTTATCCGAGTTACCGTAGACTTTGTCAGTTCAAACCAGTCTGGCCATTCTCTGTTGACCTCTCTCATCAACAAAGCATCCATGCGATTATCTAAGCAGCCAGTTGTGTGGCAGCAATGCAGTGCATCATGCAGATACGGGTCAGGAGCTTCAGTTAATGTTCACATCAACCATCAGAATGTGGGAAAAAATGTGATCTCAGTGATTTGGACCATGGCATGATTGTTGGTGCCAGATGGGCTGGTTTGAGTATTTCTGTAACTGTTGATCTCCTGGGATTTTCACACACAACAGTCTCTAGAATTTACTCCGAAAGGTGGCAAAAACAAAAAACATCCAGTGAGCGGCAGTTATGTGGACTGAAACACCTTGTTGATGAGAGAGGTCAACAGAGAATGGCCAGACTGATTCGAACTGACAAAGTCTACGGTAACTCAGATAACCACTCTGTACAAATGTGGTGAGAAGAATATCATCTCTGAATGCTATTCTGAGATGTGGATTGGCGCTATTTTGGCAGCACGAGGGGGACCTACACAATATTAGGCAGGTGGTTTTAAAGTTGATCTGCATGAGCGACTGTTTTGTTTTTAAATATTGTATTACAAAATATACATCAATACCTTGATAGCGCATGTACATCACCCAGAAGTCTATGTCTATAGATATATGTCCATAAGAAAGTCTTGGATATCAATAAGACATTCAGCAGATGTCTTTGACACGTTCATTATTTAGATTATTTGTAAATGTCATCTTTTTAAGACTTTTAGCAGATGTAATAAGATTGTGATGCTTTCCAGATGAAGACATCTGGGTGATGTACTTGTGCTGCTCTCGGGGTACATTCACAAATGATTTCATTTTAGTGTTTCCCAGAAAACACGTGCATCTCCGAGATGTCTGTTGATGAGCGTTTCATCTGGAAAGCATCACAATTTAAATAACATCTGCTAAGAATCTTAAAAAGATCAGATTTACAAATGTTCTAACTCATAAACATCTCAAAGACATCTGCTGAATGTCGTGTGTCTTAAGCTCTCAGGGTACATACACAAATTTTCACTTGATTTCACTTTAGTGTTAGTGGCCCAAATTCCTAAAGCAACGAGCCACTCACAATTGCTTCAAAACAAATGTATTTAAAATGCACATAGATAAATATGTCTCGTAAGGATTTGTTTTATAAAACATGAATTGATAAAATAGGCAATATATACACTGGCGGCCAAAAGTTTGGAATAATGTACAGATTTTGCTCCTATGGAAAGAAATTGGTACTTTTATTCACCAAAGTGGCATTCAGCTGATCACAATGTATAGTCAGGACATTAATAACATGATAAATTACTATTACAATTTGAAAAACTTAAACTACTTAAAAGAGATCTCATCAAAAAATCCTCCACGTGCAGCAATGACAGCTTTGCAGATCCTTGTTATTCTAGCTGTCAGTTTGTCCAGATACTCAGGTGACATTTCACCCCACACTTCCTGTAGCACTTGCCATAGATGTGTCTGTCTTGTCGGGCATTTCTCACGCACCTTACAGTCTAGCTGATCCCACAAAAGCTCAATGGGGTTAAGATCCATAACACTCTTTTCCAATTATCTGTTGTCCAACGTCTGTGTTTCTTTGCCCACTCGAACCTTTTCTTTTTGTTTTTCTGTTTCAAAAGTGGCTTTTTCTTTGCAATTCTTCCCATAAGGCCTGCACCCCTGAGTCTTCTCTTTACTGTTGTACATGAAACCGGTGTTGAGCGAGTAGAATTCAATGAAGCTGTCAGCTGAGGACATGTGAGGCGTCTATTTCTCAAACTAGAGACTGATGTACTTATCCTCTTGTTTAGTTGTACATCTGGTCTTCCACATCTCTTTCTGTACTTGTTAGAGCCAGTTGTCCTTTGTCTTTGAAGACTGTAGTGTACACCTTTGTATGAAATCTTCTGGTTTTGGGCAATTTCAAGCATTGTATAGACTTCATTCCTCAATACAATGATTGAATGATGAGTTTCTAGAGAAAGCTGTTTCTTTTTTGCCATTTTTGTCCTAATATTGACCTTAAGACATGCCAGTCTATTGCATACTGTGGCAACTCAAAAACAAACACAAAGACAATGTTAAGCTTCATTTAATGAATCAAATAGCTTTCAACTGTGTTTGATATAATGGCAAGTGATTTTCTAGTATCAAATGATCAATTTATCATGATTACTCAAGGATAAGGTGTTGGAGTGATGGCTGCTGTCTAGATTTGATCAAAAATGACTTTTTTCAAACAGTGATGGTGCTGTTTTTTACATCAGTAATGTCCTGATTATACATTGTGATCAGCTGAATGCCACTTTGGTGAATTAAAGTACCAATTTCCTTACGAAACAGCAAAATCTGTACATTATTCCAAACTTTTGGCTGCCAGTGTATAAACAAGATAAACTAGACCTCTGATATTACCTTTGTTGAGCATCCCAACTGAAATCATCATTTACCCGTGTACAAATCATAGATATGAAAAAAGCCAGTATTTTAAATGCATATCAAGGCCATCAACAATCTTCATTGTGTCGCTTTATTTCCACAGTTGGCATCAGCGATAATTTTTAGGAACAAGGTCCTTTCTTATAACTGCATTCACTGTGGAGAGAAATGCACATAAAACTTTTTATAATGGTGTTTACTAAGGTAAGCATATTACTAGCCGATTGCTCATGCTTAAAATTAGGTGCCTGAACAAACCCAAACCCTAAATATTAAACTTTGTGTTGTTACTCGTCCCATTTGTGCTACGTACATGAATGATAACTCAATTTGTTGAGGAGAGGTGAGCTATTAGACATAAAAATGTTTCGCCTGGAAGACTAAATAAACAATAAAATGAGAGGGACCAGAGCCATATAGACACCAGGATATAAGACATGGAAAGGGAGTGAGTTCTTTGGTCCAGCCATGTATGGAGTTATATATGTGCCACAATTCTGCATGCGCAAGATTATATTTTGAGCGCACAAAAATGTTCTGCGTGTGCAAGATGAAATTTTGACACACAGAAAGTTATTTTGTACATGCTTGTAAAACAATGTATCTTCTTGCAAAGATAAATTCATTTTGAGCAAATGAAAATCAATTTTGCGCTTGAATAAAGTTGATTTGAATGTGAATTTGCTCAGAATTCTGAAAAGTAGCTTTCTCCTCCTACCCACTCTGCATGCAAAATACCTTTTTGCGTGCTCAAAATATAATCTTGTGCACGGAGAAACATTTTTGTGCACTCAAAATATAATTTTGTGCACGCAGAATTGTGGCACAAATATAACTCCATAGCCATGCGGCTTCAGATGCAGTCGGTCTGCGCTGTAACTGTTCACTAGGCGGCAGTAGAGAGTCGTTAATTTTTTTGTATTACTCTGTTTCCTGTTGTTCTGCTGAGTCTGAGTTTTAGTGGGCTAAAAAAGGAAACTTTTCTGTCTAAATTTAGATGTAGGGGACACAAGGGGTTAGCTTTCACAGGTATAATTGGCTTAAAATAGAAATGAAAGCATTGGCGTCACGCTTTCTAACGCCTACATTATCCACCACAAATAAAAACTAAAATGTCTCTTGTTGTAACATATTAAAATGTGGCTTACTTCATTAACTATACAAGCTTTACATGGCAAGCTAGCATTATAAACAACACAATTAGTGTATTCTTTGTGCTTTGTAAATGATCAATACTCTGTCCTATTTGTCTCTCTGTATGTGTGGTGGGTATGCTAAGGCCTTGCTAGAACCTAAGGCATTGACCCAATTAGTGTAGTCTGATGAGTGGCATGCATTAGAGAGTGCAATGCTGGAACACACTGATCTACATTTTGTGGGTTCCTCCACTAGTAAACAGGCCTCAAAAAGAAAGTAAACAACTGGCATAATGCATCTCTTGTGTATTCATAATACACAAGAGATGCAAATCCTTTATAATTATTCTGCAGTTTTATGGCCTCATATTGACTGAGAGACTACATGGAATATTTATGCTTTTAAAAACATATTTGTCACACCACAAAACTATTTAATCGAACTGAAAAAGGTGATGAAAGGCATATTCTAGTTTCAATGCAAGTTAAAAGGATACTTCACCCAAAAATGAAAATTCTCTCATCATTTACTCACCCTCATGCCTTCCCAGATGGGTATGACTTTCTTTCTTCTGCAGAACACAGATTAAGATTTGTGAAGAATATCTCAGCTCTGTAGGTCCATACAATGCAAGTGGATGGTGGCC
Source organism: Myxocyprinus asiaticus (assembly GCF_019703515.2). Taxonomy (NCBI): domain Eukaryota; kingdom Metazoa; phylum Chordata; class Actinopteri; order Cypriniformes; family Catostomidae; genus Myxocyprinus; species Myxocyprinus asiaticus. The sequence goes on from NC_059355.1 coordinate 48,268,320, forward strand.
AGAACTTTGAATCTCCAAAAAATCGCAAAGGCAGCATAAAAGTAATCCAGAAGGCTTCTAGGGTTCAGAAGCAATATGACAGATGTGGGTGAGAAACAAATCAATATTTAAGTCATTTTTTTTCTATAAATCCCCACTTTCACTTTTACATTCTTCTTCTTTTGTTTTTTGGCAATTTGCATTCTTCTTGCATATTGCCACCTACTGGTCGTGTCAGGTCATAGGTGCAGATTTATATTGAAAAAAACGTAAATATTGATCTGTTTCTCACCCACACCTGTCATATCACTTCTGAAGACATGGATTTAAACACTGGAGTCTTGTGGATTACTTTTATGCTGCCTTTTTGTGCTTTTTGGAGATTCAAAGTTCTGGCCACCATTCACTTGCATTGTATGGACTTACAGAGCTGAAATATTCTTCTAAAAATCTTAATTTGTGTTCAGCAGAAGAAAGAAATTCATACACATCTGGGACAGCATGAGGGTGAGTAAATGATGAGAGAATTTTTAATTTTTGGATGAACTATCCCTTTAAGGTCCATCGACAGCATTTGTGACAGCGTTGATTACCAAAAATAATAATAAATTTGAGCATCCCTCCTTTTTAAAAAATCAAGGTTACAGTGAGGCGCTTACAAAAGAAGTGAATGGGGCCAATTTTTGGAGGGTTTAAATTCAGAAATGTGAAGCTCATAGTTTTATAAATGCATTTATATTAATTCCTCTGTTAAAACCTGTATATTATTTGAGGTGTAAAGTTGTTTAAATCATAGTTTTTGAGGCGGACTCCTAAATTACTGGTATTACAAGGTCTACGGCGTTATTTCGTCAATGCAACTAAGTTGTACAACTGGATAAACCTTCACACAGAAAAGGTTAGTAAGTGATTTTATCTCAATAAAATCATGTTAACATACATATCGTCTTGTGGCTATACTTTTGAAAAGTAAACATTTTAACGTTTACAGATTGGCCCCATTCACTTCCATTGTAAGTGCCTCACTGTAACCCAGATTTTTGCCTTATTTTTTTAAATAAAAAAAAAATAAAATGGTTTGGAGTCGAAATTGTTTTGTGGTAATCAAAATTATGCCACAAATGCTGTCGATTGAGTTTAACTTGTATTAATCCCAAAATATTCCTTTAACATGGTGATAAACTTAAAACAAACTTAAACAAAAATGTTATGTTCAATAAAGAAAAAAATTTAATGTCCATGTTATTTGTCATCTACCACACAAAAGACCTATAAATTCACTAAACTTTTATATTTTCTGATGGAAATGTGAGTGGTTGCTATGCGGTTGCTAAGGTATTTTAAACAGTTGCCAGGCAGTTCTGGGTTATTGCTATGTGTTTGCTTACTGGTTGCTTAAAAAAAAGTAATTGCACACATTTCATCAACAAGTGGCATTATGAGGTATCAAGTCTGTGGCACAAATGGTGCAGGGTGTTATGCAAAGTTTAATGCATATGGTTAAGGTTTTGTTTTTTTCCAATTCCTAACCCTATGCATGAGCAATAGTGATGCTTCTTTAATAAATGCCACAAAGACACTAATTAAGCACAATATTATATATATATATATATACACTACTGGTCAAAAGTTTTGAAACACTCATTCTTTATTATATATTTTTTTTTTTTTTTTTACATTTTAGAATAATAGTAAAGTCATCAAAACTATGGAATAACATAAATGGAACTATGGGAATTATGTTGTGCCTAGAATTTGCAGACATGTACTCTTGACATCTTCTCAACCAACTTCTTGAGGTATCACCCTGGGATACTTTTTAAACAGTATTGAAGGAGTTCCCATCTATGTTGGGCACTTATTGGCTGCTTTTCTTTATTGTTTGGTCCAAATCATCCATTTCAATAACTTTTTTTTATTTATTAAATTTTAGTTTTATAATGAAATAAATTTATATGTTGGCATAATTATATTTTTGTCTACTAAACTAATTTCAAACATTTAAGCATACGCCTTCAGATCAAAAGATTTTTAAGATCATGAGAAACATTTCAGTCAAGTGTTTCAAAACTTTTGACCAGTAGTGTATATAGCATGATCAGTGTTGGGACTTCCACAAACCATCATCAAGATAGGTTTGATCCAGGTTCTCCTTTTTGATGGTGACTCTCACAGGACTGCTGGTTCTCTGATGCTGTACGGGCAGGTATGTCTGATGGCTGTGAACTGGTGGAGACCTCCCTGTGGTTGGGGAAGCCCTTGAGCCGTACGCCTTCTGATGGCCCACAGCGGAGCACATCTCTGAGATATCAACAGTTGGAAACAAAGAAGCAGCCATTTGTATTGCATCACCAGCGATGTTGTGCTGGTAAGTGTTGGGTCCAAAGGGAGACAGCGACGTAGCAGCATGTGTGGTCGCCATACAAGAAGCATGACCTGGGACAGTGGTATAACCGTCAACAAAAACAAACTAAATGAGAACATTTTCGTTAACTGAAAAATGTACACAACTGGAAAAACTGAAGCTGAACTAAAATAAAATCTAAATGACCACAAATCACTTTTAGTTTTTTAGACAAACAGTTTATTATAAAATATAAAACCTTTTAAAACGCTCCTTCACTAAACATGAAATTGGCATTATATAGCGGTAAAAGTATTCTTCAGTTTTTCGTGTGCTGGTAGGTCTTGCGCACAATGCAGGTTGGTGTTCAGGATGGTTTCCAGGGTGTAATGCAAACTACGTTATTAGCACAGTACGCACGGATTGTTTTTCTAGACATGCGGACAGTTCACGTCTTTGTGCATTGTTGCTGTGTGTGCTTGCCTTTGACTGTGCTAAAAGAGTATCACAAAGCAGTCATTTTGGGTTTCCAGGGTTTTTTCTTGGGTTTTCTAGGTGGTTGCCAGGGCATTGCTAGGTGGTTGCTAGATTGTCCATGGTGGTTTCTAGGGTGTTGTTAGGGTGTTCTGTGTGGTTGCTTGCATGGGCATTGCGAGGGTGTCCAGGATTGTTTCTAGGGTGTTCTATGTGGTTGCCAGGGCATTGCTACGGCGGCTGCTAGGGCCAGGGTGTTGGTAGGAGGTTACTTCGCTGTCCAGGTTGGTTCTAAGGTGTCCTGTATGGTTGCCAGGGCATTGCTAAGTGGTTGCTAGGTTTTCCAGGATGGTATCTAGGGTATTCTGGATGGTTCCCAGGGCATTGCTTGGTCATTTCTAGGGTGTCCAGGGTGGTTTCTATGGTGCTCTGTCTGGTTTCCAGGGCGTAATGCAAATTAGGTCATTAGCACAGTATGTTTTCTAGACACATGGAGATTTCACGTCTTTACACGTTGTTGTCGTATGCGCCTACCATTGACTGTGCTAAAAGCAGTCGTAGTGCATACACGTCAAACTATCCGTATAAACACTGAACATTGAAAACATTGAAAAAACTCAAACTAGTTGTCACACAGTGAAAACGAACAAAAACTAAATTAAATCGAAAGGACAAACTGAAAATAAAAAATGTCAAAACTATAATGACTCTGACCTGGGGAGCTGGCGTGGTCTCCTGGCAAAGCGTGATCGAGCTGGTAGTGGATTGGTGGTTGTTGAAGGTGGTGTTGTGGGCCAGTAGGGTACATGCCAGGGTGAGACAGCAGGCTCGAGGGCCGACTTGGCATAATGCAGCCATCCGTAAGATGTCGAGGGGGTGGAGACACCCTCATGATGGGGCGTACAGTACAGCCTAACTGTGTGTACTGATATTCTTCGACAGGCTCTGTCTTAATCAATGGCACTGGAAAATAAATTAAATCTGACATTAGACAAATTAAATTTGTATTTTTATTTTTACAGAATTACAATGTCCAAACCAGGTGTGACACAACAAGTTTCCAGCAACAATTCATTTGTCTGTCCACACAGAAAGCAAAAATGCTACATGATGCCATACAATCACAGCCAATCAGAACATATTTGCTGTTTAATATACAGTAGTTATGTGGAACAAATTATTTCTTACATAACAGGAGCAAACATTTCACCTGAGAAAGGTGTGTAGGTGAAGTGTTGAGGTTGGCTGTGTCTCTTCTTGCCATTCAGCACGTGAAAGTTGACTTTAACAGGGTAGTAGATGTTGGGGTCCCGATAAGAAGGAATCTCCAAAAACAGCAAGTTCTAGTAGGAATATAACTTACATTACCTTGTGATTATAGAACACTTGTAATTTTGTGCTCCAAATAATCCAAAGTACTTACAGCCGTGCTTTTGTCTCTGTAAACTTTTGCTTCAGCCTCCCAGGTCTGTAAATCAACTAAAAACAAAAAAAAGAACAGTCATTAGAATGCAGAATAGACATACATGTTCTGGGTGCCTGCTAACATATTGCTAAGTGGTTGTTATTATGTTTTTTGTGGTTACCAGGGTGTCCAAGTTGGTTTCTAGGGTATCTGTGTGGTTGTAAGGGCATAGCTAAGTGATTGCTAGGGTTTGCAGGGTTGTTTCTTGGGTGTTCTAGGTGGTTGCCAGGGCATTGCTAGGTAGTAGCTAGTGTGTCTAAGGTGGTTTCTAGGGTGTTCTGTGTGGTTTCTAGGTGGTTGCTAAGGTTTCCAGGTGTTCTGTGTGGTTGACAGGGCATTGCTAAGTGGCTGCTTGGGTTGCCATGGTTTTTTATTGGGTGTTCTAAGTGGTTGCCAGGGCATTGCTATGTGGTTGCTAGAGTGTCCATGGTAGTTTCTAGGGTGTTGCTAGGGTGTTGCTAGGGTGTCAAGGATTGTTTCTAGGGTGTTCTGTGTGGTTGCCAAGGCATTGCTATGGCGGCTGCTAGGGCCAGGGTGTTGTTAGGTTGTTACTACGGTGTAGAGGTTGGTTCTAATGTAGTTGCAAGGGTGTTGCTAAGTAGTTGCTAGGATTTCCAGGGTGGTTCCTAGGGTATTCTGGGTGGTTAACAAGGCATTGCTAGGTGGTTGCTAGGGAGTCCACGGTGGTTTCTAGGGTGTTTTTTGTGGTTGCTGGGTCATTGCTAGGTGCTTGATTGGGTTTCCATGGTGGTATCTAAAGTGGTCTGGGTGGTTGTCAGAGTGTTGCTAGGTGGTTGCTAGGGTGTCCAAGGTGGTTTATAGGATGTTCTGTCTGGTTTCCAGGACGTTGCTAGGGGGTTGCTAAGGTGTTCAAGGTGGTTCTAAGTTGTCCTGTGTGGTTGCCATGGCATTGCTAAGTGGTTGCTAGGGTTTCCAGGGTGGTTTCTAGAGTGTTCTGGGTGGTTTCCAGGGTGTTGCTAGGTGGTTGTCAGGGTGTCCAGGGTGGTTCTAATCTGTTCTGTGTGGTTGCCAGGACGTTGCTAAGTGGTTGCTGGCATTTCAAGAGGTGTTTCTAGGGTGTTCTGTGTGGTTGGCAGGGCATTACTAGGTGGTTACATGGTGGTTTCTACGGTGCTAGTTGGTTGCTTACTAGCCCCAGTCAAAAGAGCCCACCTCCAGATCTCTTTAACATTCGGGTTCCTCTAATATAAATCTATGGGATTTTTTTCACCTGTTTTGTTGCTTGCCAGGCAAGCACTGCCCGATCATAAGCAATGTCCGAGACGCAGCAATGCATAAATTATTTGTCAAGTCAAGTCATTTTTTATATGTATAGTGCTTTTCACAATACACATCATTTCTAAGTAGCTTTACAGAAAATGATGCTGTAACAAAAAAGTATGCTATTAAGGTCCTCATTGTGTGATTATAATGAATAACGATATTAAAAATAATGCCTTCAAAATTATAGTCTTTAGGCCCCCAATGAGCAAGCCAAAGGTGACTGTGTCAAGGAACACAAAACTCCATAAGATGTAGATTATCTTTCAGACACACTAACCCAACCCTAAACCTAACTCCTGAATTCTGCATTCATAATATTTCATGTTTGAAGCCAAAGCAAATAGCTGATCTGTGATTTCTACATGACCTACAGAGAAAGTGTCATGCATACTGGATAAACTCACTCCAGCCTGGTCTCACAGAATCATGTTACTATACCTACATTTTTGCAAAATTATTTTTACATTGCTCATTGAAAGTATCAGAGCAGTTTCCTGGTGAAATGAACACAACAATAACAGTGACTTTTATTCACTTTCACACAAGCCACGAGAAAAAAGCATATTATCAGTTCATAAACATTTATTTGACTCATTTTAACGTTTGCATTACATAACCAGCTACATTTACAAGCTTGTTCAAGTGTGATCATATTGCGCGGTACCTCAACTGATAGAGCATTGCACTTGTGATGTAAAGGACCGGGGTATGAGTCCCGAAGAGCATGCGAGTCGACACGTGAGCCGAAAATGTCATAAAAGCAAATTGCTTCAGCAATTGCATTTTTCATCTCACATTTGCTTTAATGACACTATCGGTTAGGTTTAGGTTGAAGGTTTAAGGTAGGGAGGTCACTTTTGTTGATTTAAAACATTAACCTTAAAAAACGTAATTTGTATGCGATCGGGCTCATGAACTCCCACTCTCCCGCTGCGTTACTTGTGTTCTGCAGCCGACACTCTCAGTACAGGAAAGGAAAGAGTCTGTGTGCATGTAGATGCTATCTCTGCAGAGCACAACCACATCCGTTCGCATCACACTGCACACCTCAATGGAAAGTGGTACAAAAGAACTCTGCTTGAATCAGAAAGTGTAGGCTGACTCTATAGGCTGTCAGAGTTGTTACCCTTCTATAATGTAATTGTAAGTATTGCCATTCTGTGATATAAAATCTCTTTGCGGGATGCTATCACTCTAAATACTCTTGACATTTTGGGCCACTCTTGCAGAGAACACAAAAAAGGGTTATCCAGCAGAACAACCAAGCTGCTTTTTTTTCCATACAATGAAAGTGAATAGTAATCACAGTAGCATCCCTTGTCCACATCTACTTTCATTCTATGACAGCATTTTCATTTTTGGTGAACTGTTCCTTTTAATTCTCTTCTCTCTTTACATTTTGCATTTTATTTACCTAATCATTTTAATTTATCTTATTTTTTGTGTCTCATTCCATATGTTTATGTACATATACTGTATATGTCTTCTGTAAACACTGACAACAATGTTTTTAAAGGTGCTATGTAATTAAAGTTTTACTTGCGTTTAAAACAGGAAAATGTATAAGAGCAGTTGACACATAACATGTCCATTATGAAATTATATCAAGATTTTAGGTTAAAATTTATATAAAATATATGGAAAAGTGTATATTGTAGAATTTTCAACCATTTTAATCATATTTTTGCCTTCACTTGTTCATTTTAAATGGTCTTGCTTTGTGACAAATGAACTAAATTACAAAAGTTATTGAAGCTGCATGCACAATAATTGTAAAAACAAAGACACACAGGTCAACTACCCACATGCTCTGTTTGGTTTGTGTAGGTTTTGGGGTTTATGACTTTCTGTTTAAACACTGACAGACAAGCCAGTGGGTATGTAGATGTGCATCTGTGTGTGTGTGTGTGTGTTTGTTTGTGTGTGTTTGTGCAGGTTGCTTTGCAAAGGTTGTCTCTTTTTTCACTCTAGCGCTGTTGCAAAGGTTGGTCAAACCAGACTGCAGTAGACTGCAAACCAGAGCATCATGGCTCCCGCCTGGACCACCATTTTTTCAGGATATGCAAAGCACATCAACACGACTCCAAGCAAATCGTATGCTAATTTTGCTCCACAGATGACTGATAGTGCATGGGGGAGTCAAATATTAAAAGAGGTATAATGGTTGGAGCAGTTAGCATGCTACAGCACAAAAGTTTCAAGATCTGTTTCCATGTTTTGTTTGTCTTTCAAAAATCCTGTTATTCATCTATGCAAAGTGAGATTAGGATCTGCCAGACTGAGTTTAAACAACCACTGGTTGCTTTTCACCGAAACTGTAGACATATGTCCATATAGACTGAAATATAAAGGTGAAGTGTGTTCTTTTTTTATGTTAAAATGCTTTCTCATATCACAGCTTAATATGCAGAGTCAACTATTGTATATGTAAGTTAATTTCCTCAAATACTGCTTGTTCAATCAGCAGACGTGGAGAGTATTCGGGAAAGCTGTTTGAAAACAATGCTTTTTTTGCAATTCCATTTGGTGGCACTAGTGGCACAGAAACGACACTTTCAAATCTCATTCATGCATGCGCAAACTTGTCGTGTCAATACACGTTGCGCCATGGTTTGACGTTAAAGACAACAAACATCATTGGTTCTCTCGTGTATCATAACCATGGTTGAATATGCGTATGTGCAAATGAGATTTTAGTGCAACATGGAAGATGGTGTTTTTGTCATTTTTTGAGCTCAACAGACTGTGATCATCATCCACTTTCATCGTATGGAATAGAAAGGCATCAACATTCTTCAAAGTGTTTCATTTTTTGTTCCACGGGAGAAAGAAAGTCAAATGGATTTGAAACAACATTAGGGTGAGTAAATGGTGATAGGATTTTCATTTCTGAGTGTACTCTTCCTTTAACACTGATGATTGTTGCGAGTGTGACCGACTCGCTTACTAATGCTAATTTTACTCACCATGTGTCTTCTCAAAGAAGATAACTCTGGACTCAGGAGTGAAGTTCTGGCCCCTAAGGATCATCTGCTGTCCACCCAGAACTGAGCAGTGGTCCACATCCTGACGCTCTACCGCCGGCTGTTCGTGGACCGACCTCTGAGCTGTAACACAACCCAAAATAATTCAAGCATTTAATAGTGAAAGTACCATTACAAAAGCAACTAAATTAAAGGAATGTTCCATGTTTAATACAAGTAAAGTAGTAAATTGTATTTCAATAAAAAGTTTTGATACTAACAGCACTCAATAGTCTGCGAAGCCACTTGGAGAGAGAGCCACTGGCCTCCGGGTTGAGGCACATGGACGCGGAAGACCAGTCTCACTCGAGTGTTTTTCCGTCCGATGTCTGTCTCTCCTTTCTTCAACTCTATGTCAGCATTTCTCAGTTTCAGGATACCAGCATAGTCAACTCTAAAAATGTGAACCCACATTTAGCAGGCTAAACACACAAAACAATTCCAAACGCAAAATAAGTCGACCATTGTGTGCGACAATTGCATGGAAAAGAGCAATCTTTGTGTTCCATGGAAAAAGTCATACGGATTTTGGTATTTTTACAACATCGTAATACTTGTGATAATTTGTACGAGATGGCGAAATCGTAAGATATTGTGTGACTTGCTTGTACAAAAAGGTACGACTTTTAATTCCAAAGAGACCAGTTAATCAACTGAATTTCAAATCGATACAAATAAGGCATCCAATTTTAGCTAGCCTCGTATCCAACACTTTATTTTAAGAATGGTAACGTCTGTGAACAAATTTGGTTACTCGTAACATGTTTATTAATGCAATAAAATTGACAGATGTACTGTATGTCAGACACCTGTAATACGCTTCCCTCATCTCATTCCAAACCTCAATATTTCTTACTTCAGTGGTAAACAAAAGCTATTTATTAAAACCGTTAAAGTCATAAAGGTTGTCAATTTTTGTACGAGCCAGCTTGTACGATTTCGCCATTGTTTACTACTATTACAACTTCTCATGAGACCAGTTTAGAGTTTACATTTTCAACTAAACTAAATTACACAGTAGATTCTTGGCAAAGAAAAATAAATAAATGTCAACATTTTCTAATGACAGAAAGGATATATATGAGGATATACAGTATGTAATACATCGGAGCCCTCTTACACTGCGCGCATGTTCTCCTTGGGTTCCAGGGGCACCTCTAGAACTTTGGACCCGTTCAGTATTCGTTCTTGACTGCTGGTGGTGACGGTCTTGCCGGTGATGCGGTGGACTTGGTAGAAAGCGTGTGGTCTGAGGTTCCTGTCGTCAGACGTACCGATGAAGATCTGCAGAGCTAGCGGCTCCGTCCCGGTGTACCCTCGTAACTGAGACAGTTCGTTAAACACAGTTAATATCTGCATGTATTTTACAATACTGTCACGATCACAAACTGTAGCTACTGAGCTGTCTATCATCCAGATAGAACATCTTTTATCCTTCTATCTTTCTATCATCTATACAAAACAAAAAACATCATACGACATCACATAACACTTAACGTAACACATGTGATATGTTATGTTATAATATACTGTATAACACAACATATAACTTAACATGTTTTATGTTATAACATATACTACAACACAATACATAACCTAACACAACATAACATCTAACATAACACATAACATATCATAACACGTTATATGTTGTTATATAACACATAAAACTAAATATAACAACATATATAGTAACATAACAAAAACATACTGTAACTAAAAACACATAACAGAACATAACAACAGATAACATAACATTTAACAGCATATAACATGTTGTTATAACATATACCACAACACAATAAATAACGCAACATATCATTTAACATAACACATGTTATATGTTGTTATATGTTATGTTATAACAACCAGGGTTTGGAGGGTTACTTTTGAAATGTATACAGATTACAGAATACATGCTGTAAAATGTAATTTGTAACGTATTACGTTAGATTACTCAAGGTCAGTAATGTAATCTAAATACTTTGGATTACTTCTTCAGCACTGGTAGATTTTTTCACTTGTTTTGACTATAAAAACTCTGCCAGTACAGTAAGACAAAATACACATGTTAAAAATACATTCTCTGAAAAACCGAAATATCTTATGCAGTGTTGTTTCTAAAACAAGATCAATCAAACTGATCGTGTTTTAAGGATTTTTAGATATTTTTACAGGAAAACAATACAAAAATTATTATCAACAATATGATTTTTGCCCTAATATCAAAGGTCTTACTAGAAAAAAAGAAATAATTATCTTACGTGAATTTTCTTGATAAAAAAATATGATCGTGTCTGGTAACATGTGCATGTAAAATGGCTAGAAATAGCATTTTAGCTTAGCGTAAAGCTAACATTTTACACAAGGTTTATTTCTATTTCTTGTGCTCCAAACTTACTTCAAACGTACTTCTCTGTCTGCTCGTATGAATGTAACACATCATAAGAAAGTGTTTCACCGCTGTTCAAATGCTCTTTGGATCACATCATTTATATGTATAAAAGTTTTCCATCTGAAAAGACTAAATATTAAATGAAACAAATGACAATAAAATGCAAAGTAATCTCTTCAGTAATCAAAATACTTTTTGAATGTAACTGTATTCTAATTACCAATGATTTAAATTGTAACTGCAGTGGAATACAGTTACTTATATTTTGTATTTTAAATACGTAATCCCGTTACATGTATTCCGTTACTCCCCAACCCTGATTACAACATATAACATAACAACATAACATATAATAAAACACATACAGTAACATAGCACAAAACATAATACAAACATATTAGATAGCATATAACACAACTTAACATATATCATTACACATGCTATATGTTGTTATATAACAAAATACAACATAAGAAATAACACATATAGTAACATAACATAACACAAAACATATCATATAACATAACACAACATAACATGTGTTATATGTTATGTTATAACATAGTACATAACACAACAACACAACAGGTAATAACGAGGTAATAAATCTTCACTCTGGACTTATGATGTAGATATTCTGTTGTAGATATGCATACCAGCTGACTGAGTGGTTTAGTCAGTGTAGGTGATATTACATATTGGCTGAGCGATAGCAAAGACAAAAACACAAATCCTCATTTCCCTACATGTGGACACAGCACAGTGCATCATAACAGGGAAATATCGTCACCACAATCATTGCATTATCTCTCTCTCTCTCTATCTATCTATCTCCCCCTCTTTTCTCTTATCAACCTCTTCAACAACAAGCGCCTCAGTTTCACCGAAACAGTTTCACGTCTTTCACTCACTCGCATAAACGTTTGCGAACATTTTCACATGCAGTCATTCTCTAGAACTCTCACATTCACTCCCCACGCATCCTTACAATACAACGAACAACTTTCCTTACTCCCACTGATTTTCTCTTTCTTATAAACACACAACCGCAAGTGGCTTTGTCCTAGGGTTGCCACTTTTGAAGTTTTAAAATAAGGGACACTTAAACTGAATCACGGCTCCTAACCACATCCTCCACAGTTTTAGCAATAAATGTGTTAAGTTAATATGCATTATTAATAAAAAATTGTATATCCTTTCTTATATGCTAAAATGAGAACTTTCCTGACCCATGACTTATAAAAAAAAAAAAATACATCATTTATATGTTAAAAATATATTTATTTTAATTTTTTCTATTATTTGTCTTCTTTATCTTATTTATGTATACATTTTGGATGGTTTATACATATTTTTTTAATCATTTTTATTTATTTCATTTGTTTATTTTTTTTCCTTCACCTGTACTTGTCTTTATGATTGTATTCATACATTGTTTGATCTTATTGAACATTTATATAGAAAAAACTCCACAGTTTTACCACCATTTGTGGACTTTTCAGACAGTCCCTTACCACACCCTCCACAGTATTAGCACGTTTTAGCACAATGTGTGGACTTTTCAGACGGTCCCTTACCCACCATAGGCAAATTTTCCAACTTATATCAATGTTAAATTGGAGATCTGGAACGATTTCACCGTGACGCCATCTGAACAGCTTAAATACGTGACAAATCGCGTCCCATATTGATTCATATGGGACGCATCATTTTCTCTTTAAATATGAGACAATCCCGTATTTTACGGGATGGGTGGCAACCCTACTTTGTCCTCAAATTACCTGAACGACTGGGTGGCCTCCAGAAGATGCTTTGACAGCGCCTCTACTGCCCTCTGTCTCGTAGTGGGCTCGGTGGTGTTGTCTGGGCTGAACCTCAATTCTGAGCTCATACTGATCAACACTGCTAGGAAGAGGCCAGTCCAATGCAGGCAGGGCAGCTACTGGTACACTGAGGATAAAAATATTGTTTAATCCATCACAATAAACATCACAGTTTATTAAAGTGAAATAAATAGGTTCTGGGAAATAAACATTCATAGGGTCATGACAAACATTTTACCCTGTTGCTATTCTGATCAATTTTATACATATTGCTCAAAGGTTTCATTGCTTAGGAGGCTTAATGGGATTTTCAATAGTGTTCCTTTCAAGTATCAATGTTTCTCCTAAAATTTCTTAAAAGAAAAAAAAAATAGACACAAATGAGACAACGTTTTGACAACTTTTGGTTAGAGTATTGAGCTATACAATTAATGTGAATAGCATAGCTTAGATCATGTGGTCTTGGGAGAATTTGATGAGAAATGTTTGACTTCATAATTTTGATTGCAGACTTTGGAATTTAGGCAAATCTGAGCTCAGTTTGAGACACATTTGAGATCTCTTCTGATACTCTAGAGGAGACACATGTGAGATTAGTGAGGTGTTTTTCTCAGGAGAAAGTCTGGGAAATAGAGCCACTGCTAAATGAAAAAACAAAAATGTTACTGTACGACTGCTGCTCTGTCATTAATTGATCTATAGAGTAATTGATCTGGTATTTCATACCTACAAACCCCTGTGAGAGTCTGACTGGACCAGTCAGCTGGCATGAAATAGCAAGATTGCATTGTGAATTCTTTCTTCATTTCCGGCATGGCTGAGAACAGGCCTGCTTGGCTTTGCATGTAGACAGAATACTCTAGATTAGGTCGGACAATCTTGGTGGCAATCGGTTTTGCCAGGTTGCTACTAAGGTTGCTCAAAGAATCTTCCAAGTCTGCCAGATGTCCACAAAACTCCGGAGGCTCATCTGGCCCAAAGTTTGGACTTTGAGATCTTTGGGTCTGGTACTGATCGTAGGTGCGTTTGCCCTGTGGAGAAGCCGACCTGGAACCTGGACGTGGGGAAGATGATCGGCGGTCCAGGAAGGTCTCTTCGGTGATGCTAGTGCGAGGGGACGTGTTAGGAGAACCAGACGCTTGGATGGCCTGAAGCCTCGGGCAAAGGTCGGCTTCCGTCACTCCAACCAAACTTCCTCCACCGCCAGGAGAGATGCAAGGGGAATATGTTCCAGGGGAATATCCATCCGAGTGCCAACTAGTAGAGGAGGTGCTACTAGCCGGACTGAGGCATTGGTTCTCCCTGTAGGGCATGTCGTACCCCGGCACGGTCAACATGGGGCGATCGATGTCCAGAGGGGTGGTGTGGACATGGTCACGATGATGGTGCAGGTCAGAACAAGTGATCTCAATTCTTGGGCTGTTGCCTTGGAAGGCACCAGGGTGGGCGGCGAGTGATGGGGAGTGCCCATATGATTGTCTGAGATCAGATTGCTCGCAGGTAAGAAGGTGAGAGAGTTGAGCGACCGACTCATCACCGTATGGGTCTTGATGAATACAGGGGGACGTTCGATTGATGGCATGGTTCGAGGGAACACCTGATTCATCAGCTAAAAAACAAGAGTGAAAACACATTAAAGGAATAATCCGGGTTCAATACAAGTTAAGCTGAATCGACAGCATTTGTGGCATAATGAATTCCACAAAAATAATTTAGATTAGTCCCTCCTTTCGTGAAAAAACAGTGAGGCACTTACAATGGAAGTGAATGGGGCCAATCTGTAAACATTAAAATACTCACTGTTTCAAAAGTATAGCCACAAGATATACACAATATACGAGCTAACATGATTTTACTGTGATAAAATCACTTATGAACCCTTTCTATGTAAAGTTATATCCAATTTTACAACTTTGTTGCCGTGTCGACGTAACGCCATAAACACTAAAACCTTAAAACGATGCTTTGAACAACTCTACAGCTCAAATAACACACAAGCATCAACAGAAGAATGATCATTGACATTGCCAAGTTCATTCTTTTTCTAATGTCTGATTTTACTTCAAGATTGGAGCTTAATTGTACATTTTAAACCAACACACTCTCACGGCGAAATCGTCAGGATTCGTACGACTTTTCTAAATTTGGCTAATTCGTATGATATCGTGCGACTGCACTCGTTTGAATTCGTACGACTTTCACTACAGCCAATGACGTCGCTGGACATCGTTTCCATCTAATACGTGACAATTACTTGCTTCTGTCACACACAACAGCTTCCTATCATGTTTACACACTCTACTGATTGATTAGGTTTAGATAAGGGGTTTGGGTAAGGGCATAATATTAAGAAGCATGTCCTTAACGCCTTGTGCGGAACTTGCGCTTACTTCCGCTTACGTGATGAAATCGTACAAATTTATACGAACTAAATTGTACGAAATCATCCTAAATAGCCAACTCGTAAAATATGTACGAATTTTCATGAGATCGGGTAGTTTTAAACAGACAAAAGACTATAGATTTATAATATCAACCATCATAGTTGTTATTTGCCATAGTAAAAATAATTATCGTTCTCAGCCTCAAATTTCTACTGTATATTGGTGCATCAGGCACTTCCTTGCACGGATAGAAAGCTACCTACTAAAAGAACAAAACTGTTATGCTGCAGTGAAAGTTTCCACTACATCTTTTGTTTCTCAATGTGGGTAGCCAACTTTTAAATCCAGTGCATTGGGTTCAGTGCATAGTAACATGGTACAGTTATAGAGTACATTGGGACTAAATGCAAACTTTAAGGAAAATGTAGCTTTTTTTCTGGTCACAAAGTGGATGTAAAGGTACCAAAAAATACATTTCTTTTTATTGAATGTTGATGGAGCAACATAATTCATTTAACATTTAAAATATTTATAAATTCAGCAAAAAACAAAATCGGCAAGGGAGCCTCCACACATGGAGTAAAAGGCCTCCAGTGGGGTTATAGTGATACTGTGTGAACTGAATATTGAAACAAAAGTTATAGGGCAAAATTTGTCAGCTTAGGCAAATACTTGAGACAGCCAGATGCTTTTGAATAACAAATTAAGAATGATCATTCAAAATGACCACATCAGAAAAGGATTAACCATTTTCTGTCAATTTAAATCACATTTGGCATTTCATAACATCTCAAGTATTCTTTAAACAAATAAATGTCCATTGACACACTTAAAACATTGCTCAAAACAAATCTATTCCCTAGACTAAAGAAAAGCAAAATTCGACAGCAACAAATGATTTATATTACCATTTTAGCGCACACTTTACACCATTCATCAAGGTATGAATAAAAAAAAAATACAAGATAGAAAAATGCAGTAGTTTTGGGAGGGAAGTCGTCAAAAGGTTAAAAAATTAAAAATAAACAAAAACTATAATTTCGATCAAATTCAACTTTCCCAGTATAATAGTTGAAGTGCACTTACTTGGGTCATCTGGGGGTAAGTCATTGCCTTGTTGGTTGTACAGAAAAAGTAATTGAAAGTTCAGTTCCTCTTCACCGTCAGTGTTGTCATATATATTATTCATTTGGCAAATTTTCTAGCCAACGTTCCCCTAATAAAAATGAGCTGAAAGTCGCAAAGTTGCAGTGTTTAATGCAGACTATAACGTTTCGCGATAGCTGCGCTATAAATGGTGGTTTGATAATGCGAGAGATGCTTAAAGAGACCCGCGACAGCTTCCTGATTGAAAAGAAACTCCCTCACAAACCTCTGCGACCGAAACTAACGATTGATCAAACATTTATACAATTATTCAGTCAGACAGTTGTGTGAAAAGTGCCTGTAGTGTTCCCACATCGGCAGAGACGTGTGGTTATTATAAAAGAAAGGTCTATCAGGAGCTGTCGGGATGTTTTGTTTATTTTTAATATCTAATTATTGATTTATTATTGTTGTTGTTATTTGAGCATGCTGTTGAGGTGGTCTAAATTATACTGTTCTTATAAACAGATAGCCTACTAACTCATAACCCACCACCAGGGCCATATCTAGTGGGGAGAAAGGTGTATAGGGGCTCCAAAGGTCCAGGGGCCCCACAACAAATTTTAAACTGTATTTTTTAATAGCAAAGGGGCCCAGAGCAATATACAGTCAGGGGGTCCATATTACCTTGCTACAGCCCTGCCCACCACAATATATGGGTTTGGCTTTATAAACATCCCTGATGGCACCTACATCAGACGTTGATTTGATGTATGTGTCTAACATCTGGGAAACGTATTTTTAAGGTTGTTTGCTCAATACGTCTACAAAACGTTTTCTCTCGGATGTCAGTTCAATTCAGCAGATGTCTTTGAGAAGTTTATGTTGATAATGTATATGTTGATGTTTAGCGGATAAAAAAGCTCTTAAAGAGATAGTTCACTCAAAATGAAAATTCCCTCATCATTCACTCACCCTCATGCTGACCCAGAATCTTCTGCTGAACACAAATGAAGATTTTTAGAAGAATATTTCAGCTCTGAAGGTCCAAAGGTCTGAAGACCTTTGTAGCTCCAAAAATCACATAAAAGAAACATAGAAGTAATCCATATGACTCAAGTGTTTAAATCCATGCAGAAGCGATTGTATAGATGTGGGCGAGGAACAGAACAATATTTAAGTCCTTTTTTTACTCTAAATCTCCACTTTAACTTTCAGATGTGAAAGTGAAACTAAACAGGCACCACGTGTGACTTTCATATGTAAAAGTGAAAGTGAAAGTGGAGATTTAGGGAAAATATGACTTAAATTTGGATCTGTTTCTCACCCACACTTATTCTATTGCTTCTGAAGACATTAAGCCCATGTCTTTGAGATTACTCTCGCTTTAAATAAAAAATATTTTTTATTTAAAGAAAGGGGGTGTCAGACACCCCCTCCTGGTTCAATGCAGAGGCAACCACTTGCCCACCCTAAAGATCAAAATGCACCGAGGATATTTTTAGAATAACAGGTGTAAATGATGCGAGCAGTCTGTTTGTTTTTATGATTCATGCCGTTTACACCTGTCGATCCTCAATTGTACACGAGTGTCTACGTGTTTCTTGGCAACAACAATGGCGCCATCTGCTGGAGTGACATAGTAATTAAAATGGGTAGTTGACATTGCATCAGTGAACAGAGATCCTTCACTTCATCTAAAATTACTTTAAACAATCATGTATAATTATTGCATAATTAATATGCTTGCATATTTTATGATCTCATATCAATTGAGAGACAGCATGGAATATTTATAATATTTCTGGATTTTTTTTAAATTAATTTTGTTATTCATTTTTCACACCAGTAGGCCTACTATTTGAGTGAACTGCCATAAAGAAAAGAAAGTTTAACACAACAATGACTAGTCACAGCACCTAAAATGTACACTTTCCTTGATATATTCCGAAAAATATTGATGTTGGCAGTCAAAAAGATTATTATTATTATTATTATTATTATTATTATTATTATTATTATTTTACAACACACATATTTTGGTTTTCTTGATATTAGCTTGTAATTTCTAATTTGACATGTGCAATGCATTCAGACCACATTTTCACTTATATTATTTACTCTTTTTCCAAGAGAACTAAACTGTGCCTCGTTTATCTACTGATATGCCACTATGATTTATTACAACTGTTGCTAAGAATTACCATTTATTGCTGTCATTATCACCAATTATTTCCACTCCATTGTGTACACCATTCCCTTGTGTATTCCCACATCATCCAAATTTTATTCTGATTATAAATACCACATACAGATATAGTACATGTATTTTTTTATTATTTATTTTTTTCCCTATATGTAGAGAACACAATTCTCTATATGAAAGCATGGCTTCTCCTCTACTTCACTGTAAAAAAAAAAATCCAACTTTGTCAGATAAGCTCAATTTTAAAAGTTGATTGAACTATCTAATGTCGGAAAAAATTGAGTTTACATAAAACAATCAATTAAATCAACTTTTATGCCATTTACGTCAGAGCAACATACATTTTTAAATAGTGAGCACATGCAATATCAAGTTTGGTGGTGAAGGTAGAACATACAGGCTTTTGAGCATGCTCAGTTTGATCACTGACCCTCCAACAGCCCCTGTTTGAAACTTTGTGCACCTCTGTGAAATGGAAGTTTAAATTTTACAGTTGTAAGTCTATAAAGCCAGGCTCTACCACAGAAAATCAGGAAATATGTGGGAATTTAAATCTTTGATATCGACTCATATCTTTAATGATGTTATCCATTTGTTAAGGTCATGGAAAGGACTTAAAAATTAACGGGTCAAAATCTGGGGGAATCTTGTAAAGGCTGAGCTCTATGAACTTCACATTGTTGCATCTGCTACTGAGCATGCCCAATGAAGAAGCATTGTGGCTGAAGACACTACGCACAATCCCCTGCTCTTGATTTTATTTAAGTGTGTTTGAAGCGTGCCGATTTAAGTTAGACCAGCTGTTTGGTCTGTTGGTGGGGTTGATACATGATCTCATGTTGAAATATAGATCTGCTTAGAAATATTTTATATTACTTTATTTTTAAGAGTATTACCATTATGGACAGCTATACATAAAGAGACAAGTTATTGAACTTAGTGATCATTGATATTTTTGAGTTCACTGAACTTATTGTATTGAGTTCATGGAACTTATGATCCAACTTGAATTAAGTTGGTAAAACTAATTTGCCTGAAGTTGAGTAAAGCCACAAATGCTTTGCAGCTGGTTGCCTTTCTTTAAGTTTACTCAACTTGTTATTTTTTACAGCGTTCCTAAAGCAAACTATAGAGTGTTTGGTCTCCCCAATCTTATTTGGTTACATCCATGTTGTATCGGACAACTTTTGTAAGAACTTTTCATCAAGAAACCTTGATAATGCTCAAGTCTTGAGCCACAAATGTTTATTTATTTTTTATTAAACTGCTTCTATTATTTTTACAGCCTCCACTTACTTGGCTATATTGTATATGGTATTTTCACTAATCTACTGTCAATAATTAAAGGGGGGAAAAAATTGGTATTGCCATGTGTTGGATATTGTACCATAGTATTACTATGTTGTTTGGACATTTACTGTGACTACATACTTTTGGATATGTTGCATTCAGTGCCATGGTCTCTATTAAAATACCATATAGTATTTATTACTATCTGTGTGTGCCACAGTAGGCTTCCTTTTTGTGAGAGGCATCACAATAAAAACAAAACTGCATTTTAACATGCCTGCCCACTTTCATCACATTGCGCAAATACAAAAACATGAGTAGCAGGCAAATAAACAAATAAAGCCAGCCAAGTACAATGCTCAAGTCAGAGTCAAACGTGCCAGTTAGTTCACCGGACACCGGCCTCTCCATCACTCTGACCGTGAAGTCGGAGCTCGCGCTGGCTCCTGTTGCCACAGCAACCACGGAGGAGAAATCAGTGCAGCTTCTGATGCTGTATCATTACCGCAATGAGGGGGATGTAGCAGTTGTGGTCGGACAGATGGGACCTCAAGATTGACTGTGACTCACCACAGAAAAACACAAAGCGACGGGAAGGGAAAATGTAGCGGGAATAGACAAGTGTCATATCGGACCTTCGGGAGAAAGGCTATGCCCGTTTTCGACCCGCAATTAAGACCTGAGGGTGAGTGTCATTGCATATAACCGCGGCTTATAAGCGCTAACTGTGGGTAATATAAATCTTTATAATAATACATATAAATAATGAAAAATATAAATATAAATTCAATATAACCCCACGTTTGCATGCATTTCGTTCGATGCACGATGCCGTCAAACGCGACTTTTCCTTAGGCAAACGTGTGCCAAATGTGTTTGAATAATTTACGCCAGCCATAATTTAAATTTAAACTTAAAAAAGCTACGGATAAGTTAGAAAAGGCGACGGGACTTTTAGCGGCACGCTGCAAAAACTTCAATAACAAAACGTACGATTTGCTTCTACATATCGTTGTTTTGTGTATGCGCGATTAGCTACTAGTCTACTATTTTAATCGCAAAAAAACACTCGTTTTACAATTTCAGTACGCTGCATTTGTTGTTCTTCTGTGGTTAAATGTGGACAAATCCGAGAAAAAAAAAAAAAAAAAAGAATACCTGTTGGATCTAAACCAGCGAACGGCATTAAAAATAATAACAATAATAAAAAAAAAAAACGAAAAAAACAAATTGATTAAAAAAAATTAGATTAGCGATATAGCGTTAAGAGGAAATAGTATCTAATTGTATTGTTTATAATAAAGCCTACAGCTCATATAATTAATAGTCATTTTCATCAGCCTTCTTTTCTTTTTTTTTTTTTTTTAGTCGGTTGATTTAATCACAACCGCATTGCAAATATTGCCTATAATGCAAAGCATTAAACTCCTCTTAAGCATGGAAAAAAATGGAAAGCAGCTCTATTGAATATACTAATCCAGTACACTTAAAATCAACCTAATACATTTATGTTTGAGATGAGAACATAATTTTACTGTGTAAAGTCCAAGTAAAATTCAACACAGTCATAAAAAGTGATATGATTACATTACTATGAAATGATCAAATTGATTCGGACTTTTAACGGATAGTGTTCACTCAACATCATTTTTTACTGTTTTCTCAGTTTACTTAATTAAATTGAGTTAATCCAACACAATTCTTTAGCATTTGGTTTCAACTTAATTTCATTGTGTACAATCCAACTGTTTACTTAATCCAGTTGTGTTGGGACTATGTGAAAAAGATTTGTTCCATCAAAGTATTTCTGTAACGGGACAGGGGATTTACATTTCCCAGCATGATTTGCATGAGACTGGGAGAGTACATTTTGAAATTATGTGTTATCTTAATGTATTTCTACTCAAAATGAAAGAAGTAGGAGACTTGTTATTGTTTAATGTTCTGTAATGTTGGGTTTGGATAAGTTACTGTCATGGTGGGCAGGGGCGTAGATTCCAGGTGGGATGGAGAGTGGTAAGCCCCCTAATAATCAAACAAAGCAAGGACAGGTTCCTGGGTAGCTCAGCGAGTACCGACGCTGACTATCACCCCTAGAGTCGTGAGATTGAATCCAGGGCGTGCTGAGTGACTCCAGCCAGGTCTCCTTAGCAACCAAATTGGCCCGGTTGCTGGGGAGGGTATTGTCACATGGGGTAACATCCTCGTGGTTGCGATTAGGGGTTCTCGCTCTCAATGGGGCACGTGGTAAGTTGTGCGTGGATCGTGGAGAGTAGCATGAGCCTCCCGTGCTGTGAGTCTCCGCGGTGTCATGCACAGTGAGCTACGTGATAAGCTGCGTGGATTGACTGTCTCAGAAGTGGAGGCAGCTGAGACTTGTCCTCTGCCACCCGGATTGAGGTGAGTAACCGCGCCACCACAAGGACCTACTAAATAGTGGGAATTGGGCATGCCAAACAAACAAAAAAACAAGCAAGTACAACCCCCCCCCCCCCCCCCAAATATTGTTTTTGTCATGAAGCAAATACTGAAAGGTCATCAGCATACAGATTGATTGAGGATCAGTAGACCCTCAACAGCACCATCATTGTCATATGGAACTAAAAGATATCTATAATATGCTATTGTGTATTGTTGCTAGCTAGCAGCAAGCTATTAAGTTGAGTGGAGTAATTTGGACAGATCTAATTAAAGTGAGGTTAACTTAATTCCTTTTGGTTTATGCAACACAGAACATTTAAGCAGAGCCTACATTTTCATTTCATATTAAGGAAACTCATTTTCATTTTGTGGAACCGATGTCCATAATTGAATTACGTAAAACCAACAAATTTTGTTTTTCAGTGTGTCGTCCGTATTATCGATTAGAACCTGAAAATCTCCTAAATGAAAAATGAATTTTTACTCAGGCCTCAACTCACATTACCAAAAATAGTTAAAACAGAAATAAGTATATTGCTATTTCTTTGAGAATTCAAAATCAGTTGACAGGAATTGAAATTGTTTGAATGAAGGCTTATTGTATTAAGCATTACTGATATCTACACTAATGAACTGTCAATACAGTCAATGAGAGAACTAGGAAGAGAGAGAGTGTCAATACGTTACATAATGTCTTATGTGGAGGATGAATTGTAATTACCTCACTAAAAAAGCCTCTCCGACCCCATTATGAATAGAATCTGCCATTTGCAGACTCAGTGTAAGTGAATACGACTCAAACACATTATTATTACAATTATGTTACATATTGAAGAGCAATAGAATTGTCTAAAGACTCCTATTCCAGAAGCTTTGATGTGTGTGAAAGTGTGTTATTTGTAAAGATTTCAAGAGGTCTTTTGCACCTCAACCTGATGACGTTAAGAGCGGCTTATTTATGGAGATAGTTTTCTGCCTAGGCAGTGTTCCCGACTGCACAATGGTATGTCTTGGCAAAACCCAATACTTGAGAGCAGGCTTTTGCATCTAGGACTCAGTTAATATGCACAGATAGATCTTTCAGGTAGTGGCCAACATTACAAAATATCTTTCTTGATGTCCCCCTTCTTCTTCCTGAACTAAGGGTGACTCTAAATTAGGCCACTGGTCACCTGTGTCAGTTTGACTGTTGTATACCAGCACTTGAGTGGAACAGAATGTCTTCCTCGCATGTGAAAACACCACTGAGCTGTCACACCTAATCAGGAACAACTACAAAAACAAGTACTTTTTTTACTGCAGGAGAGAAGAAGAGACAGAAGAGACAAAAAAACCAAGGCTATGTTCCGAAACCTTGTGAGCTGCCTACATAGGCAACATTTTAAAGTAAAAGATAGACAGCTTTAATATGCTGTCTATTAAAGTTAAAGTAAGGCCACATCCACACTAATACGTTTCCCTTTACAAATGCATTGATTTAGGGGGCCTGAGTAGCTCAGCAAGTAAAGACGTTGACAACACACCTGGAGAAGTTCGAATCTAGGGTGTGCTGAGTGAATCCAGTCAGGTCTCCTAAGCAACCAATTGGCCCGGTTGCTAGGGTGGGTAGAGTCACATTGGGTTAACCTCCTCGCTCTCGGTGAGGCGCGTGGTGAGTTGTGCGTGGATGCAGCGGAGAATAGCGTGAAGCCTCCACATGCGCTAGGTCTCCGCGGTAATGCGCTCAACAAGCCACGTGATAAGATGCGCGGATTGACGGTCTCAGACGTGGAAGCAACTGAGATTCGTCCTCCGCCATCCGGATTGAGATCTGACAAGGCAAGAATTCCGTGTTTGACATTTGAAATAATCACATTATTCTCTGGTTTTGACGTCAAACCGTGAAGAGGCATGCAATGATTAAGGTGTTTACATGCCACGTGAAATCGGTGTAATGGGCAAAAATGTACCCGTGTCGATCTGTTTATACTTACGCCATTTATGACCTCACATCGATAAAGGAATGCTGTTTATTGTGTTTACATTACCACACGCGTTGTCGGCTAATTTAGAATAATCGGAGCATGTAAACGCACTTTTGAACAGTTGTCTGTTGATAGACAGATAAAACAAGTCTTTGTTCATGTGTTTCATAAACTCTTTGCTGGATAGATCTGAAATCTAATCCTCATTTATCCAACTATAGCACTTTATCTTCATTACTCACTTTGTATTGCTGGACAGGCTGAAATCTTTCCATTCAGTTGTCAAGCCAAAAGTACACTTAGTGCTGATGTCCGGATGGTTCCGTTGGGTCTTATGAGTTCCTGTCAATCTGAGCAGAAATTAAACTGCAGGATAGGAGTTTTATTTAACTGTGTTGTGCAGCCAATCTGATTAGTTTTGCACAGAAATCAATCATATTTGCAAAAGCTTGAACCTTAAAAGTGGGCGCTGGTGTTTCAGGAGAACAGTAGTCCTCATCTGCATACTCATTTTCAGATCTGGCTTAATTCTGGTACCTTTGACACATCTGCCTGTAATTTTGTAATTAACCTAAAGGCCTTGATAAGTTGGTACAAGATTTTATTTGATGAGAGTTAAACTACAAATATATAACAATACATGAAGCATCGGTTACACATATAATTCACATTCACATCTAATTTGTTGCAGTAGCACTAAAAGGCATAGGAAATGACAAAGAGAGAAAGAAATTTGTCCATTCCATAACAATCAAAATCACTTGAACACTTATCATGTCGTTATTATTACTTCTAGACACATTAGTAGGAGAACTTAAAGACAGCATGAGTTTCGTTGGGCATGAGGGTGATTAGTTATCTAAAGGTCATTGCAACTTAACATTAATCAAATATTCAGGTTGTCGACCTAGAAACACCAGTTTGACTTTACCGAACAATCAGTGATCCTTAAAGAGATAGTTCACTCCAAAAAATGCTAATTCTCTCATTATTTACTCACCCTCATGATAAACCAGGTGTGTATGACTTTCATCACCAGAACACATTTGAAGACAAATAGAAAAATATCTCAGCTCAGTAGATCCTTAAAATGCAAGTGGTTGGTGATCAAACTTGTGAAGCTCCAAAAAGAACAGACAGTCAGCATAAACGTCATCCATATGACTCCAACGGTTAAACGAATGTCCTCTAAAGCGATATGATCACTTTTGGTGTGAAAAAAAATCAATATTGAAGTACTTTTTAACTATGAATCATTGCTTCTTGTAAGCTGCACAAGAGTGTGGAGTTCACACGGTCTCTCATGTGACTTATTTGCGTTGTCATGATACGGACGTAATCTCATGTTTTTCTCTCGGTTGAGACATCCAGGATAAGCACATGAGCGCATCATTGCGAGTAAACAAACAGATACAAATACAGATTTAAACAAAAACCAACGAAGCTTCTGTACTGCATTCCTCCTCACTTTTAAACAGCGCTACTCTTCCATGTGTGATGCATGTGCGTCAGTTCTCATGTGAACATGCCAACGCGATTACGTCACTCTCGCAAACTGCTGCTTACCGGAAGCAATGGATTATAGTTAAAAAGTACTGAAATATTGATCTTTTTTGCACCAAAAGTGATCGTGTTACTTTAGCAGACATTAATTTAACCGCTGGAGTCGTGTGGATGATGTTTATGCTGACTATCTGATCTTTTTGGAGCTTCACAAGTCTGATCACCATCCACTTGCATTTTAAGGACCTACTGAGCTGAGATATTTTTCTATTTTTCTTCACATGTGTTCTGCTGAAGAAAGAAAGTCATTCACACCTCGGCCAAAACCGAGGGCAATGAGGTTGTAATCAGACAAGGTTTGTAAGGTGAATTTTAGATGGAGATAAAACATACCCCCCTAACCTAAAACTTTACCCTAACCCTAACCAATAGTGTTTTAAAATGCAAATTCGAAATAAAAAAAAAAAAACATTAACTGAAGCAACCACGTCATTTTGAGTCGCTTCTATGTAACTTTTACTTTCATGACTCTTTGGCTGGACTCAAACTGTGGCTGTCGAGCTCAAATCCAGTGCTCTAACAGGTGAGCTACCAAGCAAACTAAGACAGGAAAAAGTGTGTATATGTAGGTGGGTCTGTAAAACAAGTGTTAAAGTAATAGAGTGAAAAATACGTTTTTGTATAACGTATCAAAATCAGCAATTGTACTCGTGATTTGTGAGACAATGAGTAAACCACACAGTTGTTGTAGCACCTCTAGAGTTCATTTCACCAGCAAACTGCAACGAAACATAGAAAGCGACACGTAGAAGTCAGTTTGCAAAAATGTATATAGAGTAATGTTCATTCTATGAGACCAGGTTGATTGTAATCCAGAAGAACAGGCTCTAATTTCAAAGTTTCATTATCAATGTTGTTTTATACCCTATTTAAACTTACATCAATTTCAAATGAAGCAGTTGTGTACTTTAGGGATAATAATGAATCGACAGCATTTGTGGCATAATGTTGATTACCATAAATACTATATTTGACTATAATAAATAAATAAAAGCAAAAACTGAGGTTAGAGTGAGGCATTTACAGTGGAAGTAGAGGGGCTTTTACTGATTGGCCCCATTCACTTCCATTGTAAGTGCCTCACTGTAACCCAGATTTTCACTCTTTTTGTTTTAAAGAAAAGGAGGGACGAGTTGAAATGCTGTCGATTGAGCATAACTTGTATTGAACCCGGAACGTTCTTTAAAATTAGGTTAACATCTGTTCAAAATAACATTTAAAATAAGAACCATTTGAGAAGGGCTACTTGCTCCATGAAAGGCTGGAGTAGACACTGGAGCATGCAGGTGAGCTGGTATTATTTATGTAATCCTCAGCATCAGGACACAGATCCTCTTAACGCCCCTCGCATCTTTACTTCCGCCGCTCATACAAACAAATACAGCCTACACACCGACGCAAGCGTCTCCTGCAGTTACTGGCACTACGGGTCACCAAAGCAAGACGATGACAAATAACAACTGATGGTTTTTATGTTTTCTATTATTCAAGAGTCATTTTAGAAACATGATTATTCAGACATGCTGAAGACACTAATTTAAAAGCTGGACACAATTTGAAGGATTTTCCATGACAGACAGCTTGTGGGTGAAACAAGTCCAGGTCACATTTCACCCCAAAATTAAAATAATAATAATATATTTTTTTCAATAAGGAAATTACATGTTTTTAACGACCATTAAGTATTTTTGCATTGTGCCATTCTTTTTATGACATTTCCTCCGAAATTCTCATTAATGCATCCAGACATTGTACTTGAGTTTCCTTTTTTTTTGTTCCGTATTACACAATATTCTAAGGTAATTCTACCGTATTACATTTTCTGCATGAATTAAGGATAGTACAACAAATACTACCATGATGTATAAATACTTAACCTTTAAAAAATATATATCATTCCTTTTTCACATTGCAGTAAAATCACAGCAATGAGAATTTAGGGGGGACAATGCCAATGCATAACATTTTAATGGTCCCATCAATAGGGTCAATTTCCATAGGCTAATGTATTTATTTAGATTTTGGGGTTAAATACACCCCATACATGTTCCAAATGACAGGTTTGGAGAGATTTACCATTGCCAAGTGCTTTGTGTCCCATAAATGGAAGAATTAACTCTTTTAGGGAGATGCATATGCTTGCCATTTCAGGCTGCGCGTACTGGATTCCTAGCCAATATGATGCTAAATTTGGTCCCTCACAAATTGCATATAAAAACAGCACATTCCTAATCTGAATAAGTGCCTTTATTTACAAGGCACTGAAAACTGCAGCCAGGACCAAAGTAAAACACAGTTAACATACTCGACTGAAAAGTTATTGATTACTCAGCTAAATGTAGATGTTCCCCTAGCATGTATTGATTCACTGCAGTTTTAATGGGAAATTAATTCTGAATGACGGTAGCGTTCTTGTAACCTTCTCTTCCCTCCCTTCATCTTAGATGTCATGTTTGACCCACTGGCTTTTATTCAACTAAAAGTCTGCTGCCATTTATGTGACCCAGCAGAGGAACCCCAGAGACAAGCTGCCATGCAATGTCAGAGCAATAATTTCAGCGCATCTCTGCCTGTGTGCACTGGTTAGACATGAGCGTGTGACAGTCCTTATCTCAGTCATCAAGGTTGGTGGTGGTTGGAGGGGGCAGGGGGGGCTGTATCCTCTAGCGCATGCATTCTATTTATAGACCAGCTTCAAATTCAAAACAACGTGCGCTTTGAGACACGGAAAGAAGGTGGGGAAAAAACAATAAAATGTTTCGTTGTGGAAAATTTAATTTGCATTTTCGCTGCACTCTTGTTATGTTAACATGCAGTTTGATCACTTGTTTGCCTTGCAGTGTCAGATCAAGGAAATCAAGGAACTAATTACATACAGTATATTATCAGCTTTATAAGCCCTTCCATCGGCTGTTGCTTTAACAGTTCGTCATGTCTACGGCATGTGACAATCTACTTTATATCCTCTAATCCACTTGGATACACACCGTTTTAGCTGCCATTTGTAAACGGTAATTAGGCTAATGAATTGCTAATACTCTTGTGCCATATGCAGTGATGTGAACAAATATTCGTGTTTGGAGGGATTGTCGACCCCAAAATGAAAATTCTGTCATCATTTACTCACCCTGTGACTTTCAGTTCTCAGTGGAACACAAAAAGAAAGAGTTTAAAAATCTTTGCTCGACTTTTTGCCAAATAATGAAAGTGAATTGTGATTCTGGGCTGTCAAGCTCAAAAAGGACAAATACACCATAAAGCTAAGTTCTTGATATGACTATTCCAAGTCTTCTGAAGCCATCCATTCACTTTGCGTAATGAGAATTTCTTCCTTTTATGTACTATGTAAGAAAGTAATACGTTTTGTATCAACATTAGGGTAAACAGGGCTGGACTGTGACACAAAAATCGGCCCTGGGACTGTTCAGCCCAAGCGGCCCACACGGGGTTGTTAGGGTTGGGGGGTTGATAATGTTGTATATTGTGATATTATTATTTCATTGCAAATGAAGATATCAATAATAATACTGCATAATCGAATTGTGAGGCAGATGTGCATTTACTGACATTAACAACAATAAAATCTGTAAACAGTAATCTATGTAAGGCTATGACTTCTTAACTGATATTTCTCTTTCATCAGGATCTTAATTATTGAATTAACTTTTTCCTTTAAAGTTCATTAGAACTGAACATATTTACAGAGGAAAAACTCAGCTTTATCCTTAATTCACAGGGGTCCAGGCTTTAAAGCTCTTGTTAAATTCTCCTTTATACTTGCCCTTATGAACATTTACCATAGTTCTTGTATAGTATCCATAGTATTAGTAAGAGCATGGTGATCACAGGTATAAAACCATGCTCCTTATTACCAGACGTAATTATGGTTTCTAAAAAACAAACTATGGAATTTAAAGGAATGAAAAACAATATCCATGTAGATAATATAAAAAATCTGCCATAAAAATGACATATTCACCTAATATACAATATTTAATATATTTATAATTAAAGTGATATATATTTCAAATGTATATAATATTTCTGCCAAAAGACCATAGTTTCTACAGTTAGTTACTACCAGTGGATGCGTTGCGCAGGAGGGCCGGTCCCGCTCTGCTGTCGCATGCCAGCCTGTGGATGCAATGCGCGGATAGGCCAGTCTCGCGCAGAGACATGTAGATGCGCACCTCGGGAGGGCCAGTCCCGCTCGGTTCTCGCGCAGCGGCCTGTGGATGCACTGCGCAGGAGGGCCAGTCCCGCTCTGCTCTCATGATGCACGGTTTAATCGGGTAGTGGCATTTCATCATACATTTGGGGTATTTGGTGTTTTCCATGCAAAGCAGCAAATGGTGCGTTTAATAAATAAGAGTGGGTGATTGACCAGCCCAATGCTCAACTGGCCCACTGGGAAAATGCCCGGTGTGCCAGATGGCCAGTCCATCACTGAGGGTAAATAATGAGAGAATTTTCACATTAGATTGAACTATCCCTTTAAGTGTCCATCACTGAAAAGCCCATGTTAATGGAACACTAATTTGAATATTGGGGGATGTGTCTCTGAGGGCCACAATAAATCATACATCTCATTAACTGTTTTGTTGGACGGCAGTGCACATGCTTTCTTTCATGCAAGCCCACCCCTATGTTGACACTTTTACATGCCTCATATCAAGGGCCTGATGAATGCAAAGGGTTTTTAGGGCAGAGCTATGCTGGCTCAGTGACATTAGAAGATTTGTACTTGCAAAAGGTAAGTGGCGGTCAAGATATGAGTGACCTCATCTTGCTTATTATCTAGATCTACTGAAAGATGTTAACATAAATGAAGTTTGTATTGTAACTAGCTGACTCTTTTTTTTTTTTTATCTGCTTTGTTTTCAGGATGGAACAAAAGAACTTTAAGAACTCCAAGGACAATACATGCATTGATTGGTGAAGATCATAATCCAGTGTTGCCCAACGGCTTGACGGCTCTGCTATGGAATATTTTGAACCTCCTTTATTTCTGTTTTGCCTCTTCAGTTTTGTCTTTCTCTAAACTAACCAGGAGAGACCCAAGTACGTCCACGAGTTTGAATGGAGATGCAAATTTAGCATGCATTAAATTTCTCTATTTCTTCAGCCTGTCATAAATAGATTTTATGGATATAAATACTATGTTAAGCATTCTGTTAGGACATGCTTGTGTGAAATACATACATGCTATATTTGTATAAAGAAAGACACACCTATTTCTTGGACCTCTAGTCTGATCAGCGCTATATGTTGCAAGCTTTTGGAAAAAAAATTTTAAGCAAGTCCTTTTGGTGAAAAAGTATAAAACAAGGGCCAGCAAGGACAGTGCTCATGTGCAGCTCCTGAAGCATACTTAAATTTGCCTGATTTGAATATTTGCACCTGCTCTCAGGCTCTTCCAATCCTTCCTCACTGTCAATGCCCACAAATCTCTCAGGATGAGCCAGAAGTCTGACTCGGAGACTGAGGGCTCCCAGGCACCGGTAATTTACACAGCTGAAGAACTGGAATGTAAGATATGCTACAACCGCTTTGACACGCATGTCCGTAAACCCAAGGTGCTTAGCTGCCTGCACCGTGTCTGTGCCAAATGTCTGAAGAAGATGGTCGAGCTGGACTCTTCTCCCAGCATCATCAGCTGCCCATTCTGTCGCCATGAGACACACGTCCCTGATGAGGAGATCTGGCTGCTTCAAGATGACAGCAACATCTTGGCCATTCTCACGTACCAGGACCGAGCGCGTAAAGGTGGAACCGTGCCGAGTGGTGAGGTCCTTTTGACACCCAACAGCCTAAGTGGAGGCAGTGGAGGGGAGCAGACTCATAGCTCCTCCGATTGCCTCGTCATCACCATCATGGAAGTCCCTGGGGAGTCGCAATCCTCGGATTCAATGAGCATGCTGAACATGGTGCGCTTGTATCGGCCGGCTAGCCTGGACTCTTTACCTTGCCACCTGCCTGTGCAGAAGTGCCGGGCGTGGACGTCCCGCTCGGTCCCTCGATTTCTGATAGGTGTACTCTGCTTGGTCTACTTCAGCTCATTGCCACTTGGGATCTACTTGCTGATGATCCAGCAGCTCACGATGGGAGTGATCCTGGTCAGCCTGGTGCCCTCCACGCTGGTCCTTTGTGTATTTTACGGCTTCTGCCAGTGTCTGTGCCATGAGATTATGGAGGCTATCGCCACATAGTACCCCGTGGTCTTTCAAGTTGATCTCTGGACAATGTGGACTAACCAGACCTGTGAAGAATGAAGACCAAATGTCAAATCAGCAAGCAGATACCCCATCTTCTGCTGCACCAGATTATACCAGCATTTACTAGTGAACTCCTTGTAAATCACCTCACATCATATGCAGCGAACACTATCCTTGACTTGATTATCAGTGCAAGCTGGAGGTATTGATTTTGGACTGCATCAGATTGCTGTGGTTTTTATTGTATCCAGCTCACCCAATGGGTCTTCAAAAACTGTGATATAAATAACACATAACATGGAATAAATTCCCACTACCCATTATCGTGGAAACCACAAGATGTGTTCAGTAATACTAGATAAAATTGTTCAGTATTTTTAGTTACCTTATGAATATCTGTGGAATAATTTCAACCATTGTCTCAATGTTTTCATTGACGTTTCTACTTGTAGTTGCCTTTGTAAGGCATGCCAATGACCAAGCTCTAATGTCTATGTAAAAAAAAAAAAAAAAGCGAATTTGTGTTTGTCATTGCTATGAGAATGGACAAATACTGTAAAACCACCTGTTAGATATTCAATAAAGATTCTACCAGATCTAACAATGCTCTGGATTACATTATGATATATATTATTAACGTGGCATATAGGCTGAACAGGAAGATTTACAGTTTTTTAAAATGGAAAATCATCAAAAGTTTGATTTACCAGCCTAAGATTCGTAAACAAACACAGGGCTAAATATTGTATTAGCCATATTACCAAGTGACAGGTAAATATACAAAAACAATTCTGTAGAGTTTGATTGGTTGTGTAAGTTTTATGTCAACAAGAAAAATATGGGAAACATTTTCTCCTCCCTTTAAAAAGTAGCAACTCAATGCAAAGTTGATATTGTTAGTCACATTTTATTATTTACATTTAGCATTATTTCTTATGTTCTGTCTGTAACCCAATAAAAACAGACCTGCGACCTATATAGTACTATATTATATAACCTATCTATATATAGAAATCATTGGAATCAGAAGGGACAATGAGAAAAAGATGCTAACTCTCTATTGCTTCTGGAAGTGGCATTCCATAATGTTTGATGTGTTATTTTATTTGTATATATATATATAAAGGACAAATCAAGGGATGCCTCACAATTCTGAGAGTTAATTGGATTAAGATGAGTGAAGAGTTGTCAGTGCCTATTATAGCTCTGCTGTTTTGCTAAGGAATGAGCTAATATTACTGGTGTTGCTCAGGAGACTCGACCCACGGGAGTGTACGTGTTGCATCAAGCACCACACAGCTTTCAAACAAGCCCAAGAAATCACAAGAGAGTCATCCCTGTCTGTTCCTCCACAATACCATACCAATCTCCCAGAGGACAATTAACCTGACATAAACCACTGTGCACAGCACACACAATATTACACACACACCCACGCATGCACATATTTACAGACAACCACTCGTAGAAAGTCATTAAATACGGATCTCTTGATGTAAAGCACTGAGTTATGAGTTTGTCCTGAAATGTGAAGGACTCTTTATTTGAGGTTGTACAGCACAAGAGATTCTAGGAACATGGACTACAAGGTTTGGGCCTAATTTTACCAGTTCTCCCTGAAGACCGGCTTCTATGAAAACTTTGGATAAAAGAACATGAGGTGAGTGTACAAATACAAGGTGTTTTGAACAAAGTGTCTCAAACAGATGTACGAAACATGACTGCCAAAACAGCTTGTGAGTTTCATGGTGGCCATGAATGCCTGAGGATATCTTTGAGCATATCAGTTATCAGTAAGTGGGTTTTTCTTTAGTTGAACATTTATAATTCAAATACAATACTTTTTTCTTTGGGTTTATTTTGCATGCAGTTTCATATTTAATTATATACTGTATATTTTAAAAGATATTCAACTGAATTGTCACAATAGTTACAAATCCAGGAAAGGTAAACCAATAAATAAAAAGTGACAGTGGTACAAAGCTGAACTTTGTTGTTTTAAATTGATAACCATAACTTTGTAATATAAGAAAAGCAATAGCTGTTTCGGAGTGGTTTTAAAAACAAATGGTAACTGAAAGGTATGCAATTGCTGCTAATTTACTGTCCATTCTGTTCTTAAAAAGGGAACTTAATGTTAGACATTTTCACATTTCACTCATCTTATGTTGTTTGATCTCACTGTAGATCATAAAGAATATTCTATTTCAGAGAGTGAGAGAGAGGTTCAGTTATGCAATTATTGATTCAGTTAATTTCATTAAAATTAGATTAAGAAAAGAAAAAACACAATCCAAAGAGCAGGGAGACTATGTACAATTATATTTTGTCCAAAGTTATAACTATTCTGAAATTTAGAAACCAACTATTGTTAAATCTTCCATTAAGTTTAGGCCAGCCATCACACAAGTGGTCATGAAAATCACTGGCGTCAATCCGTGGTGGAGATCCAAACCAGAAAAAAAAAAAAAAAAAAAACAAGTGAATGAATGCAAGGGGGCACAGGCCGCCCTGAGCAAGATGACATCCTGTTTCCAACAAATGGCAATGTCCATGGGGACCAACACAGACGGGAGCTGCCTTAGAGCAGAGCTGAAGGAAACCAGGACACTAGCTCATAAAATATGCACAGGTAAGACCAAAGAATTTTAAGCAAATGACAGTATCAGGACTCTGAATTTACAGTGCATCCGGAAAGTATTCACAGCGCTTCTCTTTTTCCACATTTTGTTACAGCCTTATTCCAAAATGGATTCAATTCATTATTTTCCTCAAAATTCTACAAACAATACCCCATAATGACAACGTGAAAGAAGTTTGTTTGAAATCTTTGCAAATTAAAAAAAATAAAAACACACGTACATAAGTATTCACAGCCTATGCTCAATACTTTGTTGAAGCACCTTTGGCACCAATTACAGCCAAGTCTTTTTGAGTATGATGCTACAAGCTTGGCACACCTATTTTTGGGCAGTTTCTCCCATTCTTCTTTGCAGGACCTCTCAAGCTCCATCAGCTTGGATGGGGAGTGTCGGTGCACAGCCATTTTCAGACCTCTCCAGAGATGTTCAATTGGGTTCATGTCTGGGCTCTGGCTGGGCCACTAAAGGACATTCACAGAGTTGTCCCAGAGCCACTCCTTTGTTATCTTGGCTGTGTGCTTAGGGTCGTTGTCCTGTTGGAAAATGAACCTTCGCCCCAGTCTGAGGTCCAGAGCGCTCTGGAGCAGATTGTCATCAAGGAGGTCTCTACATTGCTGCATTCATCTTTCCCTCGATCCTGACTAGTCTCCCAGTTCCTGCCACTGAAAAACATCCCCACAGCATGATGCTGCCACCACCATGCTTCACTGTAGGGATGGTATTGGCCAGGTGATGAGCAGTGCCTGGTTTCCTCCAGACATGACGCTTGCCATTCAGGCCAAAGAGTTCAATCTTTGTTTCTCATGGTCTGAGAGTCCTTAAGGTGCCTTTTGGCAAACTCCAGATGGGCTGTCATGTGCCTTTTACTGAGGAGTGGCTTCCGTCTGGCCACTCTACCATACAGGCCTGATTGGTGGAGTGCTGCAGAGATGGTTGTTCTTCTGGTAGGTTCTCCTCTCTCCACAGAGAAATGCTGGAGCTCTGTCAGAGTGACCATCGGGTTCTTGGTCACCTCCCTGACTAAGGCCCTTCTCCCCCGATCGCTCAGTTTGGCCAGGCAGTCAGCTCTAGGAAGAGTCCTGGTGGTTCCAAACTTCTTCCATTTACAGATGATGGAGGCCACTGTGCTCACTGGGACCTTCAATGCTACAGACATTTTTCTGTACCCTTCCCCAGATCTGTGCCTCGATACATTCCTGTCTCGGAGGTCTACAGACAATTCCTTGGACTTCATGGCTTGGTTTGTGCTCTGACATGCACTGTTAACTGTGGGACCATATATAGACAGGTGTGTGCCTTTCCAAATCATGTCCAATCAACTGAATTTACCACAGGTGGACTCCAATCAAGTTGTATCAAGGATGATCAGTGGAAACAGGATGCACCTGAGCTCAATTTTGAGTGTCATGGCAAAGGCTGTGAATACTTATGTACGTGATTTTTTTTTTTTTTTTTTAAATTTGCAAAGATTTCAAACAAACTTCTTTCACGTTGTCATTATGGGGTATTGTTTGTAGAATTTTAAGGAAAATAATGAATTTAATCCATTTTGGAATAAGGCTGTAACATAACAAAATGTGGAAAAAGTGAAGCGCTGTGAATACTTTCCGGATGCACTGTAAATTAGCCAGATTGCAGCACAACCTTGCCCTGGATCTCTCAACCTCAGTTGTGCAATTTCTATTTGCCAGACCAAAGGAGAACAGGTGTTCAGTAAACTTGTGAAAAGTGATTTTTGCAATTCCATTTGGTGGTGCAGAAATTACACACTTACACATCCTCAAATATTTTTCTGCAATGCAAAAACTAGAAGTATGTCATATTCAATTATGATCCATTCAAACTGTAGAGAGAGTTTACTTGATCTACTCATGTTTCAGGACTTCAGAGGCTGCTAGCTTTGCTGGTAGAAATGGAACAAGGGCAAGAATACAAAGAACAGGTCAAATTACTTTGGGTACTCTTCTTTTCAAGCTTGGAAAACTTCCAGCAAGACCTAAGGAAGGTCACCACATTGCAAGAACTGTTCCCCCTCACCCAGTGTAAAGACCGGCAAGCCAACACAGGTTGTGCAGGTGGAACCTCTGAAGTAGAGGCTCGAGCAGCCATGATCCAGAACCCATGGTTATCGGTAGAGGAGACGTCAAGCCCGGATCTGAAAACTCATGTGGAAGAGATTGATATTCTGCATGAAGAAATGCTCCAGAGAGTTAACATGCCACTGTGGTAAGAGGAACCAATGCAAGAAGCTTGGGTGGAAGGCTGTTCTACCAAAGATGGCAGGCAAGAAGATGAGACTCTGGAGGAGATGGAAGTAGAGGTGGTTTCTCAAAATACAACAGCAGGCTGTTACCATCACCAAAACTGCAAAGCAGGCTGTCTTCTGTCAGCTCAGCTAGGATCTGGAAGAACTTGAAGCTTTGAAATGGAGATCCCTTTTTGTTTCAATATGATTACATTATTAGCATAACAGTTTGAACTGGAAAATGTTACTTCCTTATTTGGTATGCCCACCTTCTGCTTTAATTTCATTGACATTGTCAATGTCACATATTCGTTATTTGATCAGCATCCCAGAAATAGTGCAGACGTTTACATGTTTGGTGTCATAATGTGTGTAAATTCTCAACCCCATATTATGGTTTCAAACTGTTGGACTCCACTTTAGATTTAATTGACAACTAGCATTAAAGCTCTTGTACTAACTGCTTAGTGCAGATTTGAAAACCACTGTACTTTCATTTTTCATATAATCTTCTTTCCTGAGCAAACTACTTATGCACCACAAACAAACTATATTGTAAATATACAAAAAAGAACAAACGTTTAAAACAAGGCATTATTTTTTGACACAATAATAAAAGGTATGCAAGCTTAATTTTCAATCAGCATTTTATTCAGGCAAGTTTAATACAACACAGAAAGAATGTACATACACAGACCCATTATTCAAATTTACATTATGAACAAGAAAAGACATAAAACAAGAGGCAGAAAAGTCTAATGTTTATGGTCAATTCTTATAGGTTGTACGCAAATGGGCTTTGAAGGCTGGAAAGAAAGCAATTTGAAATGCATTAGATTTAGCACAATTTAAAGAGACCAAACAAGAAATAAATAAGAAAATGAAGTAACATGCTGCAGGCTCAAGAAATTGTTCATGTGCACAGAACCAAGTAAGACTACCAACCTTCCTGGTCATCCCATAGTTCAGCAGCTGCAGTGTTCAGTGGACTATCATTGTTGGGTTCTAAAACAAGGAATCATAACCATCATTCCAGACAAGGGAACAAAATTTACACCATGAGATCACTGTTGTGCAAATGTAGTACACCTTTGAGAAGTCAAAAACACAGCTTACCTCCTAATAAACTCTGAATAGACAGTAGTATTGAGCGGACATCATACAGAGCAGACCATTTGTCCTTCAAAATGTCTAAGCAGATAAAACCACTCTCATCAACATTTGGGTGGAAACAAGGAGTGATGAATTTGACTCGGGGGGCATTATAGGGGTACCCGCTGGGAAACTCCAAAGAAAGTTTGTACCTCAAACCTTCATACACCTTTATTTAAAAAAAAAAAAAGGGGTGCAGAAAAAGTACATTTGAGCAGGATTTACCATTTGCTTGGATTAGTTCAATGTTACGTATTTAAGGATCACCAATCATGATAGCAAGAACAACTGTTGTTGCAACTCTTACCGTTCCCTGAGCTCCATCTATTGTACCAATCCATTTGAAAAGATTGTCAGACTCTGGAAACGCTGAAATCCCCTTGTCTCCTGACATCTGCGTTGTCACAGAGCATGCGAGTCAACACTGTTGCACTAAAGTTCAAGACTAAAGTTAAAAAGTTTAAGAAACACCACAATTCCTACTGTATATAAAGAGCTCACCATTAGCGTCATCAGCTCTTGCTGAAGCCTATTGAGGAAAAGAGATGCATGGAAAATGAATGCATTATCAAAAGGAACAGTGAAATCATAAAACTAATAGAATCATGGCAATATTTGCGGTCATTCTGAAAAATGCCCAGGTTAACTGTTAAAAGTGCTGAAACAAACTGAAAAATCCTTGCGCCAGAGAAACAGAGCCAAAACTGCTGATCATGGATAAGTAAACAGAAATGTCCTTGGAAAAAAAAAATGTATTAATACAATTTATTAATGGTGGTCAATATCATCAAGATATTCTTCATAGTTACAGTGTTTAGCTTCCAATCTCAAATTTATTTGCTTTTCATGCTTTCGGCAGCCAATAATTAATTGGACAAAAGACAAACCATGTTTATTCTCATTGTAAGTGATCATGTATTTAATGTACTCTGGGTCAGTTTTTTCCTTGCATAGTTTCATTCATGTAGAATTCAAGTCAAATCTTTTGGGATTCCATTTAAAGGGATAGTTCACCCAAAAACTCACATGACTTTCTTCTGTGGAAACACAAGAGAAACTAAGATTTAAATGTCAAATTAAAAGTTATCAAATGGTTAGCAGCAAGTAAATTCTCCTTTGATGGTTAATGTCGTTAAACTAACACATCTCATGCACTTTACAATAAAAAAGAAAAAATATCACGGTGCTTGCTACCTCCTATTACCCTAAAAAAGGTTAATAGATACATTTATCATTACGCTCTACCAGTGTTGAAGTACTGAATTTGTTGTAGGCTATTAGACAAGGCAACTCCATGAGCAGGCTGATCAGACAATGTCAATGTCTTTTTATTCTTAAGAAAACATTTGAGAACTTAAGAATTTTTCAAGAATTACGCTTAGGAACATTCTTACGAACGTATAATTTATCCTAAGAACTTTTTTTTCTTAAGAACACTTTCGTGAATCCGGCCCCTGGTCGCTAAAACAACTCCGACATCAACACCACTGCTGTTTGTTTATGTACTATTTCGTTAAAAGTTTCTTCTTGATCCAAAGCGTTGTCACGTCTGCTAATATGACACAAGGAAGAAAGTATTTCTTCTTGATGTGATGTTTGATGGCGATTGTATGAAGGTAAAATAGTGCCTAAATGACTTGCAAGCGCAGAGTAAGATTTGTAAAAGCATTAATGAAATTGCAAGCGTAAAAATAAATTGTATGGTCACAGAACGTTTTGTAAAGGTGTAAATCAAGTTGCAAGCATAAGAAAAAAAATATCAGCAATACTTTAATGCTTTACATAAGTGTAATTCATGTGTTGTGAATCTGTAATTGCGTATTAACACAAAGTAAATTTGGTGTGTATTCTTCTGACTTTTGGCGCTGTTTTTGCACCTAAACACGGCCAAAAACATTGCAAACCTGCAATCAGCAATATGCAAGCAAAGAAAGGGTGTCATGAACAGCTAAATGGATTGACAGCGTAGAGTCAGTCTGTATGTGTAAAATAAACTACTGCAAACCTGTAAATGACTCGTGTTTGTGGCATAAATATTTTCCAGAAATAATCTGATATACACTGTTCCATCTTCCCTCTTGTTGCGCTCACACTTTTGGCACGAATTTCTCAATGAAAAGAGTTTTGCAAGCACGAGGGGGAAAGAGGGTCTACCTGCTTCTAGTAACCAATCAAATGAGGTTTTCCTTGACCAGTTTACTCTGACCTGATTGGTTTAATAACGTGACAAACAGCTTCTTCCTATGCCTCACCGTCGTTCCTCTGGGTCTCTTTCCTCTCTTAAATATCAAACTGAAATATTAATACATACACAATTTAATTACATTTATTAATCACTGGCAAGGCATTTTGACGAATAGATGGAATTAATTGGTATCACAGAACTCATGCTAGAAAACAAATTAATAATGCAAGCTATATAAAATGAAACTCTGTGAACAGAGTTAGATAGATAGTTTACTTATATCATTTTGTTTTTTAGAATGAGTTCAATGATACCAGCAAGTTCCTTCCATCCATCCATCCATATATCATCCATCCATCCATCACGCCAATGATAACTGAAAGTAATTAAAATAATGAACAGCAACAAGCACACACTTGAACACCAGATTGAGATTTCCATCAATAAATGGTTTCAGCTCAACTTTACACTCGCAATAAAAGACAGTGTATGTATTAATATTTCAGTTTAACATTTAAGAGAGGAGAGATACCCAGAGGAACGACGCTGAGCCATATGAAGAACAAGCTGTCTGTCACATTATTAAACCAATCAGGTCAGAGAAACTGTTCGATGAAACCTCATTTGATTGGTTACTAGAAGCAGGTAGACCCGCCTTCCCTCTCGTGCTTGCAAAACACTTTTCTGTGAGAACTTCGTGCCAAAAGTGTGAGCGCAACAAAAGGGAAGATGGAACAGTGTATATCAGATTATTTCTGGAAAATATTTACGCCACAAACACGAGTCATTTACCCGTTTGCAGTAGTTTATTTTACACATACAGACTGATTCTACGTGGTCAATTTGTTTTGCTGTTCATGACGCCCTTTCTTTGCTTGTATATCGCAGGTTTGCAATGTTTTTGGCCGTGTTTAGGTGCAAAATCAGTGCAAAAAACTGGAAAAAAGGAAGTCAGAAGAATACACACAAAGTAAATTTGGTGTTAATACACAATTACAGATTCACAACACATGAATCACACTTATGCAAAGCATTAAAGTATTGCTAATATTTCTTATGCTTGCAACTTGATTTACACCTTTACAAAATATTCTGTGCGCATGCAATTTATTTTTACGCTTGCAATTTGATTAACGCTTTCACAAATCTTACTCTGCGCATGCAAATCATTTAGGCACTATTTTACCTTCATACGACTGGTAATCCAGTTTGCAATACCGCCACCTACTGAGCTGTAGTGTAGAGCACCACCAGAAAGTCTTTCAGTGGAGTCAAACATCTGCTGATGACAACGAAATTAGTGAAATTTCATCAAAAAGAGATAACACATTTTATGTAGGATTAAATCCTAAACCAAGTACACTTCTTGAACCTTAAATTAAAAAGGTAGCTTACCCTATGGAGTCTACTTGCAAACAAAATTCACTTTTGAGGTCTAAAAAAACATGTGGAATACATTTCCTCCACAATTAATGGTGTGACATGTATATTGTGATAAATATCGATAACGAACGATATGAAAAAAAAGAATCGTGATAATATTTTTGTCCATATCACGCAGCTCTACTACCGTATCCTTTTCTTTTTTTTTTTGCGTTCCATGGAAGACTCCGCTAACAGAAGAAGAAAAATCGGTTTATCCAGCAGGATCTTATTTGATCCCTATAGGATTGGTTACATTTCTGATTCCATGTATGCGTACAGCCCATTTGAAGTGAATACTTTGAGGATCGGACCTTTTTGAGACGGATCCTTTGGGCATACTTCCGCTGGTCTCGCTTCCTTTGAGGGCCGCTGTTGAAGAGGCTGCCGCGGGATCCATATTCTGAGAGGCCATCGTGTCAGATCTGCGGTAGTTTGACAGATGAGGAAATAACGGAACTTTTTAAAAATGCATTCACACTTGATTTACAACAAGCCAAAACACTGCATTGTATCCTTTTTATGATTCATGTCCAGTGTTGGGTAAGTTACTCTAAAAAAAAGTAACTAATTACTAACTACTAATTACATCTTATACAGTGTAGTTAGATACTGTA
Source organism: Myxocyprinus asiaticus (assembly GCF_019703515.2). Taxonomy (NCBI): domain Eukaryota; kingdom Metazoa; phylum Chordata; class Actinopteri; order Cypriniformes; family Catostomidae; genus Myxocyprinus; species Myxocyprinus asiaticus. Next base: position 48,310,499 of record NC_059355.1, read on the forward strand.
CTAATTACTCTGTCTGAAAATATATTGCATTACTTATTATGTATTACTTTTCTATCAACCTCGACCAGATGAACAATACAAGGATAGACATGAAACGGTTCTTTTAATTCTTTCAGATAAATCATATAAAATCAAATAAATGATTTTTGAACTGGCCAAAGAATTTAAAGGGGCAGCGTTAAATTAGAAAACATACATTTTAAAAATAGACATTAAATTTCGATTTTAAATTCACTATTGTTTCACATAGAATTGTTCTTTAGTATATACAGTATTTAATGCAATTACATTTTAAGTAACTAATTAAAGAGTAATCCCTTACTTTACTTTTTTTCCAAGGAAAAGGTCATTTAATTACAGTAATGGATTACACCCAACACTGTTCACTGGTTAAGCTAACTAGTAAATTGAAATCCACTCAAATTAATATTTATAGATTTTCAAAACTAACCAGACAAAAATAACATCGATTTCATGCTTTAAACTGAGAGTAACCGATCTGGCACCGATCAAAACATTTGCATGCAATGTAAATGGTTACAGGCCTATTTAAAAGCAGACACTACTAACCTGGACAACACTTAATAATAGATGGGATTAGATAACTAGATACAAATATTAAGAAGACGAACTTCTATGAATACACATCTATGTTACCTACTGCTAACAGCCATCTCGCGTAAACGTATATAAACAAAAATATCAAGTCAAATCATTTATAATTCATTAAAATAATTATATGTTTACAAACCATTTATAAATATCTATTTTTAACACAATTATTTGTAGTGATGTGCATATTACCGGTTGTGTTCAATGCAGTCGTCAACAGTAACCGACTCCTGAAAGAATTTTTTAAATCATAGCCCGCCCCCCTATTTAAACTTTCTTTTCCAAACCGAAATCACCGCCCACTTACCATTTCAACCAATTACAAGCACAGATTACGAACGAAGCGATCGCATAACAACCAATGAGGACTGACATAAATTACAAAACACTTCGATTTGATTGGTCGATACAACCAGGTAGGCGTGTCTATAACCGTTGACAAGTGTCAGTCAATTCATCGATAGGCTTTCTAGCAAGTCAGTCCACTGTCGGCCATCTTCGGAACGCTTTTGGGGAGTTAATTACAGTCATGCTTGTGCAGCTCCACTTACTTCAGAATCAGAATCAAAATGAGCTTTATTGCCAAGTATGTTTACACATACAATGAATTTGTCTTGGTGACAGAAGCTTCCAGTGCACAAACAATACAACAACAAGACAGAGATAATAAAAAAATAATATAATTATATATATATATATATATATATATATATATATATATATATATATATATATGCACACAAATATAAATCTGTTATATACAGGTAGTGCAAGGGAATGTAATGGGAGAAGAGGTAGGATATGTTGGAAAAATATATAAATATGAATGGAGAAAGACCAAAATCTCAAAAACAGTTGGTCAAAATTATTACCAAAGAACACATTTCAAATCAGCAATAAAATCTGACAACACTGGTATTATACATTGTTATTCTTTACCTCATATTACGTTAAAAAAAACGCAATTTTCCCGGCATGCATAGCTAACGCGCATGCGCGTTCTCGAGTTGATTGACAGCTAATGTCGGTCTCTAAAAGGTGATTGGCTCTTTTAGCTGTAAGGCGGGACTTCCTTTCTACATCCGTTGACCGTTGGGCGCTCAGAACCCCTTGACTGAGCGTTCCAATTTCCCCCATTCATTTAAATAGAAGTGTCCCGTCTCTGCTAGATACTTTGCAGAGATTCAGTAGTTTTAAAGGGGAAAGGAAAGCAGTGATTGACAGCCATTTAAAACATGATGTAGCAGAAAACAGTTTAATGGTAAATACATCTACACCCATTGACATAAAAAAAAAAAAAAAAAAAATATTTTCAATGATATATCAAACAGTAAGTCAGTTTAACAGCAATACAATTAATTTAGAAAATATATTTTTTATATTTCTATTCAATCCCCTTTACTTTTAACAAGCTATAAAATCAGTCTGATGTAAAATTAAGTATTAATTTACTTAAGTATTATTTTTGGGGATTTGTACTTGAGTGCAATTTAAACGGAATACTTGTACTTTTACTTAATAACATTTCCAAAGAAAAACTATTTCTTTTTACTCCTTACAATTATATTTAAACTTGAAAAGTACTCTTAAAAGTTTTGCAGATTATTTTCTTTTGTATTACTGGATTGAAGTCGCCTTTTCATTGTATCCGACAAATGACAGATGACAGACCAGAGGTCAGTCACTTCAAATGGAGTGTCGCACGGTGGCTGTGTGGAGTTTCGGACATCTGCAGAAACCAAATTTCGGATCTGATTTGAGCTTCAGATCCGTTGAAATATTTGTGCGACTAGACCGTATGTGACCACCCGACTGAATGTGATATATTCATTCAAAACTATGAGCACGAAGTGAGAAACACTGACGGTTTTTATCCTAAATTTATTTTAAACACCTTCTACTTCTACAGATTGGACAGTTATGAAGTCAAAAATTACCATTCACGCTGCAAATTTATAAAACAAAATGCTTTTGTAATTAAATGTGTACATGTCATCTATGTCTACACTTGCTTTCATATTTTAATCATATCTATGAATTTCTACACCTTATTTGCTGAATTATTATTGTTGTTGTTAGGCAACTATTAATTATAATAATAACTATAAAACCAGCAATGATAATAATAATAATCATAGTAAAAATAATGGAATCTGAGTAAATATTAATTATGAATTTTATTGAATTCATCCATCTGCTCAACAGCAAGGTCTGTTTGGTAGCAAACCTCAGAAAACCATTCACAAAACCAACAACATTACTAACTTCAAAAGATTCATTGCTTTCTCCCATGCAATGAACATTGCGTGACTGTGTGCAACATTTTTGCAAAATAAAATTTTGGTTCATTACAGTGAAACGTGCACGTTGCGGTGCTAAAAGCAAGTGAAATGTTCTCCCGAACAAATTAGGTTTTTAAGGTTAATGTTCTCTCAAGATTTAAATCAACAAATCATTGACATTACATTGTCATGGTAACGAAGTTGAAAAATGTCCTATAACTTTACAATGAAAGGGCGAATAAGTGATTTTATCACAATTATATCATGTTAACACACATATCCTTTATGTCCTGTGGCTATACTTCTGAATTTGGCCACATTCACTTCCATTGTAAGTGCCTCACTGGAACCTCGATTTTTGCTTTTTTTTTTTTTTTTTTAAATAAAGGAGGAACGAAGGGGGGCCTGGGTAGCTCAGTAGTAAAATACGCTGGCTACCACCCCTGGAGTTCGCTAGCTCGCTAGTTTGCTAATCCCAGGGCGTGCTGAGTGACTCCAGCCAGGTCTCCTAAGCAACCAAATTGGCCCAGTTGCTAGGGAGGGTTGAGTCACATGGGGTAACCTCCTTGTGGTCACTATAATGTGGTTCGTTCTCAGTGGGGCGCGTGGTGAGTTGAGCGCGGATGCCGCGGTGGATGGCGTGAAGCCTCCACACGCACTATGTCTCCGTGGCAACGCACTCAATAAGCCACGTGATAAGATGTGCGGGTTGACGATCTCAGACACGGAGGCAACTGGGACTCGAGGTGAATCACTACACGACCACGAGGACTTAAAAGCACATTGGGAATTGGGCATTCCAAATTGGGAGAAAAAAAAAACAAAGAGGAACGAGTCTAATTTTTTTTTTTTTTTTGTGGTAATCAACATTATGCCACAAATTCTGTCGAATGATCTTAACTTGTACTGAACCCGGAATATTCCTTTAAACCTATACCTAACCGATAGTGTCATAAAAAGCAAATGTGACATGAAAAACACACTTTCTGACACAACCACATCATTTTGTGGTGCTTCTATGACACTTTCGGCTCACGTGTCGTCATGCGTGCTCTTCAGGACTCGTACCCTGCTCCTTTGTATCGCATGTGCAACGCTTTATCAGTTGAGCTACCGTGAAATTTGATCACACTTGAACAAGCTTGTAAATATTGTTGGTTATGTAATGCAAATGTTAAAATGAGTCTACAGTAAAATTGTTTAGATGTCATAAGATAGCATTGTGTGAGGAACAGAGCGAAAAGTAAGTGTTTATGAACTGATAATCTACACCAGGACACTTTCGCGATATGTACAGCAGGTCACATAAAAATCATTTTGCAAAAATGTAGTTATTGTACGATTATTCTATGACCACGTTGTGAATGCCACTGGGGGAAAAATATGACATTCGTCAGAGACAGTAAAAAGGCGACTTCACAAACCAATCAAATTTAACAACATCTCCTATCTTGATTTCATTCTAGGTAGAAAAAGGTAACTTTTTACTTTTTTAATACTTAAGTACAATTTAATATGAATACTTTTTGACTTTCACTCAAGCATGCTTTTGGCTAGATACTTGGACTTTTAACTGAGTAAAAGTTTCACTCAGTATCCATATTTTCACTTAAGTATACTTTCTACAAATGGCACAGTCCATTGCATAATTCTGCTGATAGAGGAAGTAGCTTTATCGTTTTGTAAGAAATAAAGCAGTATATATTTTAAAAAGAAATATAAATGACTAAATAAATTCCCTTTTTAAAGTATGACAAACAAAATTAATATTTTGCAATACAAGTCATTCTAGCTACATGGTATCATATGTACTTAAAAAGAAAGAAAGACAGAAAACAACAGTATGACAAATTCTAAAGGAAAAAACAAAACGTACAAAATGTCTAATAACCACAGCATTCAAAAAGTCATTCAGGCTCTATTTGTGCCTCAGTAGATTTTTAAGTCTTTTAAATTCATGACACAAACAAAAAGCACACTTTCGTTTGACAGAGAAAATTGGAATTAATATTTTTTTCCCCCACTTTGTGACAAATACCAGTTAATGAAATGTGAAAATTCAAGTAGAGAACGTAAACCTCCAAAACAACAATTTCTGGGCAATTGCCTGGGTCTATTGTGAAGATCCCATTCAGCGTGTAAAACAAACAAAACAAAAAGTAACAATTATTTTAAGTAGATAACACTCAAGAGTCCGTTGTCCAATGACTTGCCTGACGAGGTCGGCATCAAACGGCGAGGTCATTTTCTGATTTCTGAGCTTCCATTGCCTTCTGCATCTTCTCCACCATCCATATGGGCACTTGAAATGGTTTCAGTTCATCTAGCTTCAAGTCAGGACAGTCCCTAAGAATTTAGAGAGAGCATTATGATGCATGTACGCTTTACCGTTATGGCTCATTTATTAATCTTTATAGTGGTTTGATTTAGTAAGAAAACGTGTTGATTTACTTGTAGTCTTCACTTCGGGCAAGATCAAGAATATCTTCCTCTATAAGCAGATAAGCCTGAGAGGGGAAAAAAGAAGAATCTTTATTTAACGGCCAGTGGAATTTCATGGCTTTCACGATCCCTTTAATAAAAATGCAATGGAAAAACACAAGCTTGAGGCAGAAACATACTCTATGCAAATACATAAACGCAGACGCGTGCTCTTGGCCACCGCGCGGTCCAGCTGAACGTGCTTAACATGCATTTTAACGTTACCATGGCAGTAACAAACCTCAGTACTCAAGGGGGCGATAGAGTTACCTTCAAACATCTGCGCTATTAAACTGGATGCGTTATTACTAGGCTAAGTTGCTATTAATGTATTGACTTTAAATTATATGTTCAGTAATATTCTCTTCAAACTGTATTGCTCATCAATAATTAGTTGAAAGAGAAAACACCATAGAAGTGGACAGTTCACACAAATCTCGCTATAGTGCCCCTTGTGGCAACGTTGAGAATGCAGCGTGTAGTTGCGTTGTGTTGTGTTATTAATTGCAGTCTCAAACATTGCAGAACACAACGATGTGTGAAATTGAGCCTGCGTTGCAGGATGCACCTTGTGTAGAGTATGTTTCAGCCCTAAAGGCCAAATCATACTTTGATTGTCCGTGTTGCTGATCGCTACTCGCACAGTATGCGTAACGCAAATTTCGTCATCAGCACAATCTTCACGCACCAGATTTTCTCAAGACTCACATTCCTTGTCTGTGCGCATCATTGGCGCACGTGCCTGCCCTTGACTGTACTAGAAGAGCACTAGCAGTTGTAGTGTGCATGCGTCAAACGCATTTGTATTCGCTCGAGTCAAAAAAGTGTGCTTTCAAACACAACGCGGTCAAACGGCCACGATCCAATCCAGAACGCAGAAAAACTAAGTAAACACGAGCCTTTAGTTTCCTCACCATCTTTCCGCCTGTGGCTCTCATGTGCTGTCTCTCTGAAAGCCAGTGTTTGTCCTGAGCATCAGCTGCATACTGAGAAATAAACATATATTTCTATTACCACCGCATAAACACAGAAACTGAATAATTAGTACTCAGAAAAAGGCGAAACATACCTTGAAGAGCTCTGAATGTTTAATGTAGATTCTTCCTCTTGTACCGCCCATTCCCAAAGCCCTGTAATGACCCACTATTGGTATTCATTGAACATATACAGCAAAAAACGCAAAACAAAACTTTTAATCACCCGTTGTTTAAATGTGCACCAAGATAAAGCAAGTAGAGCGACTGAATTTACTCTATTTTAAACTAATTTATAAAAAGTGCTATTCATTTTTTAACAAATAAAACTTTTTCTAATGAGCAAAAAATTACTAAGTGCACCTCGAAAATGGTCTTTTTAATGTAATTTATTGTAAAAATGGCAATGCTTTTGTTCACTTACTTATTTGCCCTGGATCCTAGAACAAATGTGCTCTTCTCTGTCAACCTAAATGGGTCCCACTATATACAAATCAACAGACATATTAAAAAGCAAAGTCCACATCATGTCAAAACTTCAGTATCAATAAATATGTAAATAAGTCATAATCATTACTTTGGGTCCTTCTCGCTTTATTGGCTCTGATGCTTTAGATTTAGCTCTGCAGAAAAAAGGTTTAGCAAATTTCAAAACCTCGAAACTAGAATCGTAATTATGTCAAGACAAAGAAAACTTAAGGAAACTTACGGAGTGTTGTACTGGACCGCTCTGTCGTACGATACAACTTGAGCAGGGGGGCGACCCTTTCTCTGGAAAGAGATGTCGTGTTTGTATATTTATTCAAGTATACTCAATACAAGGTAAGGTCAATCCACACATTTGTGGCACAGTGTTGATTTCCATACAAATTCATTTTGACTCGTCACTTGTTTTTGTTTTTTAGTTAAAAAAAAAAAAAAAGCAGAAATCTGGGTTGCATTGAGGCACTAACAATGGAAGTGAATGGGGCCAATTTGTAAACCTTAAAATTCACATAGATTTGAAAGTATAGACACAAGATGTAAACAATATATATGTTTACATGATTTTAGTATGATAAAAATCGCTTACTAAACTTATCGGTAATGGTCGACCGATATATCGCAGAGGCCGATAAATCGGCCGATATTCTGACTTATAAATTTTCCTGTTTGGCCGATTTATTTCTTGAGGGCTCCAATAATCGCCTGCTTGCATGTGAAGCGACTGAGACATGTAAACAACCAGTCATGGTTTTTGTTGTTGTTACGTGCCATCGTATCACTGTGTGCAACACAGTCTCATTTAAACGGTCCGCATATCAGAGCCGCGGCAGATGCGTTTGAGCTCATAATGTTGAAGTGCTCACCTGTTTCATTCTCCCTCTCTCTCCTCAACAGTTCCCTGTAAATTTTAACTGTCTTGTCTAATGATAAAAAGGCAAATATCAATAAAACTAATTTCATATACCGTCTGCAAATATTCACATATCTCGTATAACCAGATGTAATAAACAAACCTCACAAAACTTGAGCAGATCCAGCATCCTGTGCAGCGCTCATTTATTTACCTCTAAAGCATGTATTCTATCAGCCTCTCCTTACTTTTAACTTTCTTTTCTAATGATAAAAGGCAAATATCAATAAAACTATTATATACTGTCTGCAAATATCTCGTTTAAAAAGATGTAATTCACGAACCTCACGAAAATCCCAAGTTTTCTTCCCATCGAGCGCTCATCTAATATCTTCCCCTGAAGTGCGTATTCTATCAGCCAGAATCAAAACTTCAGGATCAGGATCAAAAGTTCCTCTAAAAATTCACAAATCAAGACGGTCACTCCGTAACAATCAAGCAGGCGATCCAGACTGTTTAAACTAAAAGGAGATTGCTGCTTATGCTGGATCCGCACGAGCGCATGAGAGCAACTTCAAAGTAAAAGTGCTTCACGTGTGCTATAAGTAAATATCATATTCACTATGCACTGTATGTGCAATTGATTTGATTTGGTATTGTTTGAGAAAATGCGATTGCTAACGTGGACATGCCATCCATGGTTGCTGGACTACTGTGTGTACTGTCATTTCCTTCTTCCTAATATACAGTATTAACAATTTCTTCATGTGCAAATAAGTTACTAAAATTTTATGACTAAACAGAAATCAGAAGAAACTGCTATGTACCATTTAAAATACAATGTAATTTTTTAAATTCTTTTTTACAAAGTTAAAGTTAATGTGAAATTGAGTAAATATAGTGAACGCAGGCTCAATTTCACACATTGTTGTGTTCTGCAATGTTTGAGACTGCAATTAATAACACAACATAACGCAACTACACGCTGCATTCTCAACGTTGCCACAAGGGGCGCTATAGCGAGATTTGATGTTTTCTTTTTTTTTTTTTTTTTAGCAATTTTATGTTTATGTTATTTACTATATTACATTTTGTGATATATCGGCATTGTATCGGCCTATCGGCGACCCTGCTCTCTGGATATCGGCATCGGCCATTAAAAAAACCCATACCAGTCGACCACTACTTATCGGTGCAAAGTTATATCCAATACATTGTCATGACAATGAAGCTGTAATATTAGACCAATAAGGTTAAGTGATTTTATCACACTAAAATCATGTTAACGTGTATAATGTTCATGTCTTTTGGCTATACTTTTAAAACAGTGAGTACTTTAACATTTACAGATTGGCCCCATTCAATTCCATTGTAAATGTCTCACTGTAACCACGATTTCTTCCTTTTTTGTTTTTAAATAAACAAGGGATGAGTTGAAATTGCTTTTTGTGCTAATCAACATAATGCTTAAAATACTGTTGATTGAGCTTAACTTGTATTGAATCCAGAACATTCCTATAATATGCAGTTTTACATCATCAAAGTCAATTTACAAGCATTTGTACTACTAGCAACTAGAGCTGCATGATTCTGGATAAATTAAGAATCAACAATTTTTTTGCTTAGAATAAAGATCACGATTCTCTCACGATTCTGAAGAATAAAATGCTTATTTCAGTGATTTACAAAACCTGGACATAAGGGTACTAAACAAAGTAACATATAATTTACTAGCGGTTCTAACAAAATGTTCTCTGCTTCAATCTGTATGCAAAAATGCAATAAAGTTGTAAATCAAATATATAAATTTAAAATGTTATAAGTCCACAAGAGGGCGCAAGGAATACATTATAAACCAAACAGCACCTTGTTATTATTGCACCAAAAAAATAAAAAATAAATAAAAAAATAAAGAGATCCTGTTAAAAATGTGCTTAAAGAATAAATGAAATGGTTTCTCACATGCTAATTAAAAAGCAAATGAAAAAGCTTCATTAACAGTTCTATGTTAACTTGGTGTTGCACTGGTAAGCAAATATGCAATAAAACACCGTTATTTTACAAAAGTTAATATATGTATATATATATATTAACAGTTTAAATTAAAACAAGGAGGACTTCAGTGTTTCTCTTGTAAAAACTGCTTCAAGCTTTTAAAGGAATTATTCAAGAGCCAGTAGTTAAATAGAGAACAGAGTAAACGGTGCTTTACGTTTTTCAGCAACAGTAACAATTAAACATTAAAAAAATTATAATATAAAAACATTAAAAAAAGTAATTTAATGCAAAATGAAACTACTTAAATATTTGAGAATACTGTGTGATTATTAGATATACATTAATACTGATCTGATTAAGTAAGAATGCCTAAATGCATATAACACACAGCATGCAGCTTATATACATTTAGACAACGCACAGATCTAACATTTTGAAGAATTTGCCCCATCTACTTATACATTAACGGCTGTGTTTGCTTTAATATCTCGTCAAGACAGCGCAGACAGCGTTTACACTCTCGTAATTCGTTAACAGCTGTGTTTACGTTAATATCGCCTAAAGAGGGGTATTTTGATTTAAACTTATGGAGCCAGATTTCTGCCAAATGTAAACAAACAAATAGAACATTTGGCAAACAAACACAATCTGCTTCGCAAAGGAGAACTTGACTCTCAAACAAACAGAAAGCGATTTGCAACTACAAAGGACAATTTGAGAGAAAATTAAGAGTAGTTGTCCTGTCCCACTGGCTTAACAAACAAATGCTCTGTGTTTTACAAATATAAAAAATGTGTTTCAAATGAGCCTACATCACATTTCACAAATAAATACAAAATATTCAACAAATTCTACAGGATTGTCAAACAAATACAAAATCTGACGTGAACAAATACACACCACTTGTGAGTCATGTGACTTTTGGCACAATTTTCTCAACCACAGTCCTGATTTTCTCACAAACGGGCAGAGCCACATCCTCTTATAAAACAGTACATGGCGCAGTGCTGCCACATTCTTTCACTCAGTTTTGTCATTACTACATATTACATGGTACAATCGACTTATATTCTAGTAAAAATTCGATCCTTTCTGGTAATAACAAAATATGTAATGAATAACTATATTTTCTAGTAAAAAACTATATTTTATCCTTATATATTTATAAATATTTTTTAATTTTAATTTTCTACTAATAACGAGATAAAAGCGACCTACAGGAATAGCATTTGTAGTCATCATAGCATAATTAATTTAACTGATCTCTTTATACTTTATCCTCACTTTTAACTGTAAAGAAATTTTAATAGCTTTATGCCTAATGGTAACGTTGCAATTTGTGCTTTAAAGATCATCTTACATTGTAGGCTACATTATTTACGATACACAGTGCTTAAACCTGAAACCAGAAGATCAATGAATGAATGAAGTGTCTTATGGACATATCAATACAATGCTGAGCCCCGTCGCTGTATATCTGTGTGCATCTGTTTTCAACCAAAGGAGTGGTTACTGCAGAGTCATTTTTATCTGTATAGCGCTTTTCACAACACATCGTTTCAAAGCAGCTTCACAGAAAATTATGCTGTAACAAAAAATGAAGCTGTAATATCTTAAAGTCTTCATTTTGCGCTTTGATAAAAACAGCCCACTATAATGATCAAATCGAGTGTCACACTAAATGCATTTATCTCTGGCCACTTTTATAAATCCCTAAGAAGCTGAGCATCACTACTTCTGAAACCGGTTCTTCCCAAAGCCGTAATTGTTTCCCTTATTAAATAAATGTTCATTAAATTGAATACGTGTGTAGACAAGATGACATGCAATTTCCACGTTTGCCAACATTATTTTCATGTTGATGAGACAAACTCCTGGACATATTGCTGAAAGTTTCGTCTGTATTTCAGCACCTTTGTAGAAGACAGCTCCCGTCAGGGCCATCCTTAGGGCGGTGCAACCGGTGCACGCTTCGGTGGGGCCCTGTGGTGATCGCTACCGACGGAGAAAGGACATTTTTAATCTCGTTATTAATAGAACATTTCTCGGTTTTACCTGATCAGGAAAAAATATAAAAGGATAAAATATTGTTTTTTTACTAGAAAATAAGTTGTTTTTACCATGAAATATGTAGTAACGATACAACAGAGTGAAAGTATGGCACAGTACATCACAAATTGTGCCAAATTTCACATGACTCATAAGTGGTATGTATTTGTTCACATCGGATTTTGTATTTGTTCGACAATCCTGTAGAATTTGTTGAATATTTTGTATTTATTTGTGAAATGTGATGTAGGCTCATATGAAACACATTTTTTATATTTGTAAAACACAGAGCATTTGTTTGATAAGCCAGTGGGACAGGACAACTACTCTTAATTTTCTCTCAAATTGTCCTTTGTAGTTGCAAATCGCTTTCTGTTTGTTTGAGAGTCAAGTTCTCCTTTGCAAAGCGGATTGTGTTTGTTTGCACAACGTTCTATTTGTTTGCTTACTTTTGGCAGAAATCTAGCTCCATAATAACAGTGCAGATTTAAATTTGACCACCTTACACAGGCATGCCAGGGGAACGTTAATATACATTGCAGAATCGTTGCCATTTAGAAATGAGATCACGTGGGTGTCTGAATCGAGATCGTGATCTTTTAACAATTAATCGTGCAGCTCTACTAGCAGCTATACTGCATATTGTACTATGTAAAATTGCATGTTTAAAATGACAATGTTGAGCCTTAATATAAAGCAGTGCTAAACAATAAATGACCCCCTATATATAACATACACATCTAAACATTAATATTTTATAGTGTTCAGTCTCAAACATTGCAGAAGTCACTGGTCCACCTTTTTGGGGATGGGACTGTCTCTCTGGCCAGAGTTGTCGTCCGGCTGTCGTGAACGCTGTGGGATAAAACAAACTCTTAGTACTGCAATAATATAGAATAGAACAGAAAAACGTCTCTTGCATGCCAGATATATTTGTAGTTTTTCAGACAATGCACCTTCACTGTGGGGTCAATACTACTTGGTTTCGGATCAGTTTTCTCGGTATCAGGAAAAAGCAGCTTTGCCTGAAACGGAACATTTTACAAATGCATTTAACACCGGTTAATTTGCCACAACTTTTCAGCATACTTATTTGCATAAACTGTATTGTGTTTTACATGTTCCAGGCAGTTTCGGCAAGTGTCTCTGATCAGCTGATCTGGCTGGACGTCCCCGCCAACGTTCTCTTTCACATTGCTGGCTGCCTTCTCAAAAAACTGAGCCACAAAGAGAAGAAAACAATCAATCTTCAGACAGGATCAGAGTAAGCAGGTAGTAAATGTGGTCTTTCACTCACCTTCATATATTTTCTGAACACAGCAAGGATGTCTTCATTGAAGCTGGGCTGCAGTACCATCCGCAAAAGATCCATGGATATGACAGGATCTGTGTAACTACACACAACGACAGTAACAGCACATTAAAAAAAATCTGAATAGCTGTTTTGTGAACTTTTAGGTGACAAAATAAACTTTGAGCAGGTATATGCATTCAAAAATGAGTCTTTCTATTTTTGTACATTGTATCAAATGCCTATTTTTTTATGCAAGTAGATAGTAGTTAAAACACCTGATATAAAGTGAAATACACATGTGGACTTACCTGACAGTCATCTGTGAGCGGCGTCCCCTCCGATGCACCTGTCTGTGCTTGATCATTATGTTCCAGGGATTCTGTAATTCAGAGAAACAATATATTTGCACAGTGTTCACATGCAGTGAAATGTTCATGCTCTTGTTTGAAAGGCCACAAAAAAAGATGCAACACACAGGAAGTGATTTCATCAGTTGATGCATTCTTACACAGTACATTAATGTACAGCTACTGAAACAATTTAGAATTGCATTTTCAATTCATTTACAAATGAAATTTTAATTATGATATGAATATGGCTCAATGGCGAGACACTATTTGTTTTTTTTCCGATCTATTAATTTATTCAAAAATACATTAAAAATGCAATTCACAAAAAACAATTACTTGAATACAACTCCACTATGATGTACTATGGTGTTTTCAATTTCTGAGTTCAAAGTCATTTTAATATTTTTTTCTGGGGCTTAAAAGCAAAACAAAATAAAAAATGGTGTAAACATTTTAGCCAAAACATAAATAAATAAATAAATAAATAAAACAAAAAAATAAAATCGTATTAATTCTTTAAAAAAAAAAAAAAAAATGCAGTAAAAATGTTTGTTTTAATATGATATTAATATTTGAAAAACTTTTGTCCACCAAGTTAACGCCAGGTGGTGTAACCAACACGCAGATAGCCATTGTGTTGTCATGTGACAAAATACATAAAAAGAAAATAAACCCCTTTAGACCCTCATAACTGTGTGAATTAAATGCCATTTTAATGAAAATACATATTGTGTTCAGATCAACTGGAGTAACCCTGAGGAAACGTCTTGATATTTGTGACTCAAAAATTCATAATATTTGTAAAAAAAATATTTTTTACCTTGAGAAATGTTTTTTTTTTTCTTTTTTTACTTTTTAAAATTAATTTCATAAATAAAGTTGTGTACACTCGCGTATATTTAATGCCTTTTTATAGATGGTTACACCATATTAAAAAAATTTGTGGTAGAAAATGTTATAAATAATTTTCAAAAGTGTATGAAACCAACACGGAAACAAATATTACATTTCGAACTTGAATCTAGATTTTTGAAGTACTTCTTATATTTATTATCTCGGACAACTTTTTTTTGTCAATGACCCTTATGCACAATATACTGGTGAGCATGTCTGTATCTGTCAATATAAGTATTTTTTAAAGAATACTTTAAACATTTTTTATATTATTGTTAATCTTTGCCAGATTTCTAATATACAAAACAATTATTAATCTGTACTACAATATATGTTTTAACGGTTGTTATGAAAATAAAAAACAAAGCAATACACTACATATTTATAATATCAAATCAATCAGTTGTTGGCCTTAACATGTCAATTTTGATGTAGAAATAAAAAGTAAAAATAAATAAATAAATAAATAAATAATATATATATATATATATATATATATATATATATATATATATATATAAATATATATTAATTATATATACAATTATCCTTACTGTAATGTGAATTAATGATTTTTTTACATTAAAAATATTTATACACACATATAAACAGATTTTGTGTCCAGAACAGATGATTTTCATTACTGTACTGCATCACTGAGAATAAATGAAAATTACAAACAAACTTAAAAGTAAAACATGCAGATGCAGATGCATTACAGTGAGCATTTTAAAATAATATTACAAAAAAACTATTACTAAGCCAGATTTCTACAGTACAAAACAAGTATCCGTCTTTACTACAATATAAAAAACGGCCTAAAATTTAATTGAGACTTTTTATTAATAAACTAACATATATATATATATATATGTGTGTGTGTGTGTGTGTGTGTAATGCGAAAAAAATATTATGTTAATGATTTACAGTAGAAACTAAAGTATTTATACATACATACGTAGTGTTCATCAAAAACAAATATTGTTCCCAGACAGGACGATTTTCATTACTGTAATGCATCATAGAAAAAAATTAGAATTACATACAGACTTAAAAGTAAAACATCCAGATGCATTACAGGAAGAAAATGGGAGGGTAATAAAATATGTAAACAAATTATTACAATATAAACAAATAGATAACATTTCTCCATGCACCCAGTATTGGTGCATAATATCGAGCATGATGACTGTGACTCACCTGCTCAGTGACATCCTGCTGCAGCCAATCTCTGCGTCCCTCACTCCTGTGAGCACCCATTACTCACAATCAATATATTCTCAATGTAGATCGATCAGTGTCTCTGTGACACACTCAATGCAGTCCCTTTAACTTTTACTACACATCTGCAAGGTCAATAGTCGATCTAACGGCACATTCTTCGATGCGGAGAAATAGTTTAAAAAGTCACTATTTGTAAGTTAACGGAGGAGTTCGACGAACTGTTTGTTGCTTCCTCAAGATTGCAATTTTGCAGTGACGTAAACAACATTTCAATCGCACTTTCTATCGCGAATTTCAAAATAAAAGTCTGCGATTGATAGTGCGCACGCGCATTTGCATTATGGGCGTGGCCACACTGCTGACTCATTGCACGACTCGAGCGGCCATTATTGTTGTGGCACTGAAGCTGTCTTTCAGAGGGCGATGATAAATATTTATTTATTTCAAATTACTTGAACCTTTTATGCCAATATGTTAGTAGGCACTACATATTTATACATTCTCATTTGTATTTTCTCTCTGCATACATTTTGTAATGTGACTAGGCCTACTGACTGTACAATGATTATGATTACCATCTTCATTTACTTGTCAAAGTACAATCTTTTCACAAAGCATTATGCAGTTGGACAAAGTCATTATTATATATTCATTTTATAGCATTTGTGTCAGGGCCAAAAATATTTTGCCTTGATTCCACCATGGAGCAGGAAAAAAGAAAATTATATATATACTATTGAGACTTTATTTCTCACAATTGAGACTTTATTTCTCACAGTTGAGACTTTCTCCCATTTCAGACTTTATTTCTCGCAATTGAGACTATTTCTCGCAACTGCGACTATTTCTCACAATTGAGACTTTATTTCTCGCATTTGAGACTTTATTTCTCGCAATTGTGACTTTATTTCTTGCAATTGAGACTTTGTCTCGCAACTGCGACTATTTCTCACAATTGAGACTTTCTCGCAATTGACACTTTATTCGCAATTGAGACTTTATTTCTCGCAGTTGAGACTTTATTTCTCACAATTGAGACCATTTCTCACAATTGAGACTTTATTTCTCGCAGTTGAGACTATTTCTCACAATTGAGAGTTTATTTCTCACAATTGAGACTTTATTTCTCACAGTTGAGACTATTTCTCACAATTGAGACTTTCTCGCATTTCAGACTTTATTTCTCGCAATTGAGACTTTATTTCTCGCAAATGAGACTATTTCTCGCAACTGCGACTATTTCTCACAATTGAGACTTTATTTCTCGCAGTTGAGACTTTATTTCTCGCAATTGTGACTTTATTTCTCGCAATTGAGACTTTGTCTCGCAACTGCGACTATTTCTCACAATTGAGACTTTCTCGCAATTTACACTTTATTCGCAATTGAGACTTTATTTCTCGCAGTTGAGACTTTATTTCTCACAATTGAGACCATTTCTCACAATTGAGACTTTATTTCTCGCAATTGAGATTATTTCTCACAATTGAGACTTTATTTCTCACAATTGAGACTTTATTTCTCACAATTCAGACCATTTCTCACAGTTGAGACTTTATTTCTCGCAGTTGAGACCATTTCTCACAATTGAGACTTTATTTCTCACAATTGAGACTATTTCTCACAATTGAGACTTTATTTCTCGCAATTGAGACTTTATTTCTTGCAGTTGAGACTTTATTTCTCGCAATTGTGACTATTTCTCGCAACTGAGACTTTGTCTCGCAACTGCGACTATTTCTCGCAATTGACTTTCTCGCAATTGACACTTTATTTGCAATTGAGACTTTATTTCTTGCAATTGAGACTTTATTTCTCACAATTGAGACTTATTTCTCGCAATTGAGACTATTTCTTACAATTGAGACTTTATTTCTCGCAATTGAGACTTTATTTCTCGCAATTCAGACCATTTCTCACAATTGAGACTTTATTTCTCGCAGTTGAGACTATTTCTCACAATTGAGACTTTATTTCTCACAATTGAGACTTTATCGCAATTCAGACTTTATTTCTCGCAACTGAGACTTTATTTCTCGCAAATGAGACTTTATTTCTCGCAACTGCGACTATTTCTCACAATTGAGGCTTTATTTCTCGCAGTTGAGACTTTATTTCTTGCAATTGTGACTTTATTTCTCGCAACTGAGACTTTGTCTCGCAACTGCGACTATTTCTCGCAACTGACTTTCTCGCAATTGACACTTAATTCGCAATTGAGACTTTATTTCTCGCAATTGAGACGTTATTTCTCACAATTGAGACCATTTCTCACAATTGAGACTTTATTTCTCGCAATTGAGACTTTATTTCTCGCAATTCAGACCATTTCTCACAATTGAGACTTTATTTCTCGCAGTTGAGACTATTTCTCACAATTGTGACTTTATTTCTCACAATTGAGACTTTATCGCAATTCAGACTTTATTTCTCGCAACTGAGACTTTATTTCTCGCAAACGAGACTTTATTTCTCGCAACTGCGACTATTTCTCACAATTGAGACTTTATTTCTCGCTGTTGAGACTTTATTTCTCGCAACTGCGACTATTTCTCGCAATTGAGACTTTCTCGCAATTGACACTTTGTTCGCAATTGAGACTTTATTTCTCGCAGTTGAGACTATTTCTCACAATTGAGACTTTATTTCTCACAATTGAGACTTTATCGCAATTCAGACTTTATTTCTCGCAACTGAGACTTTATTTCTCGCAAACGACTTTATTTCTCGCAACTGCGACTATTTCTCACAATTGAGACTTTATTTCTCGCTGTTGAGACTATTTCTCGCAATTGTGACTTTATTTCTCGCAATTGACTTTGTCTCGCAACTGCGACTATTTCTCGCAATTGAGACTTTCTCGCAATTGACACTTTGTTCGCAATTGAGACTTTATTTCTCACAATTGAGACTTTATTTCTCACAATTCAGACCATTTCTCACAATTGAGACTTTATTTCTCGCAGTTGAGACTTTATTTCTCGCAATTGAGACTTTATTTCTCGCAGTTGAGACTATTTCTCGCAATTGAGACTTTCTCGCATTTCAGACTTTATTTCTCGCAATTGAGACTTTATTTCTCGCAGTTGACTTTATTTCTCGCAATTGTGACTATTTCTCGCAATTGACTTTGTCTCGCAACTGCGACTATTTCTCACAATTGAGACTCTCGCAATTGACACTTTATTCACAATTGAGACTTTATTTCTTGCAAATGAGACTTTATTTCTCGCAGTTGAGACTATTTCTCACAATTGAGACTTTATTTCTCGCAATTGAGACTTTATCGCAATTCAGACTTTATCGCAACTGCAACTATTTCTCACAATTGAGACTTTCTCGCAATTGAGACTATCGCAACTGCAACTATTTCTCACAATTGAGACTTTCTCGCAATTGAGACTTTATCGCAACTGCAACTATTTCTCGCAATTGAGACTTTTCTCACAATCTGAACTTTATTTCTCACAACTGTGACTATATCTCGCAAACTCATAATTAGGAGACATTAAATCACAATTGTGAGAAAAAATTCAGAATAATGTTTTTTATTTCAAGGCAGGGTCCAGCTTCCATACTAATCAGCTATATTGTAGAGACAGAGTATATAAAAATAATAAAATGGCAAAAATGGTTTCAATATTTTACTGAGAGGTTTTCTGATTGAGAGGAAAATCTTTATACCACTTTAGGTGATGAGAAATGCCACAACACTGATAATATACAGGTAGATGAAAAAATGATATAAGCACAGACATATTTAAATTCACTGAATCTTTGTCTTTATCAGAATAAGATTACAGGGGAGACATTCATGGCATTTTAGAGGACACAAGAAACAACAATCATAATGGCAACCAAATATAAATCAATCAACATGACTGATAAATGCAAATCGGTTAAAAGCCATGTGTGGCAAAGCTTACAACTAAACAATTACAGATCTGTACAATTTATATATATTTTTTGTACTGAAAAATATCAGGTCATGCAAAATAAAATAATCCAGACACTTCTGTAAGAAAAAGAACAAAAAAGAATTATAAAAATAAATTTATGGATAAATGGATGTTTTTGCTGGTTACACCTTATGTGTTACTGATGCAATCGTACACAATTCTAGTTAAAGATACAAGATTAATAACACTTTGGTTTAGTTTAAAACAACTTCTATTTCATAAATTCTATCATTCATAAACAGTTATTTAGAACCAAAAAGTTCAATGTAAAAAAAAAAAAAAAAACAACATGGAGAAAAAGATATCTTTTTCTTTTCAAATAAACTCACAATAGCTGTGTAGGAAAACAACTTCATACCCATGTTCTGTACAACATCTATAGTTTTGCTGGTGACAGAAAACACTCTGCAATTAAGAAATCCAACAAGTGTCCGATGCTCAGTGAATAGTAAAGTTGGATTTTTCAAATGGTGAACTGGGTGGTTTTAAACTTAATATAAAAGCTATTTCATAGTCTTTGCTCGAAGACTGTGTAGTCAAGTGGAAAAAATAAAATAAAATCTATATTTATATACAGACAGAAGTGACAAGGTTTAATAAAGTGACAGTATACATAATGAATTTCT
The DNA here is from genome assembly GCF_019703515.2 of Myxocyprinus asiaticus. Lineage (NCBI taxonomy): Eukaryota > Metazoa > Chordata > Actinopteri > Cypriniformes > Catostomidae > Myxocyprinus > Myxocyprinus asiaticus. The sequence continues at coordinate 48,330,578 of NC_059355.1, forward strand.
ACATGCGTATTAGCATGGCAAAAAATCCACCATTGTAGTGTAACTAACTGCAACATTTAAAGCCCAATTGTAGCAACAAATTCAATAAATCCATCAATAACTCGAGGATTAGCAGAAATAGTTTGACACCTGCTTTTCTTTTTTAAAATGTACATTCAAAATGCTGCCCAGTGATACAATTTAATCTCGCTCAAATGTAAACAAATTTGTATAATTACAATACAACACCAAAACTCAACTTTAAGCACTTTTCACATATCCTAAACCATGAAATGAAGGCAATAGCACCCAATTCTAAAAACTGTCTTTGCTCTCAACTTGTAAAACACCCAAAATGAGAGGTAGACTAGCAGGAGAAAAAATAATGGGGTGTACGCCATTTTTAGGAGCTAATTTATTCAATAAAACATCAATGATGAAATAACGCTTTTAGAACCGATAACAAACTGTAACTGAGCTAAACATATTCAGTTGACTAAGAAGTTTTCGTTTTCCTCTCGTTAGACCTAAACGCTACAACTGAAGTGACCCAAAATGCCACAGTATGACTTAAAGGTTTACACAGGCATTTAATATACAGAGAAAAGAACGCAATAAAGGTACAAAATCCCTACAGATCAACCATTGTAGATTTTCTATTGAGTTCTGTACAATATTCTGGAAATGAAAAACTAACTGTCTTTTACGGCATGACTAAGTGGAAACTAGATTATAAATATTTTTTCAGCTTGTTTTATGACCTTTTTGTTATTTCATATAGTTTTTGTCATAAAGAAAAACCTAACATGAACTTGAACACTGCGGTCATTATGGCATTCTCTAAAAACAAATGGGTAAAACAGGAAACAACTAATGCTTCAAGAAGCCCTAAATACTAATGCATGTCATACTAAAGGCTTTTAAACATAGCTGCCTGATCGCTGATCGTCTCCTCACACTGAATCATCTAAAATAAAACTCATGTGTGCCAATGACAAAAGCACAAGGTTACAGGGTGAATCTCATGAAACCTGTCGAAAACATGTCTGGGTCATATTTCGTGAATTAAAGAATAGAAAGAAAAAATACAAAATGTACCTTAAAGAAATGTTTTTTTTTTTTTTTTTTTGGCATTATATTCATGACAAGTAAGCACATTCCCTCAATTCTCATTACTACAATGCAAATAATAATAATAAGAAGAAGAAGAAGAATAAGAAGAAGAAGAAGAAATCACATCATTTAAAATGTATTTATAAAAATAAAATGGAAAAAAGGAAAAAGAAAAAAAAGAATTTTATATAGAATTTCATGGGAAACTTATCAAAAACAATAACGCAACAATGCAAAAAATCTTAAATGTCTTAAAATTCCTTTAAGCAATAAGTTTTATGTATACAAGTTTTTTTTGATAACATTGTATTTTCACTACTGTAATGCAAAATATATATATTTGAAAAATTAAAGAAATAGTATTAATAAAAATAAACACACATCATGATAGTATTTGTTATACTGACTTTAAGTCAAGCATTAATGTATGCTAACCTGTCATACAGTTAAAAATAAAATAAAATAATTCACCATTGAAAATAACGGGAATTAAAAAAAAAAAAAAATGCGTCGACTCGAACGTGTTAACGCTTCACAAAACGTGTCCAGACCAGATTATGGTAATACGAATTTTGCAGGGAAATGTGCTTAATTAAAAAAAAAAAAAAAAAAAAAAAAAAAACATTATTAAAAGGCCCTAAAAAATTTATTTTAAACAATACATCAGTATTATGCATAGAAGTTATTTTTGATAACTTAGTCACTACTGTAATGAAAAAATATATATACATAAATCCATTTATATAAAAAGAAATAAAACAAAATGGTATGATAGTGTTAGACTGCCTTTAAGTTATGCATTAATGTATGCCGACTTTACTGTAATACAGTAAAAAAACTAAACTAATAATAATCACATGACAAACGGTTTAATTACACTGTTAAAAAGTGGAAAATAATAAGAATTTAAGGGAAATGTGCTTAATTGTCAAAAAAGAAAACATTCTTAAAAGGCCCTGAAAATTCATTTTCAGTAAGTTTCATGCATACAAGTCATTTATGATGTTTCCATGAGATTCACCCTAAAAAGGTCAAAACAAGAATAAAAAAAAAATGTATATAATTGTATGAATGTATAGCTACAATTACCAGCTCTTAAAAAGACAACAACAAAAGAATGACCAGACTATCAATATACTGATATAAAACCCAACAATTATGATAACATAAGTCAAAAACCTAACACATTAAATAATAGAGGTGGAAGAAAGTAAACATGTATGAAGCTATCTATTTCTCATGGAAACATTTACAGTATATGCCCAGTGCCAATCTGAAGCCAACAGCATGATATTTTACCTGTTATACAATCATAGTCTCTTTCCCATGAACATACGTACACTTTGCCACACACACAGCGCCGCGGTCTAAACGTTTGTTGTGTCCGGTGCAGTCTTGTCAACAGGACTGCTGTTGTCTTCACTCCTAGTGGAGCATTCTTGGGCCGGATTGGAGTCTTTGTCTCCGGCACTGGTGGAAGGAGGACCGGGTGATGGTAAAGAATGCCCGGAGACCTTATAAGCTGACAGGATCTCTTGGATTCTCTCCGTTGTGGGCTCCCATTTGGCAAAGCCAGCGTTATTTTGCAGGAAAATGACTGCCGTTCCATGGACGGCCTTGTAGTTCATCTCTTCTCTGAGGGATCCAAAGAGGAAACCGATATTAATGATAATCCTAGAGTACAAAGACTTACGGTCTCAGAAGTAAATCAATTAAAACTTGACTTTCCTCTTACTGAAAAGACCAGCGTGAAGGTTTCGCTAAATATCCCCTAATGTGTTCAGCAGTAAACAAAGGACTAAAACCGCTAAAACAACACATCTTTTGACTGCTGAGAATGCCGCTCAAGCGAACAACTGACCTTTTGCAGAGGTGCTGCGAGCCACTGCGGTACTCGTGCTCAAACGCCGGCACGATCATCTGGTGCCTGCGGAAGCGACTGGCCTCCATCCGCGTCAGAGCTGGGGTCGGGGGGTCACGCCACTCTGGCACGAAGATGATGAAGGACAGAGGCTCGCTGGAGCGTTCAAGAAGATTCTGAGAAAGACGATGGACACAAAAACAGACAAACTTTGTGATATGCATCGCTATTTATCCACTCTCTTCAGAAGAAACTCAAGTGCTCTCAATGCTCCAGAATTTACAAAAGCATGACATCAAAAGTTGCTCACCTCAAAGTGTGTCACCATGGCATCCATGAGCTCCTCACAGAATGGAGGGTTTGCCTCAAATGAGCCACTGGCTGGAGAGAAGCTGAGGAACGGCCTGTTAAGATGGTGTAGAGGAATGACTCATGATAAAGGCACAAATTTAATGCAATTTAACATTCATTGAAAGAACCATTCTTGGGCAATTATAGCTCATAGCCTAACTGTAGACTGTTTACTGTTGCAAAGCAATTAGCTGCATTCATAGACAATTCAACTGATGTACGGTAACAGGTGCGGCATGAAGTCATTGCTAACACATTTTAATGTCATATTAGTTGATGTTTTAATGTAGTCGTAAATGCTCCTCTAAACGCCTCCCCCAGCGGTGTGGCCGATGTTTTGAATTTCTTTCAAGCACTTCGCCGTGAGTGTGTCGGGGCCTTTTTTGTTTGTTGTAATGTATCATGAACCGTGATTAATCACAATTAATCATGGAAAAATGTGTGATTAATTAGTTTTTAGTTTAATTCGTTTTTTTAATCGATTCACAGCACTCTTAATTGCGTACATTTTTTAACACATTCTTTATATAATTAAATTGCACTAATTAACACATTATATTGATAGTCCTTACAAAAATTTAGTAATACCATGGTAACATCATGGTACATACTGTATATTCAGTATATATAAAAAACATGATAAATTCATGTTATTTTTTGTTAATTTCTGGCTAATACAGAAATGTTACAACATCTTTGAAAAGATGCCTTGGAACTATTAGTTTAACGATATATTTTTAGAAACCATAACCTTTGTTATTTCAGGACAAATATGAGCAACAATCAAGATATATTTCAAAATTAGTTTTAAACAGATATACCCTCGAGATCCAAAGAAGCCGTCAATATCTGGAAAAGCGGAGCAAAACTGCTTGAAATAGCAGTTGAGAGGAGATGCGAAGCACTCGAACGTCACTCCAAACTGTTTATTGAGAGCCTCAAAAACCGGAACAGGCAGCGCCCCCTGTAGACCAGACCCCTCATTCAGACCAGAACCAAACATCACCTGAAATTCAAAGAGAAACATGATTTGACCACAATGTACAATCAATCAACTGACTCAACTGATTACAAAATGATCAAAAAATAATTGGTTGTCAAATTTAAAAACAATACAGAGATGCTTATTTGAATAATACCTGGTATCTTTTAATAAGGCACCACACACGAGACAGGAACTTTTCGAACCTTAGGTCATCAATACAGCTATATCGATAAAGAAGCTCCTGTTTATGACACGATTTGGAGAGAAAGAAATATGACAAATAAGATATAATCCAACAGGATGAAAATATAATCCACATATTATTTTTAGCTTGTTTGTGTTAAAATGTACACACTAGTTTGTTGAAATGACCGCGGTTGACTTTAACCATTTCTCCTTTATATCGCAGACAGGCCATGTCGTTCTCGAAGTGCAGCTCCACACGGGGTTGAGGAGGGGACGGGACGGACAGTCTGACTGGATAACAATACACCAACCGGTCCTGAACGTCTGTTGTCTCTGTGCCATCCACTATTAACACAAGGGCAATATTATTCAAGGTGGCTCTAAATTACTTCAGTCTGGTGCACAATAAAGGGTCAACATGAACGTAGTTCAAAACCCATTTTACTTCTATAATGTGTAATTCTCATTAAAACAAATTGTTCATCAAGAAAAAAATGGGTTTTATCCATCAGTAATTGATTTGATCATGAAAAGTGGGTGTTATTTATCAAAATGGAACCAGACCTGAATGCAAGTTTGGCTATTGGTTAACATTAAACAGTAGACCTAGGTGATGTTAGCTGGAAATCAAAGTTGTTTCAGAAGTGAAGCAAGTTGGGGGCCTGGGTAGCTCAGCGAGTATTGACGCTGACACCCCTGGAGTTGCAAGTTCGAATCCCAGGGTGTGCTGAGTGACTCCAGCCAGGTCTCCTAAGCAACCAAATTGGCCCGGTTGCTAGGGAGGGTAGAGTCACATGGGGTAACCTCCTCGAGGTCACGATTAGTGGTTCTCACTCTCAGTGGGGCGTGTGGTAAGTTGTGCGTGGATCACGGCGAGTAGCATGAGCCTCCACATGCTGTGAGTCTCCGCAGTGTCGTGCACAACGAGCCACGTGATAAGATGCGCGGATTGACTGTCTCAGAAGCGGAAGCAACTGAGACTTGTCCTCCACCACCCGGATTGAGGTGAGTAACCGCGCCACCACGAGGACCTACTAAGTAGTGGGAATTGGGCATTCCAAATTGGGAGAAATGGGATAAAAGGGGGTCTGGGTAGCTCAGTGGTAAAGACGCTGGCTACCACCCCTGGAGTTCGCTAGTTCGAATCCCAGGGCGAGCTGAGTGACTCCAGCCAGGTCTCCTATGCTAACAAATTGGCCCGGTTGCTAGGGAGGGTAGAGTCACACGGAGTAACCTCCTCGTGATCGCTATAATGTGTTTCGCTCTCGGTGGGGCGCGTGGTGAGTTGGGCGTGGATGCCGCGGTGGATGGCATGAAGCCTCCACACGCGCTGTCTCCGCGATAACACGCTCAACGAGCCACGTGATAAGTTGCGCGGGGTTGACGGTCTCAGACGTGGAGGCAGCAGAGATTCGTCCTCCGCCACCCGGATTGAGGCGAGTCAATGTTCAATGAAAATTACTTATTGTTAGAACATTAAAATAGCATTTATACATTTTAAAGCATAATTCCTAAGCAAAACAGTGATCTGATGCCAAAATATATTAGCCTATGCTTTTTTTAATTTGATATTTTAATGGCCAAAACTTTTCATATCAGTGCATCCCTAAATATCTGGGAAATATTTATCCTACTTTGTACATAGAGACATTGACAGCGTATCATTTTTTTTTTACCCAATAATTGCATGATGTTAAATCTACAAACTTGAAAATAATCTAATTAAACTGAAATGGCAGTAATGTTAAATGCGGTCCTACCAGAGATGTTGCACTCTTTAAGTAGAGTGAGGTGAGCTTGGTGGATTCTGCGTACATATTCTGCAGAGATGTGATGGATCTTCGAACAGATGCCTTCAACGGAATCCTTCGCCACGCCTGTGACATGAGGGCCACACTGCTTCCGTAAGTGCTCGAGTCGATCCTAAAAAGATCACAATGAGATCAGCGAGCCAAGATATCGCACAGGTGTGGACATGACAACATAAGAGTCATTGAGAATGTACCATGTAGTCCTCTTTGCTGGCAGAGTGGTCTCGTCTCAGCCAGTTCATGGTGTCCTCAACGTTCCATTTGACCACCTTTCGACTTTCAGGAGTTGCGTTTCTGTGGGAACACAGCATTTACTTCTGTCTTAGAATCTTGGTCGACAAGAAATGGCATTCATAACTCATTTTACTTCCATAATGTGACATATTTCCAAGTGAAACAGGATAGTCAACTAGATGTAGATGCAACTAGAATGCAGGGCGAGACTTGATTCAATACATCAGGAATTGACTGGGTTGTAAAAAGTGGGAGTTCCAAACCAGAACGGAGTCAGACCTGAATGAGAGGTTGCAGTGGACTGTGGAGGACTGTTCCCCTCCTGAAACACCACCAACATCTTTGGTTTTTTGGGGGTTTTTTTTGCAAGTTAACCCTGTTTCCACAAATCCCTATGGTAATGTTTCTTTTTCAAATCAATCCATATGCTTTATTACATTAAAGGAAGATTTCAGGTTCAATAAAAGTTTAGCTCAATCAACAGAATTTGTGGCATAAATTTGATTTCTACTTAAAATAATTTAAGGGTAGCTCAGCAAGTATTGACACTGACTACCACCCCTGGAGTCGTGAGTTTGAATCCAGGGCATGCTGAGTAACTCTAGCCAGGTTTCCTAAGCAACCAAATTGGCCCAGTTGCTAGGGAGGGTAGAGTCAGATGGGGTAACCTCCTCGTGGTCGCTATAATGCGTGCTTCTCGCTCTTGGTGGGGCGTGTGGTAAGTTGTGCGTTGATGCCTTGGAGAATAGCGTGAAGCCTCCACACGCGCTACGTCTCCGCGGTAACGTGCTCAACAAGCCACGTGATAAGATGCGTGGATTGACAGTCTCAGACGCGGAGGCAACTGAGATTCGTCCTCCACCACCCGGATCAAGGCGAGTCACTACGCCACCATGAGGACTTAAAGTGCACTGAGAATTGGACATTCCAAATTGGGGAGAAAAAATAGGGGAGAAAAAAAAAATCAATTCTTCCCTCGTTTCTTAAAGCAGTTACAGTGAGGCACTCACAAAGGAAGTGAATAGGACCAGTCTATAAACGTTACACCCATGCACACCATTTCGAAAGTATAGCTACAGGATGTAAACATTATGCGTGTTAACAAGATTTTAGTGTGATAAAATCACTTACTAACCTTTTCTGTGTAAAGTTATATCCGCTAACAGAATTTCAGGGTTTTGTTGTCATGGCAACAAAGTTGTAATATTGGATATAAATCTACACAGATATGGTATGTTGCTATGTTTATGTCTTGTGGGTATACCTTTGAAACTGAGTATTTAAAAAAAAAATGTATCCCGTTTTCTCCCAATTTGGAATGCCCAATTCCCACTACTTAGTAGGTCCTTGTGGTGGTGCGGTTACTCACCTCAATCCGGGTGGTGGAGGACAAGTCTCAGTTGCCTCCGCTTCCGAGACCCTCAATCCGCGCATCTTATCACATGGCTCGCTGTGCATGACACCATGGAGACTCACAGCATGTGGTGGCTCATGCTACTCTCCGCAATCCACGCACAACTTACCACATGCAAATTCATTCTTAAAATTTAAAACAATTACTTTTCAACATACAATTGCATTTTTTTAACAAACTTTTATTCAGTACAAATGCACTCTTGCTTGTGATATATTGCTTAATAATTATTATTATTCATTAATCATCATGTATTATTATTACTACAGTGAATATGACATTCTACTATACAGTTGTAATATATTTCTGTTGCAATTTCTTCAATTTCAGGCACCTAGCTTTTATTTTGAATCAAGCTTTTATTTGATGTGCGTTTTTGACAGAAGCTTCACTTGTTCAGACAGATGGACAGTTCGCTACATGGCCCAGTGTGATGGTTAAAGCAAATACTGTGATTTAATTATATAAATATATTGTCTACATAAGCTACACGCTTCACAGTGGATCTGCTCTGTCATCTCTCATACAACACAAATGATTTTCAAAGTCTGTGGAGTTTCTAGTGTATGAGCGGTCGGATTTATACGTTCATTTAAAGTACGCAGCTCGAATGCAGACTAAGATTGAAGCTTTTCAGGGTTTAATAATCACACTAGGATATATCACGATTTTAATTTGATTAATTGTGCATTTCAGTGTAAAAGGAGTAACAGAGCATTTGGAAGCAGTCGTGTGTCAGTCAGACAGTGCGCTGGTACCGAATTAAGTCGGTGTTCGGTACTACCGGTACTGTAGAAACACTGGTATCGTTACATCTTTTTTATTTTAGTACCAACTTGGTACTGCAGTACCAGTTCTTTTGACAACACTACTTCAAAGACAATGGATTCTGGCATGAGGCACATAATGGTGGACCTTCTTCAACCAAAAAGAGTGTCACTTGAGAGGCCTAAATTTTGATGCAAGATTACAAAGACAAACAATTTTTTCCTTTAAAAATAAGGAACATGTACTCAAAAGTAAATAGGGTTCATTTTGATTTCATGTTGATATGAATGACAATTTCTGTTGGCTCTTTGAAGAACTAAAAATAACATTTACCTGGAGTCTATCATTTTCTTTGCTGCCTCTGCATATCTGAACAAGAGTTTTCTGGCCTCTTCCTTATACTTGATACGGGACAGCCTGTAGTTCGTAGAGGAAAGTTAGAAAATAATATCACAGAATCACTTGAAATATACTAATGGGCCATGGTAGTTTTAAAGAACACAGATGTTATATGACCTGATGGGGATGTCGTTCATGATCTCACGGAACATGGATGGAGAGATGACTGGGTCGCATTCGCTGGGCAAGAGTGGATCACACCCTTTATCCACCACCTTCCTCTCTAAGAGCCAGCGGTTGAAGGATTCTCGCGGCGGCTCTATACCTGCAAACAGAGAGTCGAGATTCTGACACAAACACATTAAAATGATCTCTGTAAGACTTCCTAACAAATGTGCATTCCCAGTTTCAGATGCCCTGTTAGGACTACAATATAAACGTTTTTTCAAAGTTGTATTTGTAACGCAAATAACAACAATAGAAGTTATAATTGTATAGCTATGAAGAGCAATTCCTTGAAAAATAAAGTAATTCCTTGCATCACTTCATAAAGTGATAAAATGTCAAATCTGATTCTGTTGATTGTGATGGGTCACACCCAAGACTCAGAAGCAGATCTGTATGTTCTTTGCAGTGCCACTGAATGGACGACAAAAAGATAAAAATGTGAATAAATGAGTATAATATTTTGTATAAGACGCATCACTGTACCATTATAAAAGTTCTTTGTGAGTGAAATACCCTATCCTTTATTTACATGTAGGGTCTACACAAGCATACCATAGAGCATATTATGCATAGTGGCATCTAGTAGCTTCTAGCCATTGTTTTTATTATTATTACAGCGATTCGGCCCGCAGCACCTGATTGTTTTCTTCATTTGGCCCCCGACCAAAAAGTTTGGACACCCCTGACATAGATTAACTATGGTTTTACTACAAGAATTTGTAGTAAAACCATAGTAATCACAAATTTTATTTTTATTACCATAGTGTTAGTTTTCCTGTATTATTACTATGGTTCTACCACGGATATGGTTAGAATATGGCTACTGTAGTAAAACAATGGGACATTTATTGCGATGGTACGCAAAACAATTTCAGAAAATTTTACTATAGTAAAAACCATGTTTTCCACCAAAAAAAAAACATGGTTATTAATTTATAGTTTTGCGTTTCCTCTGAATAAATGTACCATTATTTTACAGAATTACGGTTTTAATACAGTTTACCGTGTCCATATAGTAAGCATGGATTTACTATAGATTAACTATGGTTAATCTTGTGTTTACTATATTTTTACTACAAATACTGGTAGTTAAACCATAGTAATCACAAATGAAATTACCAAAGTTTTTGTTTTCCTGTATTATCTGGATTCACTACAAATATCACGGTTCAAATATGGCTACTGTAATAAAACATGGTAAATTTTTTGCTAGGGAACACAACTTTTTCAAAATCCCACACTGTCCTTGTAGCTAGTGGACAACCAATATGGGTTTTTCAATGCCTGATGCCAATACCGATAACTTGTCTAGAGAGCACGATGGTCGATATAAGTGTCAATAAATATAATACATTTTAACAACAGCAAATCAGATGTAAACAAAATTTCTTAAGTGAAACAAACACTCATTTTATGCAATATTTTCTCAAATTTGCATTAACTTGAAAAGAAAAAGCCTTGAAAACAAAGTGTTGACTATCCATTGACAAACCTATTGGTAGATTTTGGAAGTAAGACAAGGGAAAGTTGACATTCTTGTTAATCGGACGGGCGGACATGGTTATTGACCAATAAATGGCCAAATATTGGCTGATTAATCAGCTTGGTCAATATATCGGTCTATCACTACTTGTAGCCTTGAACAAATTGTGCCTTTTCATTAAAAAACCATCATGAGGGTCTAATGGGGTTCTCTCCGTTTTTTGTCACATGACAATACAATGCCTGAATGTTTGTTACACCATCTGACTTTGATTTAAAGGACAAACATTTTAAAAATATTAATAGTATTTTAAAACAAAATTGTTTCACTGCTTATTTTTCTTAAGAAATAATAAAGATTATTACTAACTACTTAAGCTAACATTTATTTTTTCCAAGAATTTCAGCTTTTAATGTGACTTTTTTCTCCGGATGGTTATACCACTTAAGCCCCATTAAAAAAATCAAATAATAGTAGAGGTGTAATCGAGCAAACGTTTTGTGTGCATTGCATTTTCAATGTGATTTTGAATAACAAAATACTTGCATCACATCATTGACCCATATATTATAACCAAGTTATGAAATATTTAACAAGAAACTGAACAGCATCTAAATATGGCCGAACTACTTGAGACAGAAAACTTTGATGCAATAATAAGTTCTGCTGCAGTAGTCCTACATAAAAAATCCACTTTATGTTAAAAATCAAGAAATTCATAATAACAAAAACTGAAAAAGTTAAATCTACAGGATGTGTGTATACTTGGAGCATTCATTACTTATATTTTTAAATAATTTAATTATAATTTTTTTAATGCATGCTCCATACTTGGAAGCACGTCACTTAACCTGTCCTCAGCAAGAGGTCACACTGTTAAACTGCCAAACAGAGTGTTTAAAAATGCAACAAATTCATAAATATAAATATCAAATGAAAGGTAGGGATCTGTAAGATATCAAACAATACATAAAGTATATTTTAAATAATATTTTCCATAAAAACTGCCTATCAAAGTTGTGTCCTCACTTGTCGTCAGATTTTGGTGGATGCAACAGTAGGACAAATGGTCTGGTAAGTTTTATATTTTTAATCACTGTAAGATGTAAGTTATGCAGTGAATAAATGTCAGCTTTCAGAAAAAAGCATTTTTATAAAAACCTGTTCCCTTAAATGGTTTGTTAGCTGAGATATTTGTCTACAAATACAGTATATCCATTTCAAATTAATTTAGTATTAAAAAATATAAACTAATATCTAAAGCATGTTTTGTCCCATATATCAAGAATCAGTGAGCAGGTTCCTTCCGGTAGCTCATAAACATTTACGGTTAACCCAGACTGTGGAGGCGGGTGAAGACATACCCTCCCGCTGAGAGCACAACTCATGGTAGTGCTGCCGCAGTTTGGTGGTGAGCTGAGCTCTCAGAAGTTCAATCTCAGGGTGGGGAGGGAGATGCTCTGCTGGGGCTCTCTCGTGGATCACGGCATTGGTCTGAATGTCCAGATCCCAGTACACTCTGAAACACAATAAACAGCATTCTCTTCCATGAGACAAAAAAGCTCATGTGTCATACATGTTTGAAACAACATGAGGATGAGTAAATGGGTCACAGAATCATGATGGGAATTAAATAACCACTGACAGATAAACATGGTCCTGTACTCACACAGAGGGCCGGTACGGAGCCGGTGAAGGTGCGCTGGGCTGGGCTTGTTTATCATCTGTGGTGGAGATCCAGGGTTTGACTCCTGGTGTACTGGGAGAAATAGGGACCGTAGGAGTTGTCGGAGTGACCGGAATCTCAACCTGAATTTGACACATTACTTATTACTTAACTGTTGCTGATTTAGCATAAATCGAATAAATAATCACGATTACAATTACAGCTGCCACAATTACCTACTTGTGAAAAATCGATTATAGCAGTCCATGTAGGTCTACACTCATGTTGTGTCAAAATTTTCAATGTAATTTTCTATTTAAAGTGTTTTGGAAGCAGTTGAGCATTATAACCAATCACATACAGGCCCGTTGCTCGCTTCGGTGTATAATTTATTAAAAACTATAACAGGTTTATTTTTGTTGCTGCTAAGTGGGCCAATGTGAAGCTGACCACTTAGGCACGGTCTTCATTTATTGATAAACCAACAAAGAAGTCATTCAGAAACAGTTTTTGTCTAGTTTTGGATGTGTAGACTAAAAAATTGAAAATGGGCATGCAGTTGATCCATCTGAAATAAGTATTTTAATTAGGGCTGTTGATTTAATGCGTTAATTCAGTGCAATTTTTTATATAAAAAAATAACACATAAAAAAAAATTAATGCAATTATTCATGTTCCCGTTAGAGGTAGACCTATTTATCGGTTTTACCGATTAATCAGTGCCAATAGTTGCTTTTTGGAACTATCCGTTATTAGCAAAAATCTGTCCTAATATTTGTTATATTTTTTTGTATTCCTCCATGTTACACTGTGACCGAAGCTGAAAGATTCTACAGTATAACATTCGCCTCTAGAGGTGAAATAAAAACGTGGGGATTTGCTACATGTAAATCTGTCCATATTGACAATATTCATCCATATTTTGATACTAACTTCAATTTTTTATTTTGATTAAATAATCAAGTGTTGCAAATTGAAGTGAGGACATGCAATGAAAAATGTGACTATATAGAAACGTGCATCTTCAGCACATACATTGCGTTTCTAACTTCATATCTTATGAATAATAAACCTTATTCTTCATAAAATCTAATCTAGTGGCACTTTTTTTTTTAATATTCTATCAATCGATTTTAAAAACTATCGACCAGTTAATCGGTTATCGGCCTTTTACACCACCTTAGTTATCAGTATTGGCAAAATCCATTATCGGTTGACCTCTAGTCCCTAACAAGGAATATTCCTACCATAGGAGCAATTAAAGCTTAAAAGTACCACCTGTTTTCAGCAGGGGGCAGTAAGCGAAACTCCAGCTGTATAGGCAACGCACAGCTGTACAGACAATAAATCACAGTTATGCTTGCTTGACACTAGTCTCAGCCTAATACGGCATGCCCACGTACCGCCCACGTACCGCCCACAGTCCATTCCCCATCATCCATAAGGTCCGGTGATTTATAGTCCGAAATGACTTATTTACATAAATTAAACGTAATTAATTGATCTTCACAATCAAACATTCTATCGCCATGTTGGTCTTTTATCATGGTGTGATATATCTCTGATAACCTGCCCCTAAGCGGCATGTAATGACAAAACCGACTGTGACTGATCGCGTTACGTCAGTTAGAAGGTTTTTCCTGTCTAAGTCGGCGTTCATGGCCAATTTAATCTGCTATACAGTCCAGACCTTTGCCATTTTAGTCAAAGACCTGGCTACACAGGAAAAGTTTGGCACTAGGGACATCACAAGATGCAATCAAAAACAGCCGGACGGAGCACAATTCCGATATAATACAATTATAATTTTATTATATTGGAGATATATAGAGATATAACAATTATTTAATCAGTATATATTTAACTATTGTTATTTGGGTGAGGGGGGCTTTCTCTGCAAATATTTGTCTATGTTTTATTTAGTGCTGTCAGTCGATTATATTTTTAATCATGATTAATCACATAATTTTTCAGTTAATCGCGATTAATCGCAGATTTTGAAAGTGCTGAAATTTTACTCTTTATATATTTATTTTCTTGCAAAGTACTTGCTTTCTGTCACAAGTCCCACCAGTGTTTTTGCTGGTTTATGCTTTATTCACGGTAAAAGCGTTAATCATGATTAAGAAAAATGAACGCGTTAAACTTTTTTTAATTAATCACATGCATTAACGCATTCATTTTTACAGCTCTTGTTTAATTTGATTAATTAATTGGCATGTCATCTAATTAATTTGATTTTACATTTTAATCAATTGACAGCCCTAATTTTAATGTAAATTGTATTACCGTATTTTCCAGATATAAAGTCTCACCTGAATATGTGTCACACCTGGTCAAAATCACGTTGTTGAAAGAAAAAGAAATAAAAGCACACACACAGATAAGTCACATCTCTGTATAAAGCCAAAACTATACTTCGGCTTTGACGCGAATGCTTAGCGCCTGCGTACAGACGAACGTTAGCCTTTCAAAGGCGATTGCAACATACACCAAGACTGCTCTGGGACACCAGACTATTTCTCTTCAGGAGTTTAGACCCATAAAGATATCTTAATATTCCTTCAGGCTCAAATAATGCAGACTCAAATAATGCAAATGCAGATATCTCCTGACCTCCTAACACACGTTTTTATCTTCCTCTCGTTGTTTAGTGGCGATTACATCTTTTTTAAGTGCTTCTTCATGATAGCAAAGGCTCAATTGTCAGTGTTGCCACCTTGTGGACCCACTAATTAGTACAAATAAATCCTGACACATGCGCATACTGCGTCTTCAGAGTATCCACGCTTAGAAAAATCAGGCTCCACGCATTCAGTGCTCGAGCACTCTGCTGATTGCGAAATTTGCATCCCGCGTTCTGTGCACAGACGGTTAAACGTTTGCATCTGACCGAAGTATACTTTGGGCTTAAGTTGCACTAACAGAGGTTGCATCCGTCAGGCACTAGGACCCGGGAGCAGCTGCTCAACATTTTTTCAGATGCTTAACATGTCAGACGAGCTCCATGAAGATTACCTCAGGATCTACACATCACGGTGTTACTTTCAGGGCTTGTTTTAATTACTAATTATTTGTAACAGTTTTTCATATTCTGTTTATGTTTCATGGGGAAAAAAAACACGACAAATAAGCCACATCTGTTCATAACATATGTAACTAAAATAGCTTTTAGGATATTTCTGATATTTGGAGCCCTCTTTGCTATGCACAAATTATTCAGTTTTCACTAAAAAACGTCATTTTGTCGGCATGTGAGGAGTTGCGTTTGACAGCTATCTACAGTTTGTTCGAACGAAAATGTTATAATGGGTCAGGATATTTAAATAGGTTGCAAAAAGTGTACTCTGTCTAGGCTGCTTTAAAATGCTACTACCGTCTGTATGACTGATGTTTTTATCTGTCTGTGTTTAAGCATATGTGTTTTGGTGTGCAGCTTGTTTGATTGCCAACATTAATTATGTAAAAATGATGTAAATATGTTGCTTCAGACTATAAGTCGCAGGACCTTTCAGATGATGAAAAAAACAGTGATTTATATTCTGGAAATTACAATAATCAAAATAAAGGAAAATAATTGACAATTATGATTTTTTTCATGCAGCCCTATTTGGAAATATTGTAATTCCAATTTCCTTAGATGTAAAGCTAAAACAAAACTAAACAACTAAACAGCATGCAACCTCAAAGCTTTTCTTACTGTTAGAAAAGCAACTGACCTTTGGCCTCTTGAAACTGTTTGGGCCCCCTTGAGATGCATCTTCTGACGGGTGTCTCTTACGCTGGCCATTGCCCAGTCCCGCTTCACCCATCGCCTCACCAGAGGCTGGAGCTGCGTTCAACCCCAAAGGGTCCGACTAATACGGGTGTGACAATAGAAGATATAAAAGGACTTTCATCAAATGAAGAACCTTTTCAAGTCCTAACAGAGATTTTCCCAAAATGAACTGGCTCTGAACTTACAATGACATCATGTTGTCCCAGGACGGGCACCTCCCACAGCGATTGGTTGGTGAAACGGTTGAAGTAATACGGACGATTTTCCCTCTTACTCCAACATTTTGACCATCCAGCCTGAATCAACTCATCTGAAAGAGAAACTCACAATCAACTTGACATGGCACAGCAGTCTAAGATGCAAAATCTGTCTTATGCTAGTTTTTTTTTTTAAAGACTTATCACAGATTCCTTGCACTGACCAAAACACCTCCATTCTAACGTATGGTTCAAGAACAACAATAAGCATTGTGTAATAATTAGTCAAACATTAAGTTCAATTTAAGTGACAAGGAAAGCCTTCTTCTTGAAGATGTGCTCAGAGAAACATATAAATACAGTCCATATATTACCTGGCAGCTCTTGGACGGGTTTGCTGGTAGAGGGCGAGAAGGGAGCAGACTGCGAATTGGACCCAGTGGGCGACATGACCAATGCCGAGTCTGCCTTTATTGTTCCGTGGTTTTCACTCATCATAGCTCCTCATCTGTTCTATCTTTAGAAGGAAAGGGAGTCATCTTGTCAAACCGTAGCATTTTCGGAACTACCAACAACAATTTGCTTGGAGTTTGAGAAACCCCAAGGCCCAAATGTGCGATTTTCTTTCTTCTGCAGAACATAAATTACGATTTTTAGAAGAATTTCTCAGCTCTTTAAGTCCATAGACCTTATTCACGCTAGCGCAGTCTTTGATTTTTAATGGGAATGACAACAAGGCTGTGAGGGATAGACTTACGGTACCATCTCTTCAATGGGACAAATGGTATAAAGCAGTTTAAAGCTCCTAGATCACATTTGATTTTCCATAACTCATGTTGTCTGGAGTTCTTTGTATACTCGGTGTTCTTGGACAGATATTTTATCAATGTTTTGTCCGTGGAACAATCCAAAAACACTTTAAACTGCAGTACAGCCATTAAAGAGACTAAGTATATCCCTCACATCTTTGTTGTCATTCCCATTAAAACTCAAAGATGGCAGGCGCCTGGGTAGCTCAGCAAGTATTGACGCTGACTACCAACCCTGGTGTCACGATTTCAAATCCAGGGTGTGCTGAGCGACTCCAGCCAGGTCTCCTAAGCAACCAAATTGGCCTGGTTGCTAGGGAGGGTGGAGTCACATGGGGTAACCTCCTTGTGGTCACAATTAAGTGATTCTCGCTCTCAATGGGGCGTGTGGTGAGTTGTGCATGGATCGTGGAGAGTAGCATGAGCCTCCACATGCTGCGAGTCTCCACTGTGTCATGCACAACAAGACACGTGATAAGATGCACGGATTGACAGTCTCAGAAGCGGAGGATTGAGGTGAGTAACCGGACCACCATGAGGACCTAGTAAGCAGTGAGAATTGGGCATTCTAAAATTGGGCATATATAAGGTCTTAGTATTCAATGCAAGTGAATGGTGACTAGAACTCTGAAGCTCCAAAAAGCACAAAAAGGCAGCATAAAAGTAATTCATAGGTCTCTGGTGGTTTAATCAATGTAATCAATTCTGAAATTATCCAGTCGGTTTTGGGTGAGAACAGACCAAAATTTAACTCCTTTTTTACTGTACGTCTTGCCATTGCATTCTCTAGGCACTAATGATGTCACGATACCAAAATTTCAGTAGTCGTACCAATACCAATGAAATTTCACAGTTCTCCACACCAAAGCAAAAATATGCTAATATGGTAATGTGCTACAGAACACACACCTTCGGCCTATTTAAAAAGTTACATTTCAATATATATAATAATTTAAAACAAATGCATATATCCTTGAAGTGTTTCTCAACGGTATTCATTCACCCAGGAGTACATTGTAAATACCATGGTACGTGAAAATGGTAATCAATCAGAACCATAATATATATAAATCACCAAAAATACTACAGTATTTTCATCTGATACCATGTCAATAAACTATGGCATTACTACGGTACTTTCTGTTCGGTATAACCATGTATCTGACAATAATTCGCATATCTAATGTACACGAAATATTTACTGCGTTCGTCGTCGTTAATAAGAGCGCAAATGAGCGAAAGAAGGGCACGCATGCGCCGCCGCCCGCCCGAAAACAAACCAGAAGGAGGAGAGAAAAACATCCAACAAAGAGCTGCGGCAGCACGACCCGACGTGCTGCGAAAAAACAGGTAAAATAAGACAACGTTGCGGAGCAAACGGCTTCATTCAGGCATAGAGAGGACGAGAATACACTTGGCCATCACTAAAGTGTGCTAACGGGCCAGTTGTGAAGTTTAAAGACCGTTAATCATCGACCGTTGCGATCACAAAATTTACGCGCGCACTTTCGCTTCGTGGAAACGGTCGACATGATGGCGCGCGCGCTCGCATACTAGGCGCCGCGCTCCTTGCGCACTAAAATGTCTGTTTATTTCGTGCACAGCGCGCGCTTGCAACATCTGTGAGGATATTATTGTGCCCCGTGCATTCCGCTACCCGTGCATAGGTCTAGTGCTGCTCTTTGACAGCTGAAACCCTTACCTTGGAGAAGGTTGTTGGGAGTCCTCAATAGTCTTTGCGTTTCAGTTCGGACCCGCCTCCGCCTCTCCCTCCCCACCGACTCCGCCATCTTGTATCGGGCACTCGGACCCGGTTAATGCGCATGCGCGGGTTTGCTTGCCGTCTGCAGGGAAAGCCGTCAAAACAAGGCGGCCATTTGCAGAGAGGCAGCCGCTGTTGTGAGCTGAACGTAGATGGGGTTTGGCGCTGTTAAAATTGCCATTATTATTTATTGTATAAATGTATGCATACATGAAATTTGCATTTAATAATATATAAATATAATATTTGCAATAAAATTGCATTTCAATAGTTGTTTCACAATGAGCAGATTTGGAGAGCCACACTTGTTAAATGATGTTGCAAAAGCTGAATTATTTATAAATAAAGACTGTGCTTAAATAATGTCTTGCTGATTTATTGTGAGAAATGTTGGCTTTTTTATTTTATTTTTTGTTATTTATTTTGTATTTTGATAATTGAACCACATTTCTCATTTAGATTTCAGATATACATATTTAAAGAGAGAGTTCACCCAAAAATGAAAACTTTGTCATTATTTAGTCATCCTCATTGTTCCAAACCCACAGGGACATAGATTCCCATAGATCCGTAGATAATATATACATATATACACACACTATATGGACAAAAGTATTGGGACACCTACACATTACACCTACAGGAGCTTTTATGACATCCCATTCTAAATCCATAGGCATTAATATCGAGTTGGTCCCCCCCTTTGCTGCTATAACAGCTTCCACTCTTCTGGGAAGGCTTTCTACAAGATTTTGGAGTGTGTCTGTTGGAATTTTTGCCCATTCTTCCAGAAGAGCATTTGTGAGGTCAGACACGGATGTTGGACGAGAGGGCCTGGCTCACAATCTCCGTTCTAGTTCATCCCAAAGGTGTTCGATAGGGTTGAGGTCAGGGCTCTGTGCGGGCCAGTCAAGTTCTCCCACACCAAACTCATCTAACCATGCCTTAATGGACCTTGTTTTGTGCACTGGGGCACAGTCATGCTGGAACAGAAAAGGGCCTTCCCCAAACTGTTTCCACAAAGTTGGAAGCATAGAATTTTCTGAAACGTTAATGCCTCAGCTTACCAAGACATTTTGGAAAATTCAGTGTTTTTCTTTTTTGTCTTGATGCTATAGTGTGATAAAATCACTCAAGTAAGTACCTTTTCTGTGTAATGTTATTTCTAATTTTACAACTTCATTGCCATGATGATGTAACGCCATAAACCCTAAAACAACGAACTGTCAGTTTCAAATCCAGGGTGTGCTGAGTGACTCCAGCCAGGTCTCCTAAGTAACCAAATTGGCCTGGTTGCTAGGGAGGGTAGAGTCACATGGGGTAATCCCTTTGTGGTCACGATTAGTGGTTCTCACTCTCAATGGGGCGTGTGGTAAGTTGTGCATGGATTGCGGAGAGTAGCATGAGCCTCCACATGCTGTGAGCCTCCGCGCTGTCATGCAGAACGAATCACGTGATAAGATGCGCGGATTGACGGTCTCAGAAGCGGAGGCAACTGAGACTTGTCCTTCGCCACCCGGATTGAGGTGAGTAACCGTGCCACCACGAAGACCTACTAAGTAGTGGGAATTGGGCATTCCAAAATTGGGGAGAAAAAGGGATAAAATAAAAAGATTTTTTTTTTAAAATACTCGTTAATCAATTAACGTATTTTTTTTTCTGTAGCATTTTTCCAGTATTTTACCGTTAAAATTACAGACATTTTTTACAGTGTGATTAGTCACTGCAAATCTTACTTAACTGTTCACCTTTCACTGTATGGTAAAGAGCAGATTGGAAATTCTGCTATAAATGACTCCTTTTGTGTTCCACAAGTCATGATTTCAAAACACAATGACAGAATTTTCATTTCTCTATGAACTAACCATTTAAATGTTAGATTGCGGTTTCTGGTTAGATGCTGTACAAGTACAACCCACTCGGTCAGACGAAGACAGAACCTATCACATCCTACTACTGGCCCTGGCATGAAATCATTTTCACTACATATTTAAATCACAAGTCAGTGCTTTCTAGACATAAAAGCTCATCTCAAGTCATTCATAAGGGCTGGTGGTCTTAAAAATCAGCTTTGCGGGGGGCCTGGGTAGCTCAGCGAGTATTGATGCTGACTACCACCCCTGGAGTCGCGAGTTCGAATCCAGGGCGTGCTGAGTGACTCCAGCCAGGTCTCCTAAGCAACCAATTGGCCTGGTTGCTAGGGTGGGTAGTGTCAGATGGGGTATCCTCCTCGTGGTCGCTATAATGCGTGGTTCTCGCTCTTGGTGGGGCGTGTGGTAAGTTGTGCGTGGATGCCTTGGAGAATAGCGTGAAGCCTCCACATGTGCTATGTCTCCGCGGTAACGTGCTCAACAAGCCACGCGATAAGATGCGCAGATTGACAGTCTCGGACGTGGAGGCAACTGTGATTCATCCTCCACCACCCGGACTGAAGCGAGTCACTATGACACCACATGGACTTAGAGCGCATTTGGGAATTGGGCATTCCAAATTGGGGAGAAAATGTAAAAATAAATCAGCTTTGCATTCAACTTTCACTATTGTCCTCCAATGTTCATATTACACAAAAAACTCGTAAGCAAGGGAACTTAAATTATCTGAGTTGTTTCAACAACAAAAAAACTTGTCAGCTTTACTTAATTCATGTGTGTTGGTACAACATGAATATGAATGTTTAAACCAAATCTACGCCATTGCAGAGTTTCATTTGGTTTATTATGACATGTTAAATTATTTTTAGGTTTACTTGATTCTGTTAGGTTCCCTCTACTTAAAGTTTTTAAGTTGAAAAAAATTCAGACCACTGTTGATTTGATCAAGTTCAGCCAAAGAGTTATTTTTTTGAGTGATGTAAGTCTGGCCTTTAGTGGGAGCTAGAGTTGTGTCTAAACTTGTGCTACTCATCTATCCATAGTACAAAGAGCATACTCACCCCCTCTTTTTAAAAGCTTAAAACCTTTGCTAAATACCATAATTGGTGGTCAAAAACATTAAGTATGATTTGTCATGATCTTGTTCCTCTAAAGTCTGCTCCTCTATGGTCCTCTGTGGTTTCAGCTCAGTCTGAACCCTGCATTACTTGCGTCATGTGATTCTATGAAACCTTGCAACATGGACTTCTTAGAAGTCATGAACTAATTTAAGGTTTAGTCTCCAAAAATTAAAGGGCAGACTGCTGGGATCTGTTTTAATGTCGCCTACAGCACTTCACAAACTTTACTGGCATTTCTCTGGTAGCTTGAAATTTGGGTAGCAGGCATAAAAACATGTCTGTTGAAAAGTGTATATTTTAGGTGCTGTGAGATTGGTCACCATTTGAAATGGCCTTTTTGCCATTGCTAGTACATTTTAATTGGTCCTGCAGTGTGACAAATTAATGTCTAAAAGTAAAAAAAAAAAAGGGGGGCATTAAAGCTAAATGCATAATAATAATAACAAATATGAGCAAAACGCTGTTTAAAAGTTCGCACTATAAACAATCCCATTCGTAATGAGTCATTTTGTCTCCGTTTTCAGAAAAATATTGAAAAATAAGTACATTTATCTTGTTTTAAGGATTTTAAATTGGAAAACTCAGTTTAGATGGAGTATAACATGTCAACTTCCAAAATGTACATCATATCAACCATCCATAATAATGTGAATTTTAAGAGATGCAGCAAATTCAAGGCTGTTTTAAGACAATGAAGCAAAATTTAGATGTCACAATTCTTTGTTGCATTTTAGTCCTTGGAAAATGCTTGCTTTGCACAGCATCACACTTAGTATACTGCCTTTATTGTAGCCACAAAGTTATATGACATCAGACAAAGTGAGGAACACACTTATTCTCAACCTGCTCTTCTACACTTTGACTATGAGGTGAGAACGAATTGAGCCCAAACCAAGAGATAGAGGGAGGATTTAAAAAGAGCCATGCATTTGCTTTATATTTCACTGATGTCCTGGCTGCAAGAAAATATCTGATTCTCCCAAAAGTTTAAACCTGAGAAACAGTACGGTTACCCAGCCTGCATTTCCACACCACTGTAAGTATTTTATTATTGTGAAAGGCTTTTGACAAACGTATTTTGGGAGGAAAGAATGGGAACAGGCTGTTATGCTTGCACAAAATGTGTACAAAGTTTATAGTTTCATTCATTGTGTGCCATCGCTCAAAGGGGACAGTTGCTCAAATGAAGGTACGTTTATGGTTCTATAAAGCTAATTTTTGACATTTGCATTTGTCGATTATTTCACAGTCAGATTGACTTTGTATCCCTCATGAGTTCAAGGACCATGATTTAGAATTATTTTTTATCAAACTGTGTAACTATGACAAAAAAGGGAGATTTTACAGAGAACCAATTGTGAAATAATTTACACAGATTGTAGCAGCACTACGTGTTAGTTTGACTATATCACAAATTTGGTTAGCTTTGATAAGTGACCTTAAAATAGTGCAGAATCTAAAATATTTCTTAATCATTTTCTGTCATGACTTTTCAGTCTTTTTCAAAATCCCCCCAAAAAATGTCTAGTTTATTTCCTGGTTTTAGTGACAAATTATGTGGTCTCTGGCTTTTAGAACGGACTATGTTATGACAAGTTAAAAAAATGATTATATATGTATTATTAAATATGATTACATTTATATATGATTAATTACATAATGTTAAATAATCAATAGCACAGTCATTGCAAAAAAATAATTTTCTTAGTATTTTTGTCTTGTTTTTCAGTAAAAATATTGAAACACTTTTAAAACAAGATAAATTCAGAGGCAAAGTGAAATGGGGGGCCTGGGTAGCTCAGCGAGTATTGACGCTGACTATCACCCCTGAAGTCATGAGTTTGAATCCAGGGCGTGCTGAGTGACTCCAGTCAGGTCTCCTAAGCAACCAAATTGGCCCGGTTGCTAGGGAGGGTAAAGTCACATGGGGTAACCTCCTCGTGGTCGCTATAATGTGGTTCGGTCTCAGTGGGGCGCGTGGTGAGTTGTGCGTGGATGCCGTGTAGAATAGCGTGAAGCCTCCACACGCGCTATGTCACCACGGTAACGCGCTCAACAAGCCACGTGATAAGATGAGCAGATTGAAGGTCTCAGACGTGGAGGCAACTGAGATTCGTCCTCCGCCACCCGGCTTGAGGCGAGAGAAAAAAAGGGCAATTGTTTTCAGATAAATCTAACAAAATTTAGTAACGTTTATGCCTATAACAAGAAAAAAAGTATTTGCCAGAGGGGTAAGGAAAAAACTTTATTCAAAGGGAAAACAAGTTTATTTTTCTTACCCCATTGGCAAATAGTTGTTTCTTGTTTTAAGCGTAAACCACACCAAATTTGGTTCAGTTTCTCTGCAAACAAGACTTAATATCTTATGCCATTCTGTTTCTCATTATTATTATTATTATTATTTTAGATTTCTTTTTAGAAAGTTTAGAATCTAAACTATTTGCCAACGGGGCAAGAAAAATAAGCTTGTTTTCCCTTTGAATAAAGCTTTTTCCTTACCGCATTGGCAAATAGTTATTTCTTGTTATAAGCATAAACGTTACTACATTTTGTTTGATTTCTCTGAAAACAAGGCACAATATCTAATGTACTGTAATTTTGTTTCTAAATTAAACATATCTTGTTTTAAGAATGTTTACATATTTTTACTGGAAAACAAGAGTAAAAAAAACAAACACTCTGTAAGAAAATTATTTTGGAAGTGATATTATTTCCTAAAATACATTTACCTAATCCAACTTGCATTGCTGTATTACACAATTTGAACAAAACATATTTTAGAACACATTACTTGAACACTAATGCAAACATTGTTTCACCAATTTGGGGTATTTTGGGGCATTGACACAGAGAAGCAATGTTGTTGTTGGTGAACTATAGTAACCTGCTCCATTCTCAAAGCAAACACCGCCTTGTGTCCGAAAACACTTGTTAGGAACAGTCCAAATATAAACAATTATTAGCACAGGGAAGTAGCATGCCGCTTACAATGGAGAAGGATGTTATGATTATGTTCTTGATTTATGTTAAAAACGTTTGTTTCACAAAGAACACGTTCATCCTTCTTGAAACGTAAAGACGTCTGGCTTCGTCGAGCATCATTTGTGTCAAAGGTCACCGATCGTTGTTGGACATGGACAATGCATTCACTAAAAGATATTTACAAGAGTTGTGTCCAAGCTGTAATTACCTCTGGATGCTTAAAAAGCAAACCACAGGGTTTTGTACAAAATTAATGAGGCATTTGTGAAATCTTTCCGCTTGCCTGAGAGGATTTTCTTTGAAGCGTGGCTCTGGGGTCAACGACCTTAAGAAACCCATTTGTGGGACAGTTTGTTTTGGTCCTGTATGTTCCCATTGGTTATATCTGGGTGACTAAAGACAGCTGCCTCGAGCACACTACACACACACACATGTGACCTCCAAGAGAGCGGCTGCATTCATGCTGTTGACTACATTTACTGCTGCTCTGTAGATATTATTTTTGTTGGATGTGCTCAGATATTTTGTAGTGGTGTTTGCTAACGCAAGCATCACTTGAACTACACTGCCGTTCAAAAGTCTGGGGTCACTTGCCTGAAATGTTTCTCATGATCTTAAAAACCTTTTGGTCTGAAGGTGTATGCTTAAATGTTTGAAATTAGTTTTGTAGACAAAAATATAATTGTGCCAACAATATTAATTTCATTGCAAAACTAAAATTTTATTTAAAAAAAAAAAAGTTTTTGAAATGGATGACTTGGACCAAATAATAAAGAAAAGCAACCAATAAGTGCCCAACATAGATGGGAACTCCTTCAATACTGTTTAAAAAGCATCCCAGGGTGATCCCTCAAGAAGTTGGTTGAGAAAATGTCAAGAGTACATGTCTGCAAATTCTAGGCAAAGGGTGACTACATTGGAGATGCTCAAATGTCACACAGTTTTGATTTATTTTGGATTTTGTTTAGTCACAACATAATTCCCATAGTTCCATTTATGTTATTCCATAGTTCTGATGACTTTACTATTATTCTAAAATGTGAAGAAAAAATAATAATAAAGAATGAGTAAGTGACCCCAAACTTTCTTAATTTGTTCCGTACTGTTTGTGCAACGTATCACTATAGACATGAATGATCCCTCATATCGTGTGGCTTGTTGAGCAGAGGTGTGCTGTGAATTTTTAAAGCAATGAGACTCATGATTTTCACATTGGTGGACGTTATAACAGGTGAAAGATGTTTATAGATTTACATTGAAGAAAAAAACACTCAGAATGCCCTAGTAACCACAGAGAACACCCTAGCAGCAACACGCTAAAAGCACTCAAAAACTTTAGCAATGCCCTAGTAGCAACCATCCAGAGCACCCTAGGAAGGAACCACATAGTAACACATTGAAAACAATCTGAAAACTGTAGCAATGCCCTGGCAACCGCTCAGAACACCCTTGGAACCACATAGCAATGCACTAAAACACTCAAAACCTTAGCAATGCCCAAATAAACACTCAGAAAGCAATACCCTAGCAACCATCTAGAACACCCTAGGAACCACGTACCATAGCAATGCACTAAAAACACTCAGAAAGCAATACCCTAGCAACAACCGAGAGCACTCAAGGAACCACATAGGAATGCAATAAAAACATTCCGAAACTTTAGCAACGCCCTTGCAACCACCAGAAAACCCTAGCAATGCCCTAGCAACCACTGAGAGCACCCTAGGAACCACATTACAATGCACTAAAACACTGTTAAAACTTTAGCAATGACCTAGCAACCACTTAGAATACCCTAGCAATACCTAGCAACCATCCAGACCACCCTGGGTACCACATAGCAATGCGTTAAAATCACTAAAAATCTTTAGCAATGCCCTAGCAACCACTGAGAGCACCCTAGGAACCACATAGCAATTAATTAAAATCATTCTGAAAACTTTAGCAATGCCCTAGCAACCACCCAGAATACCCTAGCAATACCCCAGGAACCATCCAGAACACCCTAGAAACCACATAGCAATGTGCTAAAAACAGGCTGAAATTTTTAGCAATGCCCAAGCAATCACCCAGAACATGGAAACCACATTGCAATGCAATAAAAACCACTGCGAAAACTTTAGCAAGGCCCTAGCAACCACCAGAACATCCTAGAAAAGCCCTAGCAACCACCCAGAACATCCTAAAACCACATAGCAATGCGTTAAAAACACTCAAAACTTTAGCAATGTCCTAGCAACCACCCATAATACCCAAGGAACAACAAACAGCACACTAAACCTACTCAGAACACCTTAGTAACTGCATTGCAATGCCCTGAAAACCACCCAGAGCACTATCGTCGCAGGTTTTTCACCACACACATTTTCTTCAAAAAATATAAAAATCTAGATTGTTTTTGTTGTTGTTTTCATGGAGGATACCATGAGTATACAGCATCTCTCTCTCTCTCTCTCTCTCTCTCTCTCTCCCTCCCTCCCTCCCTCTCCTCTGTTGTCCATTCAGACAACAGGCAAACCCTCACTTCTCTGCACCATAAGCACACACGCACATAGATACATACTTCACACACACTGCAGAGACGAGAGAGGACACACTTGGACTTCATGGGCTGTATATTTTTGAACATACACCTGAAAGGCAAGACAATTCTCTTATATGCTTTGCTGTGCAGATATATTCAGCTATCAGCATCTATATGACTGTTGTTGCACTGGTGAAGCTTTTTGGTGCAGGACTGTGCAAGGAAACAGAAACTGGGGGTAGAAGCCAGAGAGAGAGAGAAGCTGCGACCTCACTGGACTTTATTTATTATAGGGTCAGTTAACTGATAAATGCAGAGGGATTTTCAGTGCAGTAGTTATGGATTTGGATTGCACTACATTATTCCATTTTTAAAAAAATCTTTTTTTTCTTTCTTTTTTTTTACACCGTTTCTTTTTAAATATTTACAATTCTCAAATTTGTTTAAATTTGACACTTACATTTCTTTATTACTTCCAAGCTCTTT
Source organism: Myxocyprinus asiaticus (assembly GCF_019703515.2). Taxonomy (NCBI): domain Eukaryota; kingdom Metazoa; phylum Chordata; class Actinopteri; order Cypriniformes; family Catostomidae; genus Myxocyprinus; species Myxocyprinus asiaticus. The sequence continues at coordinate 48,358,526 of NC_059355.1, forward strand.
AATTTTATATTAAATAATAATAATAATAATAATATATATATATATATATATATATATATATATATATATATATATATATACACACACATATCAAACATTAATGATTATTTACTTGATAATAAATAATGTAATAAAAACATTTGCATTGCCTTCACTAGTTATGTTCAGTCTCAAAAAATAATTTTAAGATTTACGCATTTCAATTTCTCAACAGAATTCCATCAAACTGAATTGAGTAAACTTTAATTAAATCAAATAAAGCTAAATGGAAACTATGGAACTCTCTACCCTCAGAACTTAAAGAAGTTCAGTCTTTTAGTGAATTTAAATAATATCTTAAAACGTATTTTTTCCAGGAGGCTTTTAATTGATACTATTGTATTCAATTAATTTATTACTATCATTTTATTTACTGTGTTTTATCTTTAGTTGTTTTGAGGTGTATGTTTTTTCTATACGTATTAAGCTCTGTGTTTTTTTGTTTTTTTGTTTACATTTTATTTGTATTTTTCCTTTCTATCTAAAGCGCCTTGGGAGGCCTCTTTAAAGGCACTATATAAAATAAAGTTTATTATTATTATTATTAAATATTTTACGTTTTATCAATTTAAATTTGTTAAACGTTACACAGTTAAATTTGATGGAATTTTGTTATTTAATTAAATGTGTAATTAATGTGTAAATCTTAAAAATAGGCTCTTTTTTGAGAGATTAAATGTGATATTTAATGTCATTACTCTTTCATATGTCGACAAAAAGTGGGTAAATTGGTATATATCTATATAGCCATATTTTACCTCTGATTTGCTAATAGAAAATCAAATTTTAGAGAATAATTTATTGATTTTTTCAATGAGTGAGCCAAGAAATCAGAAAAAAAGTATCTTGTAAACTGTGAGTTGAATATAGAAACATAATATCTACTGCAGAACAGACGTGTTGTTTGAGTGGGCTTATTAGGATGTGAACTTACTCGCAGTTTAGAAATCAAGAGTAATCTGTAAGTCAGGGCAAAGACAAGTAAACATGTTTTTTTGTTAGCCTACCTAACGTACAAACAGTGTAATTTTCATATTATTGTTCGTGAGGTGATACTCTTGTTATGAGAATTGCACAGTTTGTGAGATAATAGACTTTATATTTGATGCCTCATTCAAACAAATGTAATTAAATTAGGAATTAAAAAAAATTTGTTTATTATTTGACAAAATTTGCATTTCTTCTTGGCCTTTTGGTCTGTCTAATTCCTTGCATCTCTGTTTTCTCTCACTAGGTTAAATCGATATTTTCAGGTCTACTGAGGAATCATGGGAGTGTTTGAAGTCTCCATCATCTTTCTACTGTCACTCGTCACGATGACCTCAGCAGAACCGCCTGGATGCAAGATACGTATTACAGCCAGAGGACTGGAGATGTGTAAGACATCTGACAATACTCGTACTGGACCAATGACATCAAACGCTTTGATCACATGATAGTTTGGTTCAGCTTTTAGGAATAATTTGGGCTATATCTACACAGTCTTACTTGACACGTTTACTCAAAGTTTTCACTTTCACAATATTGAGATGATGGATGAGATTGATTATAACAGTACTGGTTTTTGAGTTGCATCAGTTGATTTGAGTTGATCATTTGATTCTTTATATGTTATGAGCCAGCATGTTTTTGGGTGTGGCCTAAATGACATATTGGCCTGTATCTTGTAAGTGCAACATCCAAACTTAACAAAACTAAGTACACATGGACAAGACGAGATAAAAAATATCACTTCATTGTCACTCAACCATATACACAAGAGCAACAGTGGGTGAAAGTCTTGGGTTGTGACAGTGATGAGACATATACCAGTTTACAATGAACTTCAGATTTACACAACGCAATTTAAAATCTAATATACACATAATTACACACAACACAATATACAAATAATAACATACAATGTACAGTATACAATACACACAATATAGAATACACAGTATACAATAAAAAATAGTATATATAAAATATACAGTAGGTTGTATTGTGCTGTATTGACATTCAGACTGTCGGTTGATAGTTGCCAGTGTGTTGTTAAGAGAGAATATAATTTATGACAGTCCAGTATAAGATTAATAAAGTGCAGTGCTGATGTATATTGATCATAAGAGATCAAGAGTTCAAAAGTCTGATTGCTTGGGGGAAGAAGCTGTCATGGAGTCGGCTGGTGCGGGTCCTGATGCTGCGATACCGCCTGCCTGATGGTAGCAGTGAGTACAGCCCATGGCTCGGGTGGCTGGAGTCTCTGATGATCCTCCGAGCTTTTTTCACACACCGCCTGGTATATATGTCCTGGAGGGAGGGAAGCTCACCTCCGATGACGTGTCTGGCAGTTCGCACCACCCTTTGCAGTGCTTTGCGGTTGTGGGTGGTGCTATTGCCGTACCAGGTGGAGATGCAGCCAGTCAGGATGCTCTCTACAGTGTTGGTGTAGAACCATGTGAGGATGTGGCGGTTCATTCCAAACTTCCTCAGCCATCTCATGAAGATGAGGCGCTGGTGAGCCTTATTCACAATGGCTGCAGTGTGGACGGACCATGTGAGTTCCTCAGTGATGTGGACACAGGGGAACTTGAAGCTGCTGACTCTCTTCACCGGTGCTCCATTGATGGTGATGGGACTGTGTTCTCTGTCTTTTCTCCTGAAGTCCACCACAAGCTCCTTGGTCTTACTGATGTTGAGGGACATCAGCGTGTCAGAGTGTGCACCTCCTCTCTGTAGGCTGTTTTATCATTGTCAGTGATCAGACCTACCACCATCGTATCATCAGCAAACTTAATGATGGCATTGGAGCTGTGTGTTGCCACACAGTCATGTGTGTACAGGGAGTACAGGAGTGGGCTAAGAACACAGCCCTGCGGGGCTCCAGTGTTGAGGGTCAGTGATGAGGAGATGTTGCTGCCCATTCTAACCACCTGGCGTCTACCTGACAGGAAGTCCAGGATCCAGCTGCACAGCGAGCTGTTTAAGCCCAGAGCCCGGAGTTTCACATCATGCTTGGAGGGCACTATGGTGTTGAATGCTGAGCTGTAGTCTACAAACAGCATTCTCACATATGTGTTCCTTTTTTCCAGGTGGGAGAGAGCAGTGTGTAGTGTAGATGCAATGGCATCATCAGTGGAGCGGTTGTTGCGGTAAGCAAACTGCAGTGAGTCCAGTGAGGCAGGCAGCACAGAGCAGATGTAATCTCTGATTAGTCTCTCAAAGCATTTGCTGATGATGGGGGTCAGAGCAACAGGACGAAAGTCATTTAAGCAAGAGGTTCTGAGGGCACATGCCAAATTTAAATAATTTCTGTTGCTAGAGGATGCTGTAACTGTCATCAAAGAAGGTGAATTTTGACACCAAAACAACTGTATCCACAAGATCTATTCTTTCAAATTTGGCTAGTTTGGTCATGTTCTCTTCACATGTGCTTGGACCCCGATAATTGCAGTTTGCGTCTATATATATAGTTGTGATATAGTAGTTAAATCAACCTTATAAAAGTCTCAGATTTACCTCTTTTTGACCATTTCAGTGAAGTCCCAGACAAAGAAGTTTGTAGAAGAAGAGTTGAGTAACATCAGTATCCCAGAGATGAGTGGAGCCGAGGGCCGTTTCCAATACACCATCAAAGAGTAGGTTAATTCCTCACACTTTGAATACCTGAAACCAAAATCATCTATTCTAGTGATATAAAGTTAGAGTTCATATCTCAGGCCTTTAATTCTAATGAAATGTTTGTTTAGTGTGAAGATAACCAAGTTGGACCTGAATTCTGACCTGCGCTTCCAGCCTGATGTTGGGCTGCTCTTCGAGGTCCAGAACTCCTCCATCACCCTCAACTTCCAGAGACGCATCCTTTACTGGCTCTTGTGAGTCTAAAATGTTCATCTCTTCAGATCTGGTTATCACTCTTGGTTGCAAGCAGCTGCTCAGAATACTTGTGCTTCTAATAAATTATTCACCTCTGCTGGGATGATGTTTGGCCTTTAATGTGGACCCTAGAAAACCAGAAAATTTACTTGTCGAGGGGCTTTTTAAAGACCCCATGAAATAGTCTAAATTACAGATATTAGCGCGAACAAAGACACACGCAAGTAGGATTGCCAACTGTCCCATATGAGCTTTAACATCCCGTATTTTGGCCGAAATGAAGACATCCTGGCTATTGTCCCTTGGAGCGGAGAAACACTTACGAATATGGGACACTTAATAATTTGCAAATAATTCCTACGACCATGTGGGACTGCATTCTAGAACTGTAGACACTTGCAAAATAAAAGGCACTTATATTGGAACCCATTGACGGCTGGAAAATAAAATAAAGTATGAGCATTAATAAAACCGAAGACACACGGAAAAGCCTTGATGTGCTACTTGCTATTACTAGTCGTAGGTAGATTTTTTAAATTAGGGGAAGAGATATTCTCATTCTAGAGAGCATTTTATTACACCAAAATTTGTATACACCCTTGCAGACAAGATGAGTCATCAGTACTTTGGGCCATTTTGCCAGAACAAAACGAGTGTAAATTTTAAATGTATCTATATGCTAACGGTTAGTGGTGTCAGTTTTTAGGAGTACCCTTCTGGCAAATTTGCTGCAAACTTGCCACAAGTTTGCCACTGTTTGTTTTCACATGCTAATGAGCTTTGGAGGAAACTCTTCATTGTTGCCACATGTTTGTCACAGAAGTGTTTGCCAGTAGTGGCATATTGTCCATTGTTGCCAAAGGTTTGTTGCAAGTTCACCAGAACTGGCGAAGAGCTGAAAACATTTGCGGAAAATCTCAAGCTCATTTGCATGTGAAAATAATGAGTGGCAAATTAGCGGCAAGTTTGCCAGAACTCTGGACTATTTGTGAGGGTATGCAAGCATATCACCTCAAATTTAACATGCGTTAACTAAAACTACAAAACTCCAATTCTGATTTCATAGAGTCAACTTTAACGATTGAGAACTTCACATACAGTATCACTTCAGTATGTTCAATAGAGCTGCTACATGATATAGTAGATTCCAGTAGTGAAGTGCAACTTTGTTTCAAAGACACTTTTCTTGTCTCTCACCTCAACAGATGAGTTGTTCTTTTCTCTTCATTAGTTATGATGAAGGAGCGATCAATGCCTCAGCAGAAGGTGTTAACATCTTCACAGCTCTCCATCTCAGCCGAGACCAGGAGGGCCGTCTGAAGATCTCCAACATCACTTGTGACGCGACCATTGCCAAGATGAGGGCAAGATTTAGCGGGACCCTTGGGTACTTGACTCCATACAGTATGCAGACTGAACTTTGAGTTTGATTTGACTTTATTGAGAACATCTTCATACTTGATAGATTCATATTCTTATGTACCACAAAATGTTCACAGGAGGGTTTACGACTTCATCGCAACGTTCCTGACTACAGGAATGCGCTTCATCTTAAATAAACAGGTTTGTTTTTTGTTTTGTTTTTCCTGGTTTGTTGGTCTGGCTTGATGGTTTTAGAGGAGTTTTTGGCACTTTTCAGCTGGTCTGGTTGGGAGACTAGGTGGGGACCAACTAGACCAGCCAAACACCAGTGTCGCTGGACTGGGAGACAGACTAAACCAACAAACCACCATAGATGTATTATTTTATGTATTTTTTAAAAAGATTGTACTCTTAACATAGCTTAAAAATTAACTTTTGCATATCTCTGTGCCAGATTTGTCCTGCCTTGGATCATGCAGCACTGGTTTTGGTTAATCAATTCCTGGAAACAATCCCAGGTTAGAGAACTTGTTAAAATGTTGTGACATCATGATCTGCCTGAGTTGACATATCGAGGCATAAGAGATATGTATTTGTTTGAGTGTGTTTTCTCTTGTGCAGTGCGCACAGATGTGGACAGTTACGTTGGAATCGATTACTCACTGTTGAGTGACCCTGTGGTGACAGAAAGTAGTCTTGATATGGATTTTAGGGTGAGTGGCAGATGACCAATTACTGAATCTAATGTGTATTAAGAAGTAACCTTTAATAAAGTGCTATGGAGTGATGGAATCAGATGGTAATACCATGGTACTGAATGATTATGTACCATAGTATTTACATTTACATTTTTGCATTTGGCAGACACTTTTATCCAAAGCGACTTACACCGATCATCCACAACATTAAAACCACCTGCCTAATATTGTGTAGGTCCCCCTCGTGCCGACAAAACAGCGCCAACCCGCATCTCAGAATAGCATTCTGAGATGCTATTCATCTCACCACAATTGTACAGAGCGGTTATCTGAGTTACCGTAGACTTTGTCAGTTCGAACCAGTCTGGCCATTCTCTGTTGGCCTTTCTCATCAACAAGGAGTTTTCGTCCACAGAACCCACTATGCCACCACCACTCCAAGGTACTCCAAGGTGCTTCAAAGGATAAAGCACCTTTCCCAAAAACATGGTAATACCATAGTACTTTGACATATACTGTGGTATTGAATTGAATATTGAATGTTGCTTACATGGTACTCCAAGTTACTTAATAGAATACCAAAATATAACAACATGTCCAAAAACATGGTAATACCATGATACTGTGATAAATACCATGGTACTGAGTGATTACCATGTTCATGTACCATGATATTGTCATGGTACTCCACAGTACTTCAAAATATAGAATGGGATTACCATGGTACATGTCCAAAAAACATGGTAATACAATGGTACATTGACATATACCATGGGACTGATTACTGTGCTGTTTACATGGTACTCCATGGTACTTCAAAAAACACCATGGGACTAACATGGTACATATGCTCAAAAACTTGGTAAAAGTATAGTACCTTTATGTTTACCATGATACTGAATGATTGCCATATAATTTACATGGTACTCCAAAGTACTTCAAATGATACCATGGGATTACCATGGTCCATGTCAAAAAACATGGTACTTTTTGTTGTACCATTGAATTAAGCACACAATTAAATGTTTTATGGCTTTACCTACCTCTGGTCTGTTCAGGGCATGTTTTACTATCTTAAAAACGAGAACGATACACTAGTGAACTACGCAGTGAATCCTGTCGTGAGAGAGTATGACCGTATGATCTATCTAGCACTGTCAGAGTATTTCTTCGACAGTGGACTCTACTCTTACTACAAAGGTGGACTGTTCCAGATGCAGATAGCAAACGAACGGGTAAGAGCAAAACTTTGCTAACTTTCTAACAGGTTTAAAATGAATAAGTAAAAAATGCAAAAAGCTGTTGATTAACTCATTTCAGATGTCAAAGGATTTGGAGATGCTCCTCAGGACTACCTACTTTGGCACAATCATGATGCTGGCAAGTAGCATTTATGATATTTGTTTTTTTAATAACTTTAAACGAATTTCCGGGTTCAATACAAGTTAAGCTCAATCGACAGCATTTGTGGCATAATGTTAATTTCCACAAAAATATTTTGGATTGTCCCTCCTTTTCTTTAAAAAAAGCAAAAATCGAGGTTACAGTATGGCACTTACAGTGGAAGTGAATGGGGACAAAGAAAGTGAATGTGGCCAATATTTGGAGGGTTTAAAATCAGAAATGTGAAGCTCATAATTTTATAAAAGCACTTGCATTAATTCCTCTATAAAAACAAATGTAGTATTTGAGCTGTAAGTTTGTTTAAATCGTGATTTTTAGGTTTTGTTGACATTACATCGTCATGGCAAGAAAACTATAAAATTGGATATAACTTTACACAGAAAAGGTTAGTAAGTGATTTTATCACACTAAAATCATACTAACATGCATATTGTTTGTCTTGTGGCGATACTTGAGAAAGTGAGCATTTAACGTTCAAAATTGGCCCCATTCACTTCCACTTTTTAAAGAAAAGGAGGGACGAGACAAAATACATTTTTGTAGTAATCAACATTATGCTACAAATGCTGTTGATTGAGCTGAACTTGTATTGAACCCGGAACATTCCTTTAAACCTCAAATACCCAAGCATTGACATTTATAATGTGCAGCCACTGATTATAAAAAATCTGAATTTTTAAGCATATTTTAAGTTTTGTGTTACTTTAGCAAGCTGTGAAATTCAGTTTGCACTTTTTTCCACACCAAAACTGTTGTTGTGATACAGTTCAGAACGTCAGCTACAGTTACTATATGAATAGTTTTTTTTTAATATCGTTTTTAATTTAAAAAGGAATGTGCCTGGTTTAATAGTAGTTTAGCTATCGACAACATCTGTGTTATCAATTACCACAAATATTTTTGACGATTGTTTTTAAAATCAGAAATGTGAAGCTCATAGTTTAGTAAAATTATTTAGGTGCACTCAATAAAAAGATTTTCTCCTAAAGAAATGAACTGTAATTTTGAAACATATGGATAAAATCATGAGCACTCACAGGAGATGAGGACTCCAGTCATATCAGTAAACTTATAAAAGCTGTTTTATTCTACATGGGGGAGGGGTGCCCTCATGGGGGCTGCCATTTTAGAATCACATGACCAGCTGAATACAACTCGCTCAATCTCAGAAACCATCTTGTTATTGGACACGTTAAATTTAATTAATCATGGCTGATTGTGAATAGTGAATTTGTACAATGGCATCTGTAACTGAAAACTATTGAATGATGATGCTGCATCCACACCACTAGGTGTCACTAAGTCCAAGATGACATAAACAAAAAGTTACTGAGTGCACCTTTAAAGTGCTTATAGTAATTCTTCTGTAGAAAAATGTGCTATTTCAGCTGTAAAGTTGTCTAAATCGTCCTTTCAACAATGGGACTATTTTTTTTAGGCAGAAGAACTTCACTAGAGCATTACCAACATTACTTCTCTGGGCGGATTTTGCATGATGTAAAGAGTTGCTTACATATAAACTATCTAAACGTTACTGCAAAGTGGACAGTTACTCCTGTGTTGTTTTCTGGTATCCTTGCGCATATAAAGTGAAAGTTACCTGCTTCACGGTCACTGTCTTTGCATGGTCAAATGCATGCACTTCATTTTGTGGTTATCAACAGTATGTCACAGATGTGTTTCTTTAAAGCACAGAAGTTTACGGTTAACCTGATGGCTTTGAATTCATTGGATATTCCTTTCTTTGTGTTTTCTCTGCTCTGTCAGGACCCGGCTCTAATCGAGCATCCTATGTCACTGGAGTTTGAAGTCACCACTCCCCCTCGATCCACCATCAAGACATCTGGTGCCAGCGTGGCCGTCAACACTAATATCAAAATTTTGGTTCTCCCGCCTGGAAAAGCACCAGTCCAGCTCAGCAGCATGACCATGGTGAGGACAAACAACAATACACCCGCTTTACACAATCCAACGAATAGTTTCATCATGAAGCGTTGTTTTAAACTTTCAGCGTGTATATAAGTATTTTGCCTTGTTTTTAGGAAGCCAAATTCAATGCGAAAGTGTCAATGAAGGGCAAGCGCCTGGCCATCCATTTAGATCTGAGGAGGTAAAAATAACACATAGATCAGTGGCTCTCAACGCAAAAAATATGGGTCGCAGGTCTGTTCCGATAGGGTCGCGGACAGCAGGGGAAAACTATGTTAAATGCAAATAATATAATGCAATGAAATGTATAATTGACATCAGCCTGATCTCATGAAAATGATGTCATGGTGGCGAAATTACTGCAAAATGATATCATGTGGTTCCTTACATGTTTCGCGGCATTACCGAGGTGAAATGTCCACTGTGTGGCGCTAAAAGCGAGTTCAATATTCTACCCAACACATGAGGTTTTTAAGGTTTATGCACTTTTGAGTTTTAAATCAACAAAACAGACCTCTGATAGTGTCAGAAAAGCAAATGTGAGATGAATAACACAATTGCTTAAGCAACCATGTCATTTTGTGGTGCTTCTATGACAATTTTGGTTTAAATAGTATTATCAACGTTTAAACGCATCTTTTGTTGTTGACAATAAAAGTTGTGCGTTCAATCAAAGCATATTCTGTTACGTTGTAGAAGCTAGCCAAATTAGACCGAAGCCAACGTGAACAGGGTTTGTCGCATGCCCTCATCCGTGACCAAAACTAGGAAAGAAATACAAATAAATTGCTGTTTTTCGAATTAACTTTATAATGGCATTTTGTCGCAAATGTGACTTTACTTTTGTATGATGAGCAATTTTGGTACTGTGTTGCATCGCCATTTCATGTCCAGTTTAAAATCCCTAAAGCAAAACCAGTTGAGAACCACTGACAAACATTAAACTATATTTTACATCAGATCAGCGTTTAATGTAGAAATGGATTAAAAACTGCTTTTCTTTTTTTCAGGTTCAAAATCTACTCCAATCAATCCGCTTTGGAGTCTTTAGCTGTAAGTGCCATTTTTTAATGTTACTTTAATGCAAAAAGCATTAATGTGGATAGCAAATGTAATGAACATTTTGCTTTCAGCTGATTCCTCTACAAGGTCCCCTGAAGACCATGTTGCAGATATCTGTGGTTCCACTCATTAACAGTAAGTAAAATGATTATTACTGTTAGTAGCTGAATGATATGGGGTTTTCAGTGGCCGATGCCAATATCTAGATAGATGCTATCTAGAGTGGGCGGCTGAATACAATTAATGGCAAATTGCATTGTATTGACGTATACAAATTGCTCAGCAATATTTCACTAAAATGCTTTCCACACAAAAGTGGCACAAAATGACTTAAATGTGTGATACATTTAAATGCTTTTTCATGTGCTTCAATGTCAGATTACACTAAGCGAGGTGTACAGATCCCTCTACCGGATGGGATAGACTTCATTGAAGAGGTGGTCGAGTATCATAATGTAAGTGGCGAGCTAAACTCAACATTTAAGCTGAAGCTATAGACTTTCTGATATGTTCAGCAGGCCTACTTATTTTGCATCTTTGATTTTCCAGGGGTACATCATCGTGGGGGCCAATATACATTTCAGAACAGGTCTGAGAGAAATAATCGAGAGAAGACTTTCAGGTTACACAGACAACGCAATTTAACAAGAGAGAAAAAGCCACACAAACGTTAACGCATGTATTTACAACACTTACGGACAAATATTGAAATGGGAAGCAATAGATTCACGGTCTGAAAGGAATGAACGAACCTTCCGACAAAAGCATGATATTACTCTGAAATGCGTCACATTAAGGAAATAAAATGGGTTGTGAATGCAATTTCATGTTGACTTTAAAATTATATGTATTACTGTTATATTGTGTGTGCACTTAGATGTATAAAACAAAATGTTTTTGTACTACGTAGGATATATTTTTTTTTCTTTTTTTTTTTTTTACAATTTCTTGATCTTAAGTTAAATATTGTATTTGTTATGAAAGTAGTGTCCGACTCACTCAAAACTTAAATTTGTACCTCTTTATAAAAATTCAATGTAAAAAAAAAAAGCAAATGTTTCTGATTATTGAAATGAGTTTAAGCTTGATTTATGCACCTTATGCGCACACACACACACACACAATTTGACATCACAAAAAGAAACAAATCATAGGAAATTGATTTAATAAAAAAAAAAAAATAAATAAAAAAAAAGGTAAAAAAGGCACAAAGATTTTCCCTATGAGCACAAACGTACAACAGTTTGCACGATAAATCATTTTAAAACACCATTAAGCAAATGAGGACAATTAAACGTTCACAAAATGCAACAATTAGTCCAGCGAGGCATTAAAGTGTAATATTCATGACAAAAATAATCTTTATGATCATTAAAATTCAAGATGGCTCCAAAATACTTTCTACAAATAATAAAAATAAAAAATACAAAAGCTACAATTTCACATTTAATAAACACAAGCTAAAACTGTGCAATAGATGGCTAACAGTCTGTGTCTAGTCATTTTGGATAGATCCGATTCAGTTTTAATGGGCAACACAGCAGCTTTCATAAATTAAATCAAAGTTTGTCAGAAGCAAACAGGTGTTTTAATGTATTGTTGGAGGAACTCACTGTTTATGCACGATCAGAAAACTAGCTATTTTAAATTGTATATAGTGTGCAGTAGAAAACTTGATCTGTGTTTGATGAAAAAGTGCCAGAAAAAACAGATACGAAAAAAAAAAGTTAGTGGTCCAACTATGGAAACCTTTAACCCGTGTGACAGTGCAAATCTTGATTTAAATGCCAGTAAAAATCCCTGAGTGTGGACTAGTAAGGTTGCTTGGTGATAAAGCGGGTAAACATGGTCAAGGCCGCTATGGGTTTGTCAGTGGGAACCATGTGACCCGAACCCTGAAAGAATAGAGCAAATGCATCAGTTCAACTGTGGAAGTTTTTCCTTTCTAAAGACAGACGTCACCGATGAAAACGGTGCAAAACTAATCTATTATAGAAGTTCTGTTCCTAGGAGCTTAAAAGGAATAGTTCACCCCAAAATGAAAATTCTCATCATTTACTCACCCTCATGCCATCCCAGATCTGTATAACTTTCTTTCTTCTGCAGAATACAAATTATGATTTTTAGAAGAATAGTTCAGCTCTGTAGGTCCATACAATGCAAGTGAATGGTGACCAGAACTTTGAAGCTCTAAAAAGCAAAGGCAGCATTAAAGTAATCAATGTGACTCAACTGTTTTAATCCATGTCTTCAGAAGTAATATGATAGGTGTGGGTGAGAAACAGATAAATATTGAAGTCCTTTTTTACTAGACATTCTTCACCCTGCCCAGTAGGGGGCGATATGCATGTGAATGTTAAAGTGGAGACTGACTGAGCAGGGAGGAGAATTTATAGTAAAAAAAAAGGTCTTAAATATTGATCGGTTTCTCACCCACACCTATCATCTCTCTTCAGAAGACATGGATTAAAACACTGGAGTCTTATGGATTACTTTTACTTTGATTTTTGGAGCTTCAAAGTTTTGGTCACCATTCACTTGCTTTGTATGAACCTACAGAGCTGAAATATTCTAAAAATCTTCATGAGTTCAGCAGATGAAAAAAATAAAAAAAAGTCATACCCATCTGGGATGGCATGAGGGAATTTTCATATTTGGGTGAACTATACCTTTAAGGGGGCGTTCACCCCAAAAATGTTCCTGCATTCCTTCAGTGCCATTTTGTTTTTTTTCATACGCTGCCTTCAAGTGCACCTGAGAAGCTCCTACGTTCAAGTTTGGTATTTGTTATTACAACAATAAGCATTAGAGTCGGAAACAAAACATGGCGGAAGCCAAACTAAAAATAAACAACTGCAAAAGCGTTTTTTTACCCCCAGTTATACCAGTTGATAACCTGCTTTACTTTTACACGACTTGCATGATTTATTGATGCACTGCATCTAACAAATTAAATATATTGCCTAAAGCAAAATAGCGAAGAGAGAGTCATTAGCTTTATATTAGTGAACTTATAAAATCTGTTATTTATAACACATTAATATTATTTTTCCACTATCTTTCATGTCCAACCGCCCCTTTCAACCAAAAACAGAAGATCGCTTGGTCATTAATGTGCTCAAAACTGTCAATTACGGTATTTCCGACTCACTTAAGGCAGCAATAATTGTGGATTGAGTCACATCGTGCTCTTTTTTTTTTTCAGCATCTTATACTTACGTACTTAGTTCTGAATAAGTACATTTATACAAAACATTTATTGGATCATTTTACTTCGTTAACGGTGCATTCTGGGATTGTTTTAGGCGCTTTTCACGGCAAATTATTTTTGTCGTTTTTCGTACACAAATGGACGTCTTTAACCGTTGCGCCACATCTCACTGTTCTTTCAGCGTCTCACATAGGAGCATTGCATTTTATTTAGATGCCGTGTCAAATTAAAGAACATAAGACACCCAAGTTTGGTTTTATTCGTTGCGCTGCATCGAACTTTAAGCGCAAGAGCCTGTTTGGTTTGAAGAAACATGCAATTCTGACCTAGGTTTTGTCCAAAGTGATGTATTTTACAACACACCATAAAAATGTCCAAACACATTTCATATGTTATGCCTAAAAACGTCTTACCTTCACTGTGAGGAAAGCGAGGTTGGAGAATTCCTTGACGAAACCGCCCACCTGCTGAGTGTCACCACTGAAATAAATCCAAGTTCTGCGCTGCACCTGAACCTAATCGCAGAAAACGACAAAGAGATTGTTTCTCACTACAGCATAAACGCAAGGCATTTCGGCCTAGATCAATAGAGCGCAACAATGTCCGCCCACTTTTTCAGCTGTCTTGGTTCCAGAAGAATCCCCCCCCCCCCCCCCCCATTTCATTTTTCCCATAGAAATTTCATTAAATCCTTCAAAAGAGTTGTAAGCCATGAACCAAACCAACCAGCTCTGAGGTGAATCACAACATAACAAACTTTGATTTGAGGCAAAAAAGTATTTGAACACAAGACCAAAAACAAAAACACAAAAAGGTACAAGACTGTGCACTTAATTGGATGGAAAAATATAAAACTATTGATTTGAAATTGTTGATTTTAGGACTAAAAACAATATATTTTACGTTTATTGCAAAATACTCTGATATATACAAATGTAAGTAGTCCGAGAATGTAGGGAGAGTGACTCGATTGCGTCATTCAGTGCGTCAAGTGATTGGGCGGCCACTGCAGAGCTCTTTTGGCGTGCATTGTTTACAGCAATTCTCTGATGATGGATTTTCCCCCTCTTGATCATGGGTAGTTTAGCTCTTCAGCAGAAATTCAACTTTTAAACACGATTTTTAAAAATAAAGTTGAAATAATGTGGACTGTTGGCTTCAACAGAAGCATAAACCATCGTTAAACAACCTCAAAGCTCACAGCGATCTGTCTTTAAAGATTTATAAATCATCGTTATGAATCAATTTGCCCATCAAACAAAATGAATGGGAATTTTTTTTACTTCTGGAACCAGACGGTTGCGCTCTATAAGCCAATGGATTGCCAAGGACTGTTTTTGCAAGCTACAATCTGATTGGCTGTCAGAGTCAGAGTGCAGGGGTTCATAATCTGCCTGCTGGGAAACGGTCACATTTACAAGGTACCAGACTGACTCAAGCACTTCCTAGGAAGAAACTACTTTCTGGACGTGAAAGTTTTACAGGTTAGTGGCGTCAAATTTTTTAAAGATGTTAAAGATTCGGACTACAAAGTCAACACGCATTTCCGCTAATTTCTACAGTATTGTCTGAAAAACTGTGACGGCTTTATTTCAAATAATGGCACTGTAGTCTACCACTTAATTTCTTACAGTTGTATTATTGTGGTACAATAGCACCAATTTCAGATTTATCCATGCCTAAACAAAGTAAAAACAGTACTGTGGTTGGCCATTTTTTCAGTCAGATCTTTCCCATCTAAGTGGGCGGTTTTTAGCTCGAATAAACTGCAATGTGGACCAGACTTTGTGCTGATAGTGAAAAATGTAACTCACGAAACAAGACAGCAAAATTTACCGCACAAGTTGAAAACATCTCACCTCTTGCTGGAGTGATTCCACAAACCACTCATCTCCAAGGAAATTGCAGGCCATATCAACATCTCCATTGTACACCAACACACGGTATCTCTGTTGAGAAGATGTTGTAAAAATTATCTACAAGGACTGGTAAACTTGGAAATACTTGATTAATCCTTTATATCCCATGACTCACTAGTGCTCCAAGAAGCTTCATGTACTGTTTCTTCACATCCATAAACAGCCGTTTGTAGTTAAGATTGACCTCAGCACTGCAACAAAAATCAGGATGATTTCAAATGAAGGCTCTCCAGCTCTAATTATTTGCATTTTGCTCATTCTCAAACCAAATTCAGTCCATGAGGTGTCAATATTCATACATCGAACACTTGGAATGATCAATGGCTCTGCCTACACCTGGCATTAAGATGTGTTTGGGTAATCTGATCAAGAGGTCGACTGATTGTGGATATTGCTATACCGATAACTAAGGTGGTGGGAAAGGCTGATAACAGATTCATTGACGGATAGACAGAGGTAACAAGAGTCAAATATGAATAAAATTCCAGATACAGTTTATGGTTCAACCTAAATCCCAATAATAACCAAAAAGAAAATGGAAGATTTTGTGCATAACGTGGGACTTTTAAACAACTATAAATTAGCCCGAAACACACCAGGGACTCTTATTTTGAAATGGAGACTTGGCCCTGTTTCAATGCTCCATGTTAAGTATCAACCAAATTAGGCTTTTTATAGCCTATATATTTACCAGAAGAAGGGATTTGTGTATACATTTCACCAGATGGTTTTTAATGAGGAATAAGGTTTATTATTATTATTATAATTATTCACAAGATGATATGAAGTTGGAGATACGGAGGATGTGCTGATGGGGCACATAATAATAAAAACTATTGGCTACTATCGACATAACTGATAGTTCCAAAAAGCAACTATCGACAACCAATATATCAGGCGAAACAAAGCAACCACTGTCGCGGATTAATCGGTAAAACGATATATCGGTCTTCCTCTAATATGATCATAAGAAGTCAGGCGAAACAAAGCAACCAACTGCACAGATTAATCGGTAAAACGATATATCGGTCTTCCTTTAATTTGATCATAAGAAGTCAGGCGAAACAAAGCAACCAACTGCACAGATTAATCGGTCTTCCTCTAATAAGATCATAAGAAGTCAGGCAAAACAAAGCATCCATCTGCACAGATTAATCGGTAAAACAATATATCGGTCTTCCTCTAATATGATCATAAATCAGGCGAAACACATCTTAATCTGATCGTAATGTGTCTCTTGACTACTTGCATTCAGATTTCAGGGGAGAGGTCGATTTTCATAACGACATACATCAATCACTATGCCAGTGTATTACTGCATTATAATAACGCGCGCAAAAAAAGTAAAATATAAAACGTTCTATGGATTACCTTTAAGCTGCCTCTATTGATTTGCATTGTATGGATATAAACATCATAATATCCTTAAAAAAAAAAAAAAGAATTGTGTTCATGCGAGTCACACGAGTTTGAGAACTTATAACAGTGAATGTAAATGAGCTAATGATAACTTTTGGGTGAACCATTCCTTACAATTTAGAATACAATCCACTCAACAAACCTGCAGATGACCCAGTCCAAAGAATTGGGCGAGATGTGGAGGGCAGACTTCACTAATGGGTTGTTCAGGTACAGGGTGGATGGGGTGGAGTTTGTGCATGGAGGATCAAGCTTCGTAGACTTAAACAGGGCGGCCACATCTCGGAATTTCTGACCAAAAGAAAATTCCTCAAGTGATTATCCATTATTCAATGGTTCTGTGAAAACTAAAGAACTTCATGATGATATTGCTGAGAAGAAAGCTTCGTTTTCTGGTAGCAACACATGAGCTGGTTGCATTACCTGGTTCCATGCTCTTGACCAGTCATGGTTGATGAAGTGGTGGCCCAGGTCTCGAATCACAAACTGCCCATTTTCAATGCTGAATTCAGAATGCATAACAAAATTATGTGCTGCAATCCACTAAAAACAAATCACCAGTTTATTAAAAGTATTTGACAGAAATGGCTCAGAAAAGTTAGGTTAGTTCTGAGAAAAGCCCAAGCATCATTTGTTTACTGATTCCACTTGGTTTGATATTTTGTTATATAAAGCAATGGCATTCAGAGTGACTTAAGTGTCCAAATACTTTTGGGGCCACCGTACGTTCATGTCAAAGTGGCATTTCAGAGTTTACTTTCATTTAACTGGTCCATCCTCACCTTGCTCTCTGTGGAACACCTCCCGCACAGGGTGCATACAGGTTATACATGTTCAGTCCTGACTCGAAGACAATAACTTCAACCTGATTTACCTAAAGAGCAGCGGAAAGATTAAACAAAAAAAAAAAAACAAAAAAAAAACACACACGTCTCATACATGTTAAACATGTCAAACTATTAGGAGAACGCTAATGTTTCACTTACATTAGCAGAGCAGTTCACATCCTTGTTATTGTAGAAGTTGCATACTCCATCTTTGCAGCAAAATGTCTGCAGGGCATTCCACAAGCTATAAAACAAATTTTATTTTTTACAATTTCTAAAGAAAATGTGAGTGATACCTGCTTATTAAGAATTATTAGGTGACACAAAATACAAGTGGTCAATTGATATGGGTTTTTAAAGATTTTTTTTTTCACAGATTTTCTACAGTATCTGAAGAACAGGACGGCCGATACAAATTCTCCTCATCACAATTGTACAGAGCGGTTATCGGAGTTACCGTGGACTTTGTCAGTTCAAACCAGTCATGACCAGTCTGGCCATTCTCTGTTGACCTCTCTCATCAACAAGGCATTTCCGTCCACAGAACTGCTGCTCACTGGATGTTTTTTTGTTTTTGGCAGCATTCTGAGTAAATGCTAGAGACTGTTGTGCGTGAAAATCCCAGGAGATCAGCAGTTACAGAAATACTCAAACCAGCCCATCTGGCACCAACAATCACAACAAGCTCTACAATTTACTCAGATGGTGCCAAAAACAAAAAACATCCAGTGAGCGGCAGTTCTGCGGATGGAAACACCTCATTGATGAGAGAGAGAGATCAACAGAGAATGGCCAGTCTATTTTATACAATATTTAATGAAATGTGCTTAAACTTAATCCTTATGTTGTGTTCTGATCATTTTGACCCAGACAATTTTTTTTTTTTTTTTTTTTTACTTAATCTAATTGGAATACATTTCCTTGAAATTCCTTGTGAAAAAAAAACACAAAAAACATTCATTACATTTTATTGGTTTTATTTCACTTTTACACTTATTTTATTTTGTATTTGGGCTCGTTTGAATAGGGATAGTCTGCTGTAAGTCACGATATAACATTGTCTATGTTATATGTATGTTTCAGGAAGTAATAAGGAAACGTGACAAAAACCCACTCCTGTTTATTATATTTGTGTCAGCGTGAATTTCATACACTAATGCTCACTGCAGTTTGGCCTCTGAGTGAAACAAATTTGTATTGCATTCTACTAATTGAGACCTTTACAACAATATATAACACATGGCTATCTTAACACATGGCTATCTTAGCTTTTTATGGTTTTACCAACTCTGAATATAATTGTTGTAAGACATTTTTTTGCAAATGATGAGTTAAACAGTTCTTAGTTATCAGCAAATTAAAAAGCATTAAGTATTGGTAGGATCAGCTATAAGCATGGTAAAATCCACATTCTATGCTTTAAAATGACACCTATTTTCTTCAGATCAAGCAAGTGGTTATTAATTTATTAAATAATAATTATAATTTTTTTCCCCATGGGGAGTGCCTCCCACTGGCCCTGGTATAAGCTCACTTCAATTAATCATTCTAATCAATAAAAACAAATATTATATATACACAATTTAATGTTCAAAAAAAGGAGTGCAGAACCTGTCAATTACTAAAAAAAAAAAAAACAATTGATAAAAAGATCTAAATGCAATATCTTGTGATAGTACATGCTATAGGAGAGATTTATAGTCTTATAATCTTAGTGGGCTGGTCATTTTTGACCGGGAATACAAAGTGTGTTAGCACAAAACGAACATCATCAGGGCTAAAAGAAAGTGTTGACTATCATTTGAGAAATCTTTTGGCAGATTTTGGAACTGACACAAGGGAAATTTAGTGCTTCCGTTAATTGGCCAAGCTAACACATTTACCAGCCGATAAAAATCGCAATATGGCCAAATATCGGCCGATTAATCGGCCTAGTTGCCGATAAATTGGTCTATCACTAGAAAATATTGTACCTGGTCCCAAGAAGTCCATGGTAGTATGCAAAATAGACCAAGGAATTGTCATTTAGCTCATAGCTTGACAAGCCGTTGCCAACAGCAATACCCTACAAGACACATACACACTTTAGGATACACAATGACATACAATTGAGACAGCATACACCCTGCAACACAGAGCTCACTGAAAAACAAAACATCTAAACATTCTTAAAACAGGAGGTCTTTAGTTGAGAAGAAAAATTGCATAAGATATTAAGACTTTTGAGAATACATCTTAGTTGACACAAATACGTTTGATTTTTTGTGGCATAATACTCACTAAATTTGGTTAGAATAACCCTTAAAACAAGAAAAACAATTTGCCAATAGGGTAAGAAAAATATTTTCTGAAAACAAGTCTTAATATCTAACATCTTGTAAAATTGTGTCTCTTGTTTGGTGGTTAAACAAAACACAAATATGGATTACATTTAATTTCTGCAGCGCAGGACAAATGTCTTTTGTTTTTAGGCAGTACAATCAACAGGAAGTCCCTCCTACCTGTAAATTAATGCTACTGTCCTCCATGACGATTTCGGCCAGTGTGGGAATATAGATGCCGCCGTAACTCTCTCCAGTCAGGAAAACCTCATTCTTACTGTACTCGGGATACAACTGGAAGAACGCTTTCAAAGCCAAGTAGTTATTCATGGCCACCTGGATGTCAGGGAAAAATTCAACTAACATCTTGCTTATTTTCATAACTGTTAGGTAGGCAAGACTGCAATAAAACAAGTTGAAGCATGGAATGTACAATTAGTAAATACAGACATGAAATCTGTCCTTAAAATTCACATGAAACGGCATTCACAGCGCATTTTATACTGTAATGTGAAATATTTCTGAGTTACATTAAAATGTATGCCTTAAAGTGGACTTTTATTACATAAACCAGCATTACATTAAGGTGTTAACTATAGACCTTATTTACAGTAGCACCATATTTGATTTTTGACAGGCATGAAAATGAGGCTGTGAGGGATTTTTAGATTTACAGTCTCTTCAATGCCATGCACGGTGTAAGGCTCCATCGAATTTTTCCACAACACGTTTTCTGGAGTTTTTTTGGCAACTTAAATTTCTTGGAAAGGTTTTTTTTACGTTTTGTCAGCAAAACAAGCCAAAAACTTTAAACAACAGAAAAACCAACATCTGAAAAGCCAATTTGAAATCATACCTCGGTGTCATTGGTTGTGTATATTTTGTCATCAGAGTAGGAAAACCCAACACCTGCTGGTGACTCAAGGTATAGCACATTTGCAATCTGGGGGGAGGGGGGGAATCCATATTTAGTAACTAAATATTTACTTTATAGTAACTATAAAAGTAATAAAAATAAAATAATGTGAAACCACATGACTGGTTACAGGAACTGTGATGGTCTAAATACTGAAAATACTGTGTAATATGAAAACTGGCCCTACTTCCTCATTTCACAACACAGAAATGACTTACAAACAGAACTCAAATAGCAGTGCTAACGTACTTTAGTAAAAGTGGAATCCGTACCTTATTCCAAGAATAAGGATTGTATTCTAGAGTGATGCCGTCATCCTGGATCTGTGGAAAAAAAGGAAATGTTCACGCTCGGAGCAAATGAAGTAGTTTAGTTACAAGGTTCCCACACCTTTTGACCAATGAATTACCATTTTTCCAGTTGTTTGTAATTATATTACTGTTCTTCTACAGACAGGGTTTAGGGTTTTTCAAAATCCCTAAACCAAGACTTAGCTTAATCAATTGTAAAAAACACCTCAGAGAGCTTTTTAAGCAATATCCACCAAACTCGGCACAGACCTTCAGACTGTTCTGGAACAGTGTGCCATGTCTTTTCTAGCTGATCGGACTTATGATTTTTCACACAGCGGACGATCAAAACTTCTAATATTCTATCCACAGTTTTCCTGAGCAACCACTGGGCGGCGCCATGATGATTCTAACTGCCGTTTTCCATTTCTGGTCTCGAGACGACAAGTAAAAACTGCCAAAACGAGCAATCCAGAGGAGAACAACAACCATTTAAGTGTTATTTGGAGTAAAAATGAATTTCAGGCTCAACTTGTGCAGTTGTTGGCTGTCGTAACTCAGAATAATTAATGACATCAACATAATCTTTGATCGTTGATCTGCTTTAACCTTTGAGCGACCTTTGGGACATTTTTGTCTCTCTCTTTTTTTTTTTTTTTTTAGCATTTTGGCTGTTAATGCCAACGGCATAAATTTGGCCAAATGTGTGTATTTTGGGGGGAATTTTGATATTTCAACCTAAGTTCCTATAATACATCTTTTTTGTGTACACAAAATAGTTACACTCAGGACCTTCAGGACAAAAATGTCCCCATTGAAATCCATTAAAAATGCAAAATTTGATCCCAGTGACATTAAAGTATAAAATCATGAATTCTATGATATTATGCTTTCATTCTGGAGCCCTAGCTTCAAAAATTTACATTTTTATATTTTCCACCAGATGGCGCCATTTTTCTCATGTTTAGCCTATGGAGCAAATATATGCTTTTCCCCTATTTTCTGTTTGCTGTATTATAGAGCACTGCAGGACAATTGAATAAATGATGCAGCTAAAAGTGCGTGTGTGTGTGTGTGTGTGTGTTGGTATGGATGTCAGAGTGTGTTTTGTATGTGTGTATTGAGAAATGTGTGTGTGTGTAAAAAAACAACAGTGGCATTATGTAAACAAACTGGCATTTAAAGGGTTAAAATCCTGAAAACGAATGAATATTTGGTAGTTATGATCAGGACTGATGTTGGTTAAAAAATATTAACTAATTAAAAGTGGAAAATATAATATTATTATGCCAGTTTTTTTTTTTTCTCCCCAATTTGGAATGCCCAATTCCCAGTGCGCTCGAAGTCCTTGTGGTGGCGTAGTGACTCGCCTCAATCCGGGAGGGGGAGGACGAATCTCAGTTGCCTCCGCGTCTGTGACCGTCAATCTGCGCATCTTATCACGTGGCTTGTTGAGCGCGTTACCGCAGAGACGTAGCGCGTGTGGAGGCTTCACGCTATTCTCCACGGCATCCACGCACAACTCACCAAGTGCCCCACCGAGAGCGAGAACCACATTATAGAGACCACGAGGAGGTTACCCCATGTGACTCTATCCACCCTAGCAACCGGGCCAATTGGTTGCTTAGGAGACCTGACTGGAGTCACTCAGCACGCCCTGGATTCAAACTCGCAACTCCAGGGGTGATAGTCAGCGTCTTTACTCAGTGAGCTACCCAGGCCCCCATTATGGCAGATTTTTGATGCGGACATTTTTGTCCTCTTAGGACGTCTGAGTAACTTTTGTTTATTGACACACAAGGGTTAAGTCGGTCTCTGTCTGTTGGTCTGTCTGTCTCAAAAAAGACTTTATCTGACTATTAATGAAATGACATTTCCAGGCTTGGAAGTCATAATTTTAAATTTCCATGACCATAGGAACCATGTAGTTACACTATACTGCCAAAAGTACTCGCTCATCTGCCTTTAGACGCATATGAACTTAAGTGACAACCCATTCTTAATCCATAGGGTTTAATATGACGTCGGCCCACCCTTTGCAGCTATAACAGCTTCAACTCTTCTGGGAAGGCTTTCCACAATGTTTAGGAGTGTGTTTATGGGAATTTTTGACCATTCTTCCAGAAGCGCATTTGTGAGGTCAGACACTGATGTTGGACGAGAAGGCCTGGCTCGCAGTCTTCGCTCTAATTCATCCCAAAGGTGCTCTATTGGGTTGAGGTCAGGACTCTGTGCAGGCCAGTCAAGTTCTCCCACACCAAACTCGCTCATCCATGTCTTTATGGACCTTGCTTTGTGCACTGGTGCGCAGTCATGTTGGAACAGGAAGGGGCCATCCCCAAACTGTTCCCACAAAGTTGGGAGCATGGAATTGTCCAAAATCTCTTGGTATGCTGAAGCATTCAGAGTTCCTTTCACTGGAACTAAGGGGCCAAGCCCAGCTCCTGAAAAACAACCCCACATCATAATCCCCCCTCCACCAAACTTCACAGTTGGCACAATGCAGTCAGACAAGTACCGTTCTCCTGGCAACCGCCAAACCCAGAGTCGTCCATCAGATTGCCAGATGGAGAAGCGTGATTCGTCACTCCAGAGAACGCGTCTCCACTGCTCTAGAGTCCAGTGGTGGCGTGCTTTACACCACTGCATCCGACGCTTTGCATTGCACTTGGTGATGTATGGCTTGGATGCAGCTGCTCGGCCATGGAAACCCATTCCATGAAGCTCTCTACGCACTGTTCTTGAGCTAATCTGAAGGCCACATGAACTTTGGAGGTCTGTAGCGATTGACTCTGCAGAAAGTTGGCGACCTCTGCGCACTATGCGCCTCAGCATCCGCTGACCCCGCTCTGTCATTTCACGTGGCCTACCACTTCGTGGCTGAGTTGCTGTCATTCCCAATCACTTCCACTTTGTTATAATACCACTGACAGTTGACTGATTTAGTAGCGAGGAAATTTCACGACTGGACTTGTTGCACAGGTGGCATCCTATCACAGTACCACGCTGGAATTCACTGAGCTCCTAAGAGCAGCCCATTCTTTCACAAATGTTTGTAGAAGCAGTCTGCGTGCCTAGGTGCTTCATTTTATACACCTGTGGCCACGGAAGTGATTGGAACACCTGAATTCAATTATTTGGATGGGTGAGCGAATACTTTTGGCAATATAGTGTACCTAAAACATATCACTTAAAAAATTATTATTTATAGAAGGCCCTTCCCCCCCCAAAAAACACCAATGAGTTTGAATCAGTCCAGCGCTGTGAATTCTCACCAGAAACGGTCCGTGTTCTGTGAGCAAACCATCCATGGAGCTGCATCCTGGTCCTCCATTAAGCCACAGAACAACCGGACTTTTCTCTGGATCTTTCTGAGACTCAACAAACCTGATGTAGAGCATCAGAAGACATTCATGCGTTAGTTACAACAACAATTAACTATAACTCTCACATCATGCGAGTAGATAACCACCACTTATTGTAAATGTCAAAAATCTTCTTGTGGTTCTGAAAAGGAGTTACTCACCAGTAATGAAGGTGTTTATTGTCTGCCACATGGAAGTATCCAGAATAATGCTTGAAACTGGGCTGTTTCTGAAGTCCAGGCAGATATTTGATTTCATCCGCATCTGGAGCGCCGAAAACCTCCAAAACCCCCAAAAGCAAACACACCAACACAAGATGCATCTGTAAACAGAGGAACAGACCACAGTTATTCAAAACACTGCATTCTTGAACTCTGTAATACAAAGAAACTTCTTGGATTATAACATTATATAACAACCTGAACCAAACGTTTCATGAGAAAACAACACATTTATTATTATTTTTTGTTGTTGTTTTTGTTGTTGTCCCAATTCATGCACATTTAGTAGTCTCAGCAGGCAACAACAGAATGGAAAACTATATGAACTTATGTGTGATTTTAGCCAGAGCACTATGCAGGAAATGAAGAGTATCACAGGCTTTAACATGCGATTAAGGCAATGTAAATTTAAACTGCATTTTGAGACATTTGACTTACCTTTCTAGTCAATGAATAGAAGAAGAAATAAAAAAACAGTGAAATTAATGTTATTTTTGTACTCTTACCTTTTCAGATGTGGAAATAAACATGATAATCCGCTGTGTTAAACTCTTAAATAGACACATATTCACGTGACTTCAACTTTCCGGTGATCAAGTCACATGACTTTATCACGTCCACTCTGTCAAAATAAAACAGCACTCGGCCTACAGACTTTTTACTTTAATTAATGTGTAATTTTCTTTTAATTTAAGTAATGCCCTCTTTCTTTCTTTCTTTCTTTCTTTTTTCTTTCTTTCTCGTTTATTATTTTAGTTACTGTCTAGTTTTGTTTCTGTTTTGAGCTATGGTGTTGGTGAAGTGTTTTCTTTAACTATTCTTTATATTGCTGTTATTCTTAATACTTATTGTTGTGCTCTAATTTTGTTGTACCACAACAAATAAAGCATAAAAATAAATAAATACATTAAAAAATTAAAAAAAAAGAAACAGGCTATTATTTATTTATAACTTGGCTATTATTTGTCAAAGGTCATTTAAAATTGAACTTAAATTCGCTTGTTTGTAGGCTTCTGTATATTCCCTTCAAAAAAATTTTTTTACATTTATTATTATATTAATATACTGTTTTTTATTTATTTAATAAACATTCAGAATATTCATTACATTACAAGATGATTAAAAATTTCACAGAGACTTTCAATAGAAACAGTACAAATAAATAAATAAAATGGCATCACGAGCATATATCAAATACATTAAACAATGGCACAGTTTTCCTGTTTTTTAATTATTATTATTATTATTGTTGTTGTTATTATTATTATTTAATAGAGACAAAGTAAATAAGGGCTGTTTGGAAATGAGAAAAACCGGGATTTTAGATCACTCCACTTATTTTGCTGAATATCATATTTTGCTAATAACAATAACAAATCAATAAAAAATGTTTTATAAACTTACTATAGAGCTGTTCAGCCGTAACGTCAATTTCCCCGTGCCTTTAGAGCTCAGACCCCCCCAAAACATCAGTGAGCCACCACCATGCTTCAGAGTGGGATGGTATTCTTTTCACTATAGGCCTTGTTGACCCCTCTCCAAACATAGCGCTTATGGTTGTGACCATAAAGCTCTATTTTGGTCTCGTCACTCCAAATTACAGTGTGCCAGAAGCTGAGGCGTGTCAAGGTGTTGTCAGGCATTTTGTAACCGGGCTTTTTTGTGGCATTGGTGCAGTAAAGGCTTCTTTCTGGCAACTCGACCATTCAGCTCATTTTTGTTCAAGTATCGTCGTATTGTGCTCCTTGAAACATCCACACCGCCTTTTTCCAGAGCAGCCTGTATTTCTCCTGAGGTTACCTGTGGGTTTTTCTTTGTATCCTGAACAATTCTTCTGGCAATTGTGGCTGAAATCTTTCTTGGTCTACCTGACCTTGGTTTGGAATCACGAGATCCCCAAATTTTCCACTTCTTAATAAGTGATTGAACAGTACTGACTGGCATTTTCAAGGCTTTGGATATCTTTTTATATCCTTTTCCATCTTTATAAAGTTCCATTATCTTGTTACGCAAGTCCTTTAACAGTTCTTTTCTGCTCCCCATGGCTCAGTATCTAGCCTGCTCAGTGCATCCACGTGAGAGCTAACAAACTCATTGACTATTTATACACAGACACTAATTGCAATTTAAAAAGCCACAGGTGTGGGAAATTAACCTTTAATTGCCATTTAAACCTGTGTGTGTCACCTTGTGTGTCTGTAACAAGGCCAAACATTCAAGGGTGTGTAAACTTTTGATCAGGGCCATTTGGGTGATTTCTGTTATCATTATGATTTAAAAAGGAGCCAGACAACTATGTGATGATAAATGGCTTCATATGATCACTATCCTTAAATAAAAGCAGTTTTTTTGCACGATCAGTCATATTTTCAAAATCAATGCCAACAATTCACAATTTCTTCCAGGATATGCAAACTTTTGAGCACAACTGTATGTTACTATGTATGTTACCCAGTATGTTACCTAGCATGTTTTCTAGTATGTTCCTGTGTTTGTAGTTGATAGATTATTTGGTTCTTTGCATTTCTCCACATTGTTTTGTATCTCCTTCATCACTTTCATTAAAAGCCTGCATATAGATCCATCGTCTCCCATCTCATCTCTACTACAAATCGTTACATGTACGTACCTAACGAAACAGAAAACTTGTTAGCAACATAATTTTATAAGGCAAGGCAAGGCACATTTCATACAAAATGGAAGTTAAAAGTGCTTTACATATAAATGATTAAGAAAATACAAGATAAAATTAAACCAATTAAGAGATTAAAAAGTGGTAAAATGAATTTAAAAAAATAAGTCAAATTATTAAAATTAATAAAAATGAAAAAGAATACAGAAATAAAATGATGCAGTGCAGTCAGTAAGTGCAGCACAGACCATGACTGACTGGGCAGTCAGTAAATGCATAGTTAAACAGATGTGTTTTCAGTCTGGATTTGAATGTGGCTACTGTTGGAGCACATCTGACCTCTTCTGGAAGCTGGTTCCAGCTGCGGGTGGCATAATAGCTAAATGCTGTCTCACCTTGTTTTGAGTAAACCCTCTGTATGTCTAACTGACTTGATCCTAATGATCTGAGAGGTCTGTTAGGTTAATATTCCACAAACATATCTGAATATATTTAGGTCCAAGGCATTTGAGCGATTTATAATTGAGTAATAGTACTTTAAAATCAATTCTAAATGTAACTGGAAGCCAGTGTAAAGACCTGAGGACTGGAGCAATATGCTCTGATTTTTTGGTTCGGGTGACAATCCTGGCAGCGGAATTCTGAATGAGCTGCAGGTGTCTAATGGTCTTTTTGGGAAGGCCGGTGAGGAGTCCATTGCAGTAGTCCACCCTACTGGTGATGAATGCATGAACAAGTTTCTGTAAGTCTTGACTGGATACGAAACATCTAATTCTATCTATATTTTTTTAGATGATAGTTGGCTTTTTCCTTTGATGTGAAACTAAGGTCTGACTCCAAAATAACACCAAGATTTCTTACTTGATTTTTTGTCTTTAGACCTTTGGAATTTCGCCTTTGTTGCCAAATACAATGACCTCCATCTTGTCATTGTATAACTGAAGGAAGTTTTGGCACATCCAACTGTTAATTTCATCAGTGCACTAGCACAAAGAGTCTATGGGGCTGTAGTCATTTGGCGATAGAGCTAGATAGATCTGGGTATCGTCTGCATAGCTATGGTATGCAATTTGGTTCTTTTTCATAATTTGGCCTAGTGGGAGCATATATAGGTTGAAGAGAAGTGGTGCAAGAATTGAGCCTTGTGGGACTCCACACGTCATGGATGTCCACTCAGATTCATAGTTGCCTATGTTCACATAGAAACCTCTCCCTTCTAGATAAGACCTGAACCAGCTGAGGACCGTCCCAGAGAGCCCTACCCAGTTTTCCAATCTGTCTAGGAGAATGTTGTGGTCAAAACTGTTAAAAGCAGCACTGAGATCTAATAATACCAGCACTGATATTTTGACTGAATCAGTATTTAGCCGAATATCATTAAGGATGTTTATGAGTGCTGTCTCTGTGCAATGAAGTGGTCGGAAACCAGACTGTAAATAGTCCATGTAGCCATTTGAGATTAAGAATTTGTTCATTTGTTTGAAAACAAGCTTTTCAATGATTTTGCCTATGAAAGGAAGATGTGAAATCGGTCTGTAGTTGTTCAATACTGAGTTATCTCAAATCCAAATCAAATCACTTTTATTGTCACACAGCCATATACACAAGTGCAATGGTGTGTGAAATTCTTGGGTGCAGTTCCGATCAACATAGCAGTCGTGACAGTGATGAGACATATATCAATTTACAATAACATCAAATTAACACAGCACAATTTAAACATCTGTTATACACATAATTACACACAACGCAATATACAAATAATAACATACACTGTACAGTATACAATACACACAATATAGATACACATTATTCAATAAAAAATGTATATATAGTATATATAGAATGTACAGTAGGTTGTATTGTACTGTATTGACATTCAGGCTGTCGGTTGATAGTAAGTTGTTAAGAGAGAATATAATATAATAATAATATAATTTATGACAGTCCGATGTGAGATATAAGAGTAAGAGTAATAAAGTGCAGTGCTGATGTATTTTGATCGTGGGAGATCAAGAGTTCAAAAGTCTGATTGCTTGGGGGAAGAAACTGTCATGGAGTCGGCTGGTGCGGGTCCTGATGCTGCGATACCGCCTGCCTGATGGTAGCAGTGAGAACAGCCCATGGCTCGGGTGGCTGGAGTCTCTGATGATCCTCCGAGCTTTTTTCACACACCGCTTGGTATATATGTCCTGGAGGGAGGGAAGCTCACCTCCGATGATGTGTCTGGCAGTTCGCACCACCCTTTGCAGGGCTTTGCGGTTGTGGGCGGTGCTATTGCCGTACCAGGTGGAGATGCAGCCAGTCAGGATGCTCTCTACAGTGCAGGTGTAGAACTGTGTGAGGATGTGGTGGTTCATTCCAAACTTCCTCAGCCGTCTCAGGAAGAAGAGGCGCTGATGAGCCTTCTTCACAACGACTTCAATGTGGACGGACCATGTGAGTTCCTCAGTGATGTGGACACCCAGGAACTTGAAGCTGCTGACTCTCTCCACTGGTGCTCCATTGATGGTGATGGGGCTGTGTTCTCTTTCTCTTCTCCTGAAGTCTACCACAAGCTCCTTTGTCTTACTGACGTTGAGGGAGAGGTTGTGCTCCTGACACCAGTGTGTCAGAGTGTGCACCTCCTCTCTGTAGGCTGTTTCATCATTGTCAGTGATCAGACCTACCACCGTCGTGTCATCAGCAAACTTAATGATGGCATTGGAGCTATGTGTTGCCACACAGTCATGTGTGTACAAGGAATACAAGATTGGGCTGAGAACACAGCCCTGTGGGGCTTCAGTTTTGAGGGTCAGTGATGAGGAGATGTTGCTGCCTATTCTAACCACCTGGCGTCTGCTTGACAGGAAGTCCAGGATCCAGCTGCACAGCGAGCTGTTTAAGCCCAGAGCCCGGAGTTTCTCATCTAGCTTGGAGGGCACTATGGTGTTGAATGCTGAGCTGTAGTCTACAAACAGCATTCTCACATAAGTGTTCTTTTTTTCCAGGTGGGAGAGAGCAGTGTGTATTGTAGATGCAATGGCATGATCAGTGGAGCGGTTGTTGCGGTAAGCAAACTGCAATGGGTCTAGAGAGAGAGGCAGCACAGAGCAGATGTAATCTCTGATTAGTCTCTCAAAGCATTTGCTGATGATGGGGTCAGAGCAACAGGACGCCAGTCATTTAAGCAAGTGATTTTTGATTGCTTTGGAACAGGCACAATGGTGGATGTTTTAAAGCATGTGGGGACTACAGACAAAGAGAGGGAAAGGTTGAAAATGTCCGTAAAAACACCAGCCAGCTGGTTCGCGCACGCTCTGATGACACGGCCCGGAATGCCGTCTGGGCCCACGGCTTTGCGGATATTCACCCGTCGGAAGGATCGGGTTACATCCACTACAGAGACGGAGAGTGAACTAACCTCTGTAGCTTCAGCCGCGAGAGCTCTCTCCGCGAGGGCGGTGTTATTTCCCTCAAAACGAGCATAAAATGTATTTAGCTCATCCGGGAGAGAGGCAGCGGTGTTCATGGCGGAGTTTTTATTCTCCGTGAGAAGTCCGTGATGATGTTACTTCCCTGCTACATGCTTCTAGAGTTGGTGGTGTTAAACTGTCCTTCAGTCTTGTTCTTGTACTGGCGTTTTGCTGTTCTGATAGTTTTTCGGAGGGCATAACTGGCTTGTTTATGCTCCTCTGCATTCCCGGAATTAAAAGCGGAGGTCCGCACATTAAGTGCCACGCGAACATCGCTATTAATCCATGGCTTCTGGTTCGGATCCGTGTTGTTCTGGTCGGAACAACGTCCTCTACGCACTTTCTGATGAAACACATTACGCTATCAGTGTAAAGCTCGATGTCGTAATCAGAGGCGGACCGGAACAACTCCCAGTCCGTGTGATCAAAACAGTCTTGTAGCGTAGATTCTGATTGGTCTGACCAGCACTGGATCGTTCTGAGGGTGGATGCTTCCTGTTTCAGTTTCTGCCTGTAAGCGGGCAGAAGCAGAATGGAAGAGTGGTCCGATTTGCCAAATGGTGGGCGGGGGAGGGATTTGTAGCCATCCCGGAAGGGAGAGTAGCAATGGTCCAAAACCCGGTCCCCTCGTGTGTTGAAACTAATGTGCTGGTGGTATTTTGGTGCGACTGATTTGAAACTGGCTTTATTAAATTCCCCGGTCACAATGAACGCGGCCTCAGGGTGCGTAGTTTCCTGCTTGCTTATAATCCCATACAGTTCCTTGAGTGTCCGGTCTGTGTCAGCTTGTGGGGGGATGTACACAGCAGTGATAATGACCGCTGTGAATTCCCTCGGTAGCCAGAATGGTCGACACAGAAGCATGAGAGATTCCAGATCAGGAGAGCAGAAAGACTTGATAGAATGTACGTTCCTCTGATCACACCAGGATTAGTTGATCATAAAAAATACACCACCACCTTTGCTTTTACCTGAGAGGTCTTTCGCTCTGTCCGCTCGGTGCACGGAGAACCCTGCGGGTTCAATGGCTGAGTCTGGAATCTCCACAGACGTCCAAGTTTCCGTAAGGCAGATAATGCAGCAGTCCCTCGTCTCTCGTTGGAAAGAGATCCGCGTTTTCAGCTCGCAGAGCTTGTTATCCAGAGACTGAACATTTTCCGGTAGCGGGGGTCGATTTGCATGGCGTCTTACTCTGATGAGAACGCCGGCTCTGTTTCCCCTTTTCCTCCTGCATTTCCGCGGCTGTGCAGCACAGACAAAGGGCTCCGCTTGCGTGTTTGTAAACAGCGGGTCGGCATTGAGGAATTTGAAGTCCGGTTTACGGTGTGTAATTGCTGAACCAATGTCCAAAAGTGTTTGTCTGTCGTAGACAATAAGGCAGACAACATCCAAGACAAAAAACGTAAGAATTGTAAACAAAACAAACAAAACACTACCATGTTGTGTCAGAGCTCGCAACGCAGCAGCCATACTCGCCGCCATCTTGAGTCATTATCTAGATACAACTGCAGTTTTCAGGGACTTAAGAAATGTGCCTTAAAGGAGTGATGCATTTACTATTCGTAACAGATATTTTTCTGATACTGCGGTGGTGTTTGTGTGTCATCCAGGTTGAGTGGATTTGTGCACATTGCAGATGGATGAAGGAGGGAGAAGTAGATATGTTCCTTTAGCACATTTGCACCAAGATTGTTTGGGTGGAGGCCAAATAATTGAATAATTGAAGCCAATAATTGAAGTTATCACTGTAGTTCAGTCCTCTCATTTTCCAGGTTTTGTGCAGCCAAGTTTTTAGACTTAGCAACTGAGAAAACATATTTGTTCCTCGGGCTGGGAGTGGTCCACTGATGAATGACTGAACTTTCAATCTCCCAGTTGTTTCAAAGAGTTCATTAAAATCCCTCTTAAGGAGATCTAACTGCTCTTTCCGAATATAATTTTTCCTCACATGTATAATAACCCAATTCACAGCCTTATGGTTCATCAGAATGTTCAGACATTCCTTATTTACCTCAGAAACCATTGCTCGAGGAAGGCAGCAAGTGGTAGTAGCCCTGCTACCAATGTTTCTGATAATGGAGTCCCCTACTATCAGAGTGCTGGGCTCGGCTGTGATCTTAGCCGAATGCCGCTGTCTGCTCGACCTTGGGTGCCTGCCAGCTGCAATGTTAGCTGCTGGCTGATGTGATCAATGCCTGATCACGTTTGGGGTTTCTTCCTCCACATTCATTAATCTATTTTCAAGACATATCGGGGGTGGAAGAGTACCAGTATTGGTTAGTCGAGTCATAACTGGAGTGGAAGATGCCAGTGCTACAATTTGCGATGCTTGTGACTGTCTGATATATCGAGCACCTTTGGGTCTAGCTCCCTGTTTATGCCATTGGTTTTTGCTCTCATTTTCATCAGTCACTTTTGCCACCTGTTCTGCTGGGTTTTCTAAGCTCAGTATAGCCTGTCGAGGAACGTTTGATTCGCAGGACTCACCGGCTGTAGGCTGAGGGGGTCCACGGTGACGCTTTCCTGTGTATTCCATCAAGGGTGGCAGTACTGCAAGTAGTTTTGTTTCAAGAACTGCAATCTTTTGTAGAAGTCTATGGCAGTTTGAGCAGCAAGTGGAGTTTGATGTGAAAGGAGGCATTTTCTTTCTTGTCTGTCCCTTTTCAGGAATGTAAACTGCCGGTAGTAGGAGGCTGGTAGACCACTTTCACAGAAAATCCCCTTTTTGTAGTAACATATCAGTCCCAAAAGTCTCTGGTTGAAGTGTTGGTGCCAAATTAGGTAATTTTGAGCACTGTGCTGAACTTCTGTTATGAAAATTAGAGATTAAAATGCAAAAGCAAGGGAGCGAAGCACAGAGCAGTAAGCAGACGCGTCAGAACGGTAGCGAAGCAGGAAGCACCAAAATTCACATTTGAAGCATGACTGTGTGTAATTTATTTTTGTAGAGTAAAACTTACAAGTATCTTAAAGGTGCACTCAATAATTTTTTCCTCATTTAAAAAGTTTTACTTCAAAATAAATTAATTTTAACTCAGAAACATTTTAGTCTGAAGCTGTTTTATTCTACATGGAGAGGGCCCCCCTCCTGGGGGAGGCCATGTTTGAATCACATGACCAGCCGAATACTTCTCGCTTAATCTCAGTAACCACCTTGTTATTGGACACATTCACTCATGGATTAAATTAATCATGGCTCACTGTGAATAGAGAATTTCTACAATTACATCAGTAACTGAAAAATATTGCATTCGAATGATGCTGCATCCACACCGCTAGGTATCAGTGTCAGTCCAAGACGATGTGAACAAAAACTTAATGAGTGAACCTTTAAAGAAATGTTTATCACAGACCTTTTTTTTCTCATTCATCCAAAACTGGCATTATTAAAAACCCTCATTAATAAATATAAACACTATGTTACTATTATAATATGGTTTATTATATTTTATTATTTTACCATTATGAGTGAGTGAGTTAGCATATCAGGAAACAAGCTTTTTTTTTTTTTTGTTTGTTTTTTTTACCTCACTAAGGTTTTTAAGTTTTAATGGGACTTTTATTTTGAAATAAATGGCTCCTCCCACACACTGTTTCAAAGCAACTCGTAGTTCCGCACAGGATCGAGTAAGATTGCGGCTGTTCTGCAGCGCGAGACTTTCGCTTCAGTTATTC
This sequence comes from Myxocyprinus asiaticus, assembly GCF_019703515.2. Taxonomy (NCBI): domain Eukaryota; kingdom Metazoa; phylum Chordata; class Actinopteri; order Cypriniformes; family Catostomidae; genus Myxocyprinus; species Myxocyprinus asiaticus. The sequence continues at coordinate 48,393,129 of NC_059355.1, forward strand.
GGAAAACAGGACGGTGCAAAAATAATCGTGGATCTTTTCCAGTGTCCCATGGTAACGGTAAGAGTTTGCTTCGATGATCCGACAAATCTCCTCTTGCAATTTTAAATTATGCTGCGTGTATATTTATAAGTGTACTCTAACTGGCTAGCTAATGGCCTAGTAGTGAAATCGAAGATACTTTTAATTTTAACGGATTTAAGTCGCGATGTGTAAAGTTATCTTGCTTAGATTAATACAATACAAATGTCGATGCCCCAAACTCGAACTCGCTTCGCCGCGTGAAATCATCGCACGCAGCAGCTGAATTCAGAGTGTAATTACTGCGGCGTTATGGCGCAACATGGCGCGTGTTCGAATCACTGACTGGACAAAGCCTGCGCGGTTTCTCAGAGCAGCTGTACAGTGAAACGAATAATACACAATATGCATTTCTCATATTGTGAATGTGTCTATTTGTCGTGTGCAGTAACATTTGAGCATTTTTTTAAACAATCTTGTCGCCGTGTGGCGTCACTGTTCGGTCACAAAATGGCTGGCGGCTTGTTGCGGTGCTGGCGGGGCTTTGTGCAGTTGCATTGGAAAGTTAACATTAGTTTCTTAGTGTTTAGCACGTCCTATTTTACGTTAATGTACGTTTAATATACAATGCACAATATTAACTTTTCCTAATGTCATATTCAGTATTTTGTTGTTCTATTAAACTGACCTTTTATACCTTTTGTATCACTTATGTACTAGCATACGCAATTATGCTAATTATAAGTAATTAGATCATGATTATATAATTGTAATAAGTAGATATACTTATTACAATTACATAATCATGATCTAATTACTTATAATTAGCATAATTGCGTATGCTAGTACAGTATAATTTCTTGCAATACAAAATCTTGATTCTAAACCACTGTTTTTCACTCCCCAGGGTCAGAATTTGTGGACTTTTTGATATATATATATATATATATTAGGTAGTGCCATTGCAAATGGACAGAAATGGTCAGCTGTGCTGTAGTATTACCTATAGAAACTCAATGGCTGTTTCGAGATGTATTAAAATCTCTTAATTTTCTCGGATGACCAGGCCTAAGTGGGCTGCAAAGTCTACAGCAGCTGATTAGATAAAAATAAAATAAAAAATAGGGTCAAGAGTAACTGCGTCTGTTTCGTTGGAATGGCCGTAGTGTCATGTATCGAAATAGTGAATCAATACACTTTCAATGCTCAATTTTTATAGCAAACTCTTAAAGACCCCTCAGGACACACCATGAGTCGTGATGGGCAACATTTTTATTTACTGCATATGGTTCATAATTTTTCAAGCATCTTTGGACCTCAGCAAATCTGCATCTCAGTATTTAGATTTATACGTGGAATACATCACCATATATTGGATCGGTATTGTAGCCTGAACTACGCATGTCTGTACTCGGGTTCTTTTCATCTATAACAAACAAATAAGATGCCTTTAATTAGCTTTCATCCATTATTCAATGACAAACAATCATTCCTAAAGATGATTGGCATGGTCCGGGGAAATGGATAAGGAAATTTTGGGGAGCATTTTCTTTTATCCCCATAAACCTTAACCACTCTTTCAGGTGTATGTGGTTTGCAGCAATCAAAAGTGTTATCTTTTTCTTCAGCAAAAATATTTTGAGTACAGATTTTCACTGAATCGCTACGACTATTATGAGATACACTGGACTATTTCGCTTAAGGAATTTAGACCCATAAAGATGTCTTTAAAATCCTTAAGACTCAAGTTGTACAAATGAAGGTATCTCCTGACCTCACACATTCGCGCTTGACAGGCACATCCACTGTTTTTGTTACCACCTTCGTCTCATGTTGTTCATTGGCATTTTCATCATCTTTTTGCATTTCTTCACAAAAGCACGGTCCAACGTTGAGTGGTGCCACCTTGTGGACCCACTAATTACTACAAATAATTCCTGCCGCATGCGTATACTGCACGGTTCGAAAAATCAGACCGCACACATAGTATTCGGGCACTCTGCTGACGACGAAATTTACGGCGCTTGCTCTCTACGTATATGCTTGCCGTTCACGCACAGTATAAAAAAAAAGTATACTTTGGGTTTTAAGATGGAGTCATGTGCAGCTTGGAAAAACCTTGGATTATGATTAGGTTCTCACTAAGCCAAAAAACAATTACAATTTAAATGTTTTTTTTTTGTTTTTTTTTTTACAATTTAGTGTAGCTAAATGACCAATACGTACAATGTTCTCCTTTTACTTCAGCTATCAGGTAGAAAACGGCACATGTAATCTGAACTGAGTAAAGAAATTCTATCTGTTGTAAAGCTTCAAGTTTGTCTTTTAAAGTTTTTGAACGACTGCTGCAGTGTTTAGTTATTTTGTCCAGACATTTTACCTTTGGAATTTCTCTTTTCTTCCATGTTGATGCATCGTCAATTTCCAGATCTTGGGGGAAAATTAGCTAATCTGCAAAATAGTGTTGTATCTAAAATCAACTGCAAGCGTTCCTTGAAAACGTGCCGCTGAACCCTAAAGCTTGTAGAGGCATGTCGCACAGAAGAAGCCGGAGTAATTCACCACCTTCGTACGGCACCAACAGCAATGATCCCCGTGACCTGGAACGAAGGATTTTTGTCGGAAATTTGCCCACTGCACACATGGCGAAGAAGGACATGGAGGATCTGTTCAGGCCCTATGGCAAAATACAGGGTTAGTAGCGTATTTGACTACAAAGAGTAATACAGAGGTTTCGTAAAATTACGAAGTAAAGTGTTTCGGTGCTGCCATAATTTTTGTCTACAGTTCTTCAGACTTTGGTCTAAAGAATTTATCACGCTTTTGAGAAAGAAAGGGATACTTAGGCCAAAAATCCACCAACGAAACCGCATTTTCGTGCATAAAACGGAAATGATTGTTCCTTTTTGCAGCCTTGTCCCTGTTTCGTGGGTATGGATTTGTGCAGTTTGAACGAGTGGAAGATGCTGAGGCCGCTAAAGCTGGACATAACGGTCGAATTTATAGAGGTTATAAACTAGGTAAGGTCTGATACAGTGCTTGAACACAGAATTTTGGCCTATTTACATCACCAAATATTTTCTCAAATTTAACTTGAGAAACAGCTTGTATCATTTCGATGTTATTTATTGATAATTACAATTAATGTAATATCCAGTCCAAATAAGTGTAATATCTAATCTTAATATCCAAATGTGGTGAATCTCTTTGAACCAAACATCAGAGGTGATAAATGCCTCGTTTTTCATTCCCCTCAGCATTTTGCGTGTGTCTTTGTGGTTGTGTATATGGGGAGTTTAAATAGAAGTTAAATCAAATGGCGCTTTCCCCAAATCAGATACAAATTGGCTTTTTTTTTTTTAAGCAATGAAGCCACAAATACGATGTTCTCCCACCTCACTTGTTAAATATCTCAAGACAAAAAAAATCTCAATTTTTACATTTATTGTAGTTGACACTACTTGCTTCAAGCTTAATCTCTCAGCCTGGTTTTGTACCAGTTATTGTTCGATAAATGATCAAACTTTTTATTTTATGGAAATGTAACATCACTAGTTGACCCTGTTACCCATTCTGCTTTTTTTCAATTTGATCAATGTTAGTGTTTTTGTCTAATGTAATTTTTATTGCTGTAAAATAATAATTGTACAAATCAGGGTTTTAAGCTCTTTTGTACCACATTTTTGTAATAAATAGAAAATACAATGGCTCATATACTATTTAGTTTGACCTCCTGAGGTAGACAAATATTTTTTTGAAAGTTTGACTTAATTTTTGAATGTTATTTTATTTTCAAGCCCCATTTTCTGCCATATTCATGCAAATTGCCAATTATTGTTTGTAGGATAGGACAAACTTAAGAGGTTTTAAATAGTTATTCAAGTTGGGGAATCTCAACAATTTACATAATGGAGCACAGGTAGACAACCTTTATTGGTTTCTTTAATGTAGGCCAGCATTTACTTTTCCAACCACTGTTGATGTAATTTGGAAATAGGCCTACTTATCGAGACAAAACGTTTATTTTGCACAAGTCGCAGAATGTTGCTTGAGCCCCTGAGTAAAAACGGGTTTGGTTCTGAAATATTTCGTCTATTGTTATGTTGAACGTTTGGATTGGTTTATTTTCAGATGTAAATATGGCGGCGGAGAGAAGGCAGAATAAACCCAGGTCGAGCCCTCCACGCAGGTAAAGTATTGCTGGGATTCTTGGTAATGAAGATGACCTCAGTCGAACATTCCTGTAAAAGTTTTTTCCCTCAACAGTGGAATACATCCAAATGGCTAGAGTAAGGTTCTATCGTTTTCTGCTTTGCGGAATCGGCTGAATTCGCTTATTTTAGTTGTGTCAGAATGAACTGAAATAAAGTTGAAAGGGTAATTTGAGTGCATTTCGCTTGGTGTGTCTGTCTCTAAATGGTGTGTTACTCATTTTGTTCTTTTCAAAAGGTTTTCAAAATCGTCCACTCAAAGATCAATCACCACTTTCTGCTGAAGTCTTCTTGGACACATGTTAATGTATCTGAGGTTATACAGCGTTAACGCAAATTATTTCTTTCACTCAGGTGGGATGTAAAAATAAAATTTTAGTGTTCAAATCAACAATCAAAATTAATGGTCAGGAAATAAATAGTTTGATAAATGGATGTTATTTTTGGAGTGTTTTTCTCTCTGGTCCAATCATTGTAATTTTGTCAGTTTTAGAAGTCAAGCTCTAAGCGACAAATCATTTTATTGGCATGGAACAAAGTGCATAAAAAAAAAATCAAATGATGCTGTTAGGCTTGAAAGTGCAACATTGTACTACCAAATAAAATTTCGTAAAAATAAATCACCTCAAGCGCAATTAAGAAGAAACCTTTTTATCATGTGGAACCTGCTGTTCATTTTACGTTAATTCTTTGTCTATTGTTTCAAAAACTTAACGGAACTGAACTGGAATGACCATGTTAACTTTAAAAGGTGCTACGACCAACACTTAAGACCAGTTTTTGACAAACTTATCACTTAATAAATTGGCTGCCTGCTAATCTTCAGCATGTTTGCAATGACATTCATTTTGGAGTTTGCAACGACAAAGTTGCTTTTGTATAAGAAGTGACGTGAATTTTGCGACCAGGTAGGATCTTGTTCATTTGTATGGTCTTTGCCAACGGTGACACTCTGAAAATGTTTCACTGACGTAAGGGCCATTATCAATTTGGCTTACAAGGTGCGCGAAGCCTCTTAGTTACGCTTTTTTTTATTATAATGCAGAGGCAAAGGTTGTTTTTCTCCTGCCTTAAAAGTGTATTGGTTTTACAATGGCTTTGTTTGTTCATGGTGTCGTTTGTACCATATAACTAAAATAATGCAAAAATTGCTAAATTATCATTGAACTAAAATAACGTTAACTTAAGTGTTTGACGATACAATTTAGTCTCAATGTCTGAGTTTTCTAGTTATTTTGGGGCAAAAAGTGGGCTGTTTCTGTTTTTTTGGCATGTGTTGTCTAAGTTTTCGTTGTCTGTTTAGGCCCACCAGTGGTTACGGGGACAGTCGAGAGCCCCGTCCCCGCTCTCGTTCCCCGGTTGGGCGAGATTCTCGAGACCACCGTGAGGGGCGAGAGATAAGAGAGCCTAGTCGTGAGCAGCGACCCGGTCCACCTCGTGACCATGATGCTAGAGTCCCGGGTGATGAGCGATACAGGGGGTCAGAGAGCAGGGAGAAAGATCCTCACTACAGGTGTATAGGATTTACTGTGATTTTTAATATTTGGCCAACCACTTTACATCAAAGTTTATATTTATTGTTACAAAAAGAATGTTGAATTTTGTTCTTTATTTTGCAGTTTTGCATTCAACTCTTGATTTTGTTTGTTTTCCTTGGACAAAAGTTGAATCTAAACAACATTACTATGTTTTCACAGAGACGAGGGATATGACCGTTATTACCGCGGAGAGTACGACTATTATCGGAAAAAAGATGAGCCGTACACGGACCGCTACAGAGAACCCTGGAATGGCAGGAGAGAGCCAGAGGGTTTGTTTGAAGTTTACAACCATTCTAAAGCCACGATGTGTCCATTTATATTTTGAAGTTATTTGGGGAGCGCTTCATAAATTCTTGGCCCATTTTGTTGTTGACCTGTCTATCTAGTAAAGTTAGAGTTCTTGATGGCTCTTCGAAATGTGAAGTGGGTGATTCTCACCAAAAATGTTGTTATAAGTTCCAACGATGAGACCTGCTAAGTGTGTGTGAATTTGCAGACGAGCGCGTGCGTCCGGAAGAACGTAGGAGGAATGAACTGTATCGTCAATATTACGAAGAGCTTCAGAGGCGCTTTGATGCCGAGAGACCAGTGGACTGTTCCGTCATAGTCGTCAACAAGCTGCAGAAGTGAGTCTCTTAACTATCTTACTGGAAGTCCAAGTGCTGATGAAATTGGTTTAAACCAGAAATGTTAGTTACTTGACTGCAACAGTAAACGTGGTCTGTGTTTTTGCGCAGGGAATATGCCGAGACGGTGGGCAGAAAGGTTCGTGATCTGGGTATGGTGGTAGATCTCATCTTCCTCAATACAGAAGTGTCTTTAACTCAAGCTCTGGAGGATGTGAGTCGGGCTCGTACGCCCTTCGCCATCATTATCACCCAGCAGCACGAGGTGCATCGCTCCTGTACGGTCAACATCCTCTTTGGAACCCCACAAGGTATGTCTGTTTCAACAAAGAGTTTGATGATTGAAACTGATTCACTTGCCACATGCCTTTTTTTTTTTTTTTTTTTTTTTTTTTTCAAAAAGTGATTTTAGAAATGTCAAGTGTCTGTATTAAGCATTTAATCAATATTTTTTAAAAATTGGTGAAACCAAAAAATGACAGTTTTCAAAG